>NC_056731.1:1560756925-1561129425 GCF_019279795.1 Protopterus annectens | reverse complement strand
CAGATAGGACAGCATGCAGGGGTGGTATATGACACATGTGGGGGGTAAACACCTTGGACGGGGAGGGGTATTTGGAAATCAGAAGCCCATGAGCTCCCAAATGGAAACAGTGGAACTGAGGTCCCCAGCCATGGGCAGTCACCACTGCATCTTCATGGCCTGAAGGTGGCTGTGCTGGGAGCTGAGCAGGATGGTCAGGCTGACCCTCTAATTGCACCATGTCACCCGCAAGCTGATGTAGCAGATCTCCAAACTCCTTTCAGAGCTCACTATACACCAATCCCTGGACCTGGCTTCAGGTGACAGTATCCTGTCCATACCAGCTCCCAGCAGGGGGACAAGCCCTATCCCCTGAGGCCGGTCCACCCAAAGGTGGTGTAGGACCAGAGGATGAGGAGGTCCTGGGTTGGGTCTCAGACATGCTGGGGCCCAGTGCCATGGCCAGATGAGGTGGGAGAGGTGGGTCTGCTGGGACTGGCCTTCCCTAATGTGCTATGGTGTTGCAATTTTAGAACATATGTGGGTTAGTAATAGTCAACACAATCCAGGATTAGTTATAACAGCATGCATAGATATTTTCATTAACCCAAAACAACAAATTTGGAATAGTCGCATAGCAAACAGAACACATGCATATATGGAACCACAGTGGCCATTACAATGGCATGCAGGTTACATTGATAGCAACCACCCACCAATGATAGTATTTCAACATGGAACATTAATAGAAACACATTTCAATATTTGTAAAACAATAGGACATATGTCAGAAACAGTAGGTTTGGTGTAAAACATACCCATTGATTTGTGTGTTTAGATTATTGTTGCAAATATGGTGGGCAGAGATGTCAATTAACAAATTGTATATTCTTGCAGTACTCACAACTTTAATGATCATTGCTCTAATCATTAATCTACAGGTATTATTACAATACCCTATGGCCTTGGTTTAGGCAGTGGTATGTTTGTACACAGTGTATAATTCAACCATTGTGTAGCTGCATTCTACTTCTCTTACCTGGAAGACCTGTGGGGGAATGTTTGTTAACACTATCTGACTGTTTCTACACATATTCCCAAAATCCTAGTTAAAATTATGCATAAAGCTTACTTCCACTCCCAGGATTTGAACCATGGCTGTGTCTGCTAAAAATACAACAGCTTGTGTTTCATCAGAGTGAGCTATTAAGAAACTACTGTTTGTTCTTTCAGTGTTTTCTAAGTCCCTCTTTGTTGTACAATCTGACCTTGTAATTACATCATTCTTATACAGACATTCTTAGACATATTTTTTATGTAGCACAGTGTGGGAAACAGTGGTTAACACAACATTTCTATTCAGATATCAGATCTTGGTGAAAGCAACATGTCAAGCTATACAGTACCAGAGTAAACACAACCAGTCCAGGATTTAGAACTTTATTGCCAGACAGTTACACTTTTCCTTAAATATGACCTATATGGGATTATTACTGCCATATTGTCTGGTTTATTCAGTACAAACCATACACATTTTTTATACTGCCAGGTGACATTTTACTCCTTTATATTTATTTGGTATGACTACTACAAGCAGGATTGTTACTCACCAGCCTCGCGACGCAGCCTTTGCAACCTACTGGCATGGGCTTCCTGGTTCACAGCCCACTCAGCTGGAGCTGTAATGAAAATAGAGAAACATTTAGGCATACCTGTCTATCACATGTACAAGCTGGACTTTGGTAAACAGTTATTGCTATGAATACTTACACACTGCTGGGACATCTCCCCTCTCTCTTGCTTCTTGGACCCACTGTTCCAAGAGCTCCCTCTTCCTCTGTTTCAAGTCAGTATAGTGGTGTTGGACTGGCTCAACAGACTGAGGGATAAAGGTGGTACGTGACAGCTGAGGTGAGACTTTCCCAGGCTTCCACTTTGTATTGGAAGCCCTGGCACTGGTCCTGCAGCTGTCTCACATCATGTTTTTTTACCAGGAGTCCTACCATGACCTTGGATTCCTGTATGCCCCAGCGCTGCACCCGAAAGCACATGCCCTCTCTGACACCTGCCATACTGCCTATAGTGGGGAGCTACAACCAGTTATGAGTTGTATTCCTACCTGCGGGGATTAAATGCAGACAGTTTCCTGCCCTTTGGCATGATTGGTTGGTTTTGAATATGCTGAGCTAAGCTAAGCTGTGGCTAAACCTGCTTAGCTAAGGTTGGCAGTGCTTAAAGGTGCCAGTTCAGCACTGCTTACCAATGGGCAAGTCCACTTAGCTGGGCTACACATTGCTTAGCATTCATATGTACACAATGCTTACACCCAGTTAGCATAGCTGTGCAATGTTTAGCATTGCTTATGTTTTATTTTATTGGACTATCACCTGTATGGGATTGATTCATCATTCATTACATATTATAAATTAGTTTACCTTCCCTGACATCCCCCAATGTGCTGTAATTACATTTATTCTTGTGTGACTATATTGTATGGCGCACTTGTGTTTATATGGGGGTTTCACTACTTTATTACACTGACACCTCACATCTGGGTCTAATCCACTACTCTGGTTGGGAAATATAAGTTACTTCCCACATACATTTACAAATAAATTAAAATTGTAATGATTACACATACAAAATGAAAATGGTTTTGGTGAGGCTTAAACTGTGAATGCTTACATGCAAGTCATACACTCTAACCACTACACTATTGTACTCAGCCTTAGTTTTAATGTCTATTGCTATTTAACTTATCGTGTTGTTTCAGCTGGGCTAAGTATAGCTAAGCAGTTATGCTTAAACTTTATCACACATGTGAAAAAGAAAATTGTTGTGTTTTTTTACTTTGTACCCTTCAGAATATCCATGCTAATGCTAAACCTGTTATTTTATCAACTTTCTTGGATTGTAGAGACAATTGCCCATTATGGCTTTGTCCAGATTCCTTACTCTTACGGGTTGAGAGGTGCGTGTTGTATACTTTCATACCCTGTTGAAAATTCATGCTAATGCTAAATCTGTTATTCTATCAACTTTCTGGCTTTTTAGGGACAATTGTCCATTATGGCTTTGTCCAGATTTCTTACCCTGACGAGTTGGGGGTGTTATGAGCATTCTCGCTCTATTTAAATTTCTGTATGGCATTTCTGGTGTGCAGGGGCCATGTGTATTGAGAGAATACTGCTCTCAGACACACCCCCTGCACTTGTACACAGAACCATGTCCATTTTACAGCATGGCAGCACACCTTCATGAATATGCATGGCACGCTGCAGTGCTGGATAGGAATGGTCCCTTCCATGCAGGAATAAGCTATTCCTGCACGGAAGTTTACCACATTAAGAATATGTTTCAACTTTATTGCAGAATCATAAAGATCTCACATCAATATATATCTGTTATCCACAATCTTTTTAGTTTCATGTACATGATGACATATATTTAAAAAAATCTTCAGTTAATTTTCCTCCACATCAGTTATTTTAAATTTTACCATGATTTTTATTTGTAATTGTGCATTTAAATGTTGAAAGGTATACCCCAGGATTCACAAAGCCTCCATGTAAGAGTTATAACTCTTACACGGAGGCTGCAGTTAAACGGAGTGATGTCAGCATGCTTTGCATATTCATGAGAGCATGCTGAATCACACCTAAGTCTAACACGGTCCGTGTAAGACAGTAGGGGGCGTGTCCGTAGGCAGAGCCCTGCAAGCAGACACGCCCCCAGAAGTGTAAAAGTGCCCAAAGTAAACACCCACAACAGAGTCCATGGAAATGTGAATAAACACAACACAACACATGACCCCACAGACTATGAACATAAAATATATATAAATGAACATGTTATATTTTTTTTAAATTGTAAAGATGTTTAACCGTGAGTGCGCTCGTTTGCGCGGGCGTGCCCGTAGCGCAGCTACAATTAGCAGTCAATGGGAAAGCATATAAGAACTAAATATGCAAAATAAGCAAGGAAGCAATAGCATAGCGGTAGAGATGTTGGCTGAAGAGCAGGCATTCATGTTTCAAGACCCCACAACACCAATTTTTTTTTTCAAAATAAGCAGGAAACAAGTCCCTGACAAATATGTACACATAAAACCACAATTTATGTAAAATGTAATGAAATAGCCCATTTATATTGAAGACATGTGAGGTAACAAAAGAAGAAAAAATGCCAGATGTGCTCATAGCTGAGCTACAGTTTAACAGAGTGAGTGCATGTGCCCGTAGATGAGCAGTGGTTTAACTGGTGCAAAATGAGTGCCCGTAGGTGAGCAGTGGTTTAACATGCTAAATCTATGTGCCCCTAACTGAGCTGAGCGTAATATGCGTGCCGATAGCCAAATGAGGCTTAAACCAGCGTACCCCATTTGCGCGGAGCTGCGCACCGCGCAAACGAGCTAACCAACGGGCAACGTTGAGCAAGCCTTATCAAAACTGCCTTTACACAGACACACCCCTCAGCATGTCTAGACAGTCATGAAAAATAAAATGCAGTGGCCAGGTTCAAACCCAGGATACTATACACCATAGTCAAGGTACAGAACCACTAAGCCATGACAGCAGTATCTGTAAATGCAATAATAGCTAATATATAGGAATGAATACAAACTAGAGCATGACAATGCAGGTTTACTGAAGTTGATACAATTCCAAAATGGCCAATCACAGATATGTGCGGGAAAACCGGACTATATAAGCCCCATAGGCGGGAATACACAGCATAAACTATTGTAGAACTGACCTGCAGGCAGAATGACAGGAGTAGGAGAGGGTAGTTGCTTTCGAGCACAGAGGTGGGGTGTTGAGGAGTCCAGGTACATGGTCTGGCTCCTAGTCCATAATCATGAGGCCCAACTCATGCAGGGCCAGGTCCTCTGGGGAGCATACAGGGCTGAGGCGTGGGACCGCTTGGCTCATGATCTCACCAGTGCCACAGGGATTCCAAGGACTAGTGGCAGGTCCGTCACCACCATGCGGACCTGAAGAGATGCAAGCAGGACCAACTGAACCTTTGGATCCAGGAGACCTGGCAAACACCCAACGCCCCACTACTGAGTAAGTAACATTTAATTATGTATGTAAGAAATTAAACTAGCTGATATTATGGAGATGTGTATTCCAATATTACTTCATTTATATTACAGCTGCAGGTGTCCGTTCTGCAAACCGCAGAGCCTATGGCGATAGGCTGGTGCGGTTGCGCCACCAGGCAGGTCAGTAATCCACTACCAGTAACTGTAAAGAAATATAAAAGTATGACAGTCAGCAAAAGAGTGCAGTGTAGTCAGTAAGGAATAAAATCTGCAAGTAACAGTGTGAAAGTGTATGAAAGTATTGCTTGATTACAAAAGTGTGTTTCAGCCTGTAAGTGTAACCTAAACATGAAACTGTCCGACATATATTCTGAAATAAAAATGCCCTGCCTGTAAGAAAATAGTACACAACCTGCAGCAGGCTGAAAAGTATAGCTGCAGAAGATGATGAAATCACATGTGTGAAATATATCCCTGTGGAAATACTGAAACATGACAGAAGTGAGACTGCTGGAAAGGATTGTAATAACTACTGGTAAAACATGTCAATAAAGCCTAGAAGTACCATCCTGAATAGTAAAATGAAAGCAAGTGAGAGAGTGTGAGAAAGTGTCATGAATCCAGCAATACAGTAGTAATAACCCCTGAATAAAGTATACTGCAGTCAAGACAGAATGAAATGCATGTGAGATTCAAAACCAAACAGCAAAATCTGTTCAAAGTGTTGCTGCATCTGGAATGTGTATCCCAAAATCTGGATATGTTGCTCTCAGTCTGCAATATGCAGATAGGATGTTTGTCTGATATACCAAACATCCACACTTGTCTACAGCTATATAAAGCAAATGTAGCAGGATGATGTAGCTTAACAAAGCTAGATATGAATGTGTATGAAGAACCATAAAATGTATATTGATGTTGCAGTAACAGTCCTATCACCAAGTTGAAATAGTTATCATATAGGAAACTGTAGTTAGAACAGTAGTGTGTATATAACTGTAGCTATTAGAAATGTACAGCATATGTATTGTTATTCGAAGGTGTTAATATTACTTTCTTCACCCCACCCTATAACCACATATAACCCATTCCACGTGAAAATGGTATGTGCAATCACAATTAACACCCCTGGACATTTGTCCTGTTGGGTCATATATATTTGCATGTCTGTTGATGCATCTGCCTTGTTCATACATCCACTCCTGATGGCCTGTTGCCATCAATTAACCCTGCATGTTGTTGGAATGTGTATTTCTGTTCAAATTATGCATGTGTTATGCACGCTGTTCAATGGTGTGAATATCTGGTTGTTTGGTTAATGGGAATACTAATGCATGCTGTTACAACTAATTGTGAATGGTATTATATGTCACTAACCCAAACTGTCATGACATAATGCAAAATATAGTATGACAGGGAAGGCGGGTTCCAGCGGACCCACCTCTCCCACCTCAGCTGGCGAGTGCACCTGGCACTAGTGCCAAGTCCGGACCCTCCTCCGGTGGCCCTGTGCCACCTGCGGGTGGAAGCGCTGCAGGGGATGGGGCTCGCCCCCCCATTGCAAGTGTGGCCGGAGGAGAACCACCACTCACCCTCTGTAGCATCCGGACTGTGGTGCGTAGGGAGATTTGGGACTCTGTTCTCGAGCCCCTACGCCAGCTCGAGACATGGGTGGCGCAACTAACGGGCATGCCTGTTGCCCCACCTACACAGCCCCCAGCACAGCCCCATCCTGGGCAGTGAAGGAACAGTGGCAACTGCCTATGGGTGGGGATATCAGTTCCACTGTGGCCATCTGTGGGCTCATGAGATCTGGATATCCAAACCTCCGTCCCCATCAATTGCGTAACCCCCCCACACATGTCATACACTGCCCCTGTATGCGTCTTGTTTGTCTTGTCTGTTTACCTACCCAACCTACCTCCCCAGCTGTACCGACTTCCTTCACCTGACATACCACTCTCACCTGAAAAAAAAAAAAAGGGCACTCTGTACCCACAAAAAAATTACGCCCCATACATAGCTGCCCATTCTGCACACATGTCTACTGGACATGGAACCTATCAATTACAATTGGCTGTACAACAAGTATTATTGTTGTCCTGACACCTCTCTCAGAGGTGGAAGGTTTCAAATGTCACACCAAATTACATACATATGCACAGCTGTTGCTGATGAAGAAATGGGCAGCTATGGGCCTTACCTACATCCCTTCTGCACATCCCAAGCTTGTTTCCCTACTGTCTTACCCTCTTTGTGACCCCTTTTTCACCACTTTCCTGTCTCCCCATTTTCTTTTCTTTCAAAGAAAATAGCGTGGGTGTGTGCAAGAGTAAGCACGTTTAAGCGGTTGTAAGCGGGTGTGCGCAGAGCTAACCGCCAGTGCGCATGCGTGAGCTCCGCGCAAACCAGCGCTAACCCAGTTACAACTGCTTAAAAGTGCCTTAGTCACTTTGATTGACAGGTCCTGTACTCAGCTCAAAAGCAAAATAAAATCCCACTGTGAGTCCCGAACCCAGGACCTTGGAAACAATAGTCTGCATGACTTACCACTAAGCCATGACTCTTATACAAGTACATTGTGCTAAAATAAATATATCATGTAATAGTAGGAATGAATGTAAAGGGAATATAGATGTGTAGTACACAAAGCATGCCATTTAGAATTACTATCAAAACTAGTGGATTTCCATAATAGTGTGTGAACAGAAACAGCCATGCTAGTTGGAAGCTAGTAGGTAATAATGTCACTATAGCACCTTGCAAGCCACACACATACTCACAGCAGGATAAGCACTGCCCATACCCCACAACCTCTTACAGGAACACATCTGGACCAAGTAATAAAATATGTGGAGCAAAGGCCCAAAACCAGGGACACATTACAAATAATGTTACAACAAACGCAGACAGTTCAGAGAGTAACAGGGTCTGCACTTTGTGGGATGTTTGGAAGGGTATGCAGTCTGAAACTTGAATGTTTGTCACCATATTCTGACTTGAGCCCAGAGTGACTTGCCAGTAAAAGGTGTGCATGAGATATTGACCAAAATATGAGGCAGAAATGTGGACAACCTGCAAATATCTGTACACATGACGGGTCTGACACCACCATATTTGAATAGTTAAGAGCCTAGACATAGCAACAGTGAATGACTTACAGGGATGCCCCACAGACCCCATGTGAAATGTGCAAACAGTAGGCAGAAAGGTGTAATACATGCAATGGTAACTATGGAGTCCTGAATGTATTCATCACTTGCATGGCAGAAAAAGTGTAGTAATACATATGCTCATGCCAACCCATAGTCACAACTGCGGCATACCAGACATTTTAATGGGTGTACCCCACTGATATGTACCATTCCATGAGGCACATAACAGATGAACCTGAAAGTCTCTGGGGCCTGCTCAGCAGCATACTCAAATACCCTAATAGATGTCAAGGCCCACAACATGGCCAGACCACACTGCATTCTGTAACACCCTAGCAGATATAGCAAGCATTCCAAGGTGTGAATGTACATGGAAAATAGGAAAGCTACAGCAGCACACTACAGTCAAGACACCCAGCAGACATACAAGTAGTGACTGTAAAGGGCAACTAATGAAGCCTTAGCAACAAAGTGCAAGCAAAAGTGAAAGGAAAGCACACACACACACATTAACAGTAGTAGTAGTTGTAGGTGTCAGTGTACATACACAGTTAGTACAGGAAACTGGAGAAATGAATGGAGGAATGTTAATCTACAACACACCTGGAAATATGAGAGAGATACCAACCTTTACACTCACAGAACATTGTCCACAGCATAACAGCATGGTCCCTGCCCTTAAAATCTGAAAGGGCTATGCCTATCTCACATACCTTTTTATAGAACTGTTCTGAAATCACAGTGAGAACTGCAATCAGTACACAACTGGCTGCATGCAATTAGCAAATGCTGGCTAACAATTGGTGCAGAGGCCATCACATGGGCATATGCAGATACCTACAAAAGTATGCTGTACTCCCACTCCACATATTCAATACTTTCATTGCACCCTGAGAAGGACGTGAGAGACAGACAGACAGAGAGAGAGAGAGAGAGAGAGAGAGAGACAGAGACAGAGAAAATTGCAATTAAGCAGACACAAACAAATTGTTCAGTAACAGCTACCTGAAAGCTGACAACTGGGAAGTGGAGCAGCAGGACAGAGAACCAGATGGCAACACAAGCAGCTGTGACAAACACAGGTAATGTAAAGTAATACTATAAAGGTCTACATACTGTGAACCCTCCATATGTGTCATTGGTCAGTATCCATATGTATATGAAGATGTGTAAAGGGCAGGGGACATACAGCAACTATCAGTGAAGGCTGTACATACATTTGTATGTGAGAGCATCTATGTGCACATATCAGTGTTGGTTGATTGTAGGTTGTAGTGCCATGTACAAAGTAGGTTTCACAGTTATGTATGTTTAGCAGTATGTTAGTGTGTGTATACAGTATGGTAGACAAATATGTTGATATACCTGTCTAACATATGGATACGTATGTATGTCAACATATGTATGTGTATATATATATAAATATATATATATATATATATATATATATATATATATATATATATAAAAATATATGATATGCATATATGTATACATACATAGAGAGAGAGATGTAGGAATACATAGACAGATGTAGATAGAATATTGTACAAACATATCTATGTAATGCACACATACAGATATAGATATATGTAGATACATATACATAGACAGACTGATCTGACTATCTACAGGTATGACTGTATATGACGACCTGCAACACAGCCTGTCCCACCCCTCTGTCACTCACACCCCTCTGTGTCCCCCTCCACATCTATAGCAATATATGTACATCAATATATATATGTGTATATGTATACAGACATATATATATATATATATATATATATATATATATATATATATATATATATATATATATATATATATATATATATATATATATATATATATATATATATATATATATATATATATATACATATAGATATATCTATATACATATATATATATATATATATATATATATATAGAGAGAGAGAGAGAGATGTATATAAATTCTGAGTGAGGCACATGTGTACAGATGTATTGCAGCAGGTGCCTGGTGACAAAGGCATGGAGTGAACACCAGTGTCAAAACCGGAGTACCATACCACATTCCAGATCACCTACAATAGTAACCACCAGATATGTGATTGGCTGCCCACCACTGCATGTGTCAGGGGTGAACAGGGTCATAAATGTGTACAATAGTGGCCCCAATGATATTCACAGTGGCACACTATCCCTGGAATACCTGCACATGGTATGTGTCAGTGGACATGGTGTGTCAGCTATGGACATGTAGGTTGGTGTACCCCTCCACACCACATAATGGATGCCATGGTATGGACCTCACATGACAGCTACAGATATGGAGAAGGACACAGTGACATGTACAACACTGTGACAATGCACTCAAACACATTACCAATGCACAGTGACTGACAACACCACAGAGTACACATATACTACCCACATAGAGGTTACCACTCCCGGATTTACATATGTAAGTCACACTCATGACAGATGTCCAACAACCATAGTAACACCTCACATCAGCCACAACCTAAATGTCTGCTGTGTGTGGTCCGTGACACTGCAATAGAGTGCACATGTGGAGGTAAAAGTTCCTACCCACAGATAAGACATACCCTGAAATAAACCACACAGTGTTAAGAAGCAAGACTTCCCATGAGTACGTCACACATACCCCTGCTGAATGTTAGTCAGATAGGTATTATGCCATATGAGTCACCCTGTGTAACTGTGTGACAGCAGCAGGTACCATCACACCACATGTGTCACAATGGTCAGGGTAGCAGAACAGTATGCTGCTGTAGTCCCAGGGGCAATAGTATATTGTATAGTATTGTATTGTAATGTAATGTATTGTGTTGTATTGTATTGGTATGTTGAGGTGCCTCCTTCGTGGAGTGGAACCACTGCTGCTGTGCCAGTGTACAGGTACATATCCTGTAGTCAGGCTAGTGTTACATAGCACTTCTATATGTGTGTTTAGCTCCTGTCAGAGTTTATGTAGCATGCAACTGGGGATACCATCAGGTCCCATTCATGTTGTGTATTCTGCTGTCCTGAGGGTGGCTCTCACCTGGACATCTGTGATGACAGGGAGGTTACAGTCAGCTGGGATAACTATGTCTTATTTTGTTGTAGAGGGTGGGGTGACACCTGCACTGAACCTGTCTGCCACAATGTTGTCAATATCTGTGGTGCCAGTGAAATATGTGTTGTTGTGTACTAACTATGGGCATAGAGGATGGATCCTGACCAGGTTGCTAACATAACTGAAGAAGGCCTTCTGGTTATCTGTAGTGTCCCTCTTGATTTCCCTCTCAAAGTTGCCCATGGATGTTTGTATGATGGAAAATAGATCCTTACTAGTGCTGCTCAGACATGCCCTCCCTTTATGGAATTATGCTCTGTCTTGCAGTAGCTTCCATCTTCTGTAGTACAATCTGTCTATGGCTGGGGTCCACCAGACAGGATGCTGTCCCTTTGTGGAGAGTGTCTTGGTCATATATGGGATTGCATGATCCATGCATTCTCGGAGATGTCTGTAGAAAGCAATTGTGTAGGTGTCAGCATTGTGGGTTGTATCTGCCACTGGCCCAGTTGGCTGAAAGGATACCATGTCACTGTTACAAAGTGTAAAGTTTGTATCTGTAATGTTATGCACTATAGTCGTTTGTGCTGGTGGTGGAGGTGGGATATGTATATCCAGGGCAATCAGTGTGTGGTCAGCTCACAGTAGTTGATGATGTAGGCCATACAGTACCTAGATACAAACCCCCAGAGTGAGGAGGTGCTCTTGACCTGAATCAGTGTTCTGACTGCTGGGGTTTGGTAGTATGTCGTATGGAGTGTGCCATGTACTGTTGCACAGTTGCTGTCTGAGCACTGATACCTGGCCATCTACATGTGTATCCACCAATAGACAGACAGATGCTACATATGTGAGATATGTTGTATCATAACAGTCGAGTAGCATGTGTAGTATGTGTGCCAAATTCTGCTGACATATATTGCTGATACCAGGTTATTTTCTTTCTCAGGTACATGGCCCACCCGCGGAATCCCACCTACTCAACAGCTGAGGATGAGGAGATACACCAGAGCCTGGTGCGGTATTATGCAATACTCTTTTCCCACACCAGCCAGAATCAGCAGGAGAGGGCTGCACTGTGGCAAGACCTTGTCCGTTGGGTAAATGACATAGGCACGCATAATAGGACATATGAGCAGGTACGACATCACTGCAGTGATTTAATCAGACATGTCCATCAGCATGCATTGGATATCCACAGGCAACAGGTCACCACAGGTGGTGGGGTGTCTACACATCCCCCACTCACCAGACTGGAGGGACTACTCATGAGTGTAGTGGCTCCAGTCCGCCAGCAACAACAACAGCAGCAGACATGCATTATGATGGAGGCTGGAGCCACGCAGCAGCAAGACAGTGAGCATTCTGGTAATATGCCATATGTATAGTTGACTGTTGTGTACACTGGTAGTTAATGCATGTGTGAGGTGTGTCCTTGGTTTGTAGCTGTCACCATAGTATTTAATGTGCAAGTGTGATATCCTCAATATTAGCAGCTGACCTGTGAAAGGCGACTGTTGTACTACTGACCTGTATCATACTCAGTAACAATGGCACAGTTGTGCCCACTGACATTAGTTTCTTCACGTCTGCAGGACCCTCTGGTATAACAGCAATGCAGCCTATCCATGCTGGTGAGTGTGTATTAACAATTCCTGTAATAGTGTTGATAGTAATAGTACTATTTGGCTCACTTAGTAGTGCTCTTTGTATGCATGTAGGTGTGTCTGTGTCTGTGTGTTGATATCACGCATACTGAGTACTGTACAATTGTGTGAAACTGTGTGCACGTGTGCATGTGTGCACCTGTGCATGTGTGCACCTGTGCATGTGTGCATGTGTGCATGTGTGCATGTGTGCACCTGTGCATGTGTGCATGTGTGCACCTGTGCATGTGTGCATGTGTGCATGTGTACCTGTGCATGTGTGCACCTGTGCATGTGTGCATGTGTGCATGTGTGCACCTGTGCATGTGTGCATGTGTGCATGTGTGCATGTGTGCATGTGTGCATGTGTGCATGTGTGCATGTGTGCACCTGTGCATGTGTGCATGTGTGCACGTGTGCACCTGTGCATGTGTGCACGTGTGCATGTGTGCATGTGTGCACCTCTGCACCTGCACGTGTGCATGTGTGCATGTGTGCACCTGTGCACATGTGCATGTGTACACGTGTGCATGTGTGCATGTGTGCATGTGTGCATGCGTGCATCACTGGTAATGTGTAGACATTGTAAACTGTGTTTCCTGTTTCCCTCCCACAGGTTCTGTTGCTGCTCTGGTGTCATGTAGCAGTGAACCTGAATCAGGTGCCGTGGGTACTGATAGTGATGACATCTGTGTAATGGCACAGGAAAGTATGCCAGGGTCCGCCATTGGTCAGTCGATTGACAGTACACAGCTGTCGACCCCATCAATGCGCACAGTTATCCTGCCAATGCACCCTTTGTCACCAATGTCCCTAGGTGATGGACAGCATACAGTGGGCATTGACCAGGGTAATGTGGTATCTGTGGCACATGCCTCCCCACACAGCAGCCATGGGCATGGCCCTGAGATGGTACCACACAGACAGATGTCCAGGGGTTCTCGTGGGAGCATCCGTGAGAGTACTGCCGCTGTCAGACGTGCCCACAGAGGTCTTACAACCTCAGCTATGTTTCGGGCTGTCATGCAGGCACAGTCATGTATGGAACGGTACACCAGACAGGGTCTGAGTGAGCTGACAGCATGTCGCACAGCCATGACTGACAGTATGTGTGACATTGCGGCTGCCATCCGTGATTTCACCGATGTCATAGACAGATGTTGTGGGGACATATTAGACCGGTTCCACAACTACATGTCCATGAGCTAGGGCAATGGTGGGCGGTTGAGGCGTCGACGTGACCGTATGCCAGCAACAGCAGCAGCTGGTAGTCGTCGCGGACGACAACAGGGCCGCGGCCACCCCCGTAGTGCCAGCAGCAGCCCCAGCAATGCTGGGTCTGTGCTGTCATCAGACCGCCCCAGGAGACCACGTGCACATGGCACTGGCCGGGCCCAACAGGGATCTGTGTCCAGTCAATGAACACCTTCTTCTGATGACAGTACCCAGTCTGGGTTGGTACTGGATATGATCCATAGCACCCCTGCAAGGCACAGGTACCGTGTCCATGGCCAGAGACACTGATCTGTATAACCTGGCAGGTACAGTCTGTGGCTGTCCACAAACACCAGTATATGGCAGCCATGAGGTGGAACTGTGTGCATCCATACACACATGCGAATTGACAACACCTAGGGCTACCGCATACATGCACACACTGCATCAACATTGCCCCACCTTCTACTGCTGTCCCTCACCAACACACATACACATACATGTCAATTGGTGGTATCGGTGGCTGACTCAGGCATACCAAGTTCACACCCTGTGCATATGATGAAACTGTGCCACCTCCTGCAATCTGTAACAACTGTGCAGGTACAGGTTAACATGTTGCTGATGCGCAGGGTGACCACATAGATGTGTAGTAATAGTATCATGTTGTTAACAGTACTGTGTGCTGAATTAATTGTGGGTATATCACAGCATGCCTGATGCAGTAAGTGTCTGATTGTCATGTCCTGTTGTCTACACCCATGGTAAGTACCATAGTGTATCATCTGCAAATGTTGGCATACTGGTGGTAATGATGTCAACAGAAGGCTACATACATAGGTAGCACAGGGGATAAGGTAATGAATGTAGTAATACGCAATGATGGACATGTAAATTGCAAGTGGCATGTTGCCCACACTGGACTCTGCAATGCAGATGTTTGAGGATGTTGATATGTGTGCAGTACTACACGACTGGTACAGGACACACAGGAGCACCCTAGCACTGCATGCTCACATCTTATACCATGCTAGACAGCCCCAACACACAAAACTAACTGTCACAGAATGGAGAGTCCCCATATATGTCAGGGATACTGTGGTGGCAGGCCAGGTAGCATACATCCTACTAAGTATGGAACCACTGAGTGAAGGCTCAGTGTCTGTTATTTGACATGTGTATTACTGCAGGTATGAGCACATGGGTTTCCATCCAGTTATTGCACATCCTGACAGTACATGGTCTGTACACTTGTGTGCACTGAGACTGGACCCTAGCCATCTGACCTGTGTATTTCCATGTACATGTGCATAGTGCCTGCATATTTGCAGTGTTACCTACTGGAACTGGTACAGCTTGTTTGTTGTACAATGGACTACATGCAGCCCTGTTTACTGTAGCTTTGTTTGCATGCATGTTTGCTTGCAATTACCCTGGAATACTGATCACACCTGCAATGTATAGTTATAGAGCTTCTGTGGACTCCTAGTGCCATCTGCATAGCTTACTATATGTATGTCCATGTCCCACTAGACAGGATGTCACTGTTTGTCCTGTTCACATGTACATTGCCTGTGACACAGTGCATATGACTTACCTGGCATGTGTCCACGTGAGCAGTCATATATGCTACTGCTAACTAATCACAGGCACTACACCTTCACATATTCATCTTCTGTTGAACTACCTGCTTCACTAGGGATGGCCTGCACCTGTCACCCCTGGGCTTTCAGATATTGGCAAAGGCTCTTGCTACCCTCATAGTGCCTATGTTAGGCAAGGCTTAAATGACAAACCCACCTTCATAGGTATCACAAGGGATAAGAAACTAAGAGTAATGCTACCCAACGCCAGAAGTCTAAACCTCCAGATGCATGCACCCAAAACACTCCTTGGCATGGAGAACATTGATATCTGTGCAGTAACAGATGCCTGGCTCAGGGCTACTGAGAGCACACCAGCACTACCAGGCTTAACCTGGTTGATTTCTTTGAAACAGTCACCAAGGCCATTGACGAGGGGAAGGTGGTTCACACAGCCTACCTGGACCTCGCAAAAGCCTTCACAACAATACCCCACTTGGGCATTCTAGAGAAGCTCACCAGCTTAAATATAAGCCCCTATGTCACTAGATGGATTGCACAGTGGCTCAAGGACAGAACCCACATGGTTAGAATTGCTGGAGCCATGCCAGACTCCAAACCAGTTATGAGTTGTGTCCCACAAGGCTCAGTCCTGGGACCTCTCTTGTTTGGTATATATTTATTGGAGGTACAGGTCAACACAGACGGACTGTGGCTGACCAAATATGCAGATGACTGCGAACTGGCCACCATATTCGACTCTCCAGCCGACACAAGCATCTTCCAAAGGGGCATCATAGAAACAGACAACTTGTGCCAGAGCCATGGCCTTCAGCTGAACAGTGTTTAGAAAGGGGAATGTGCATCCTGTAGTCTGTTCACCTAGTTGCCAAAAGGGACATTGTCCTCACACACACTAACCCCCCTCAGCCAAAAACACACACTTGCTAATTGCAGGATTCAAACCCCTATCTGACTATGTTATGACACGCGAGACGGACACATTAGCAGAGTGTGCTATTTGCATTATTGGGAGGTTTTCCTTCTCTTGCTGTACTTATAGGGTGCTGACATCATCAGTGTTTAGAAAGGGAAATGTGCATCCTGTAGTCTGTTCTCCTAGTTGCCAAAAGGGACATTTCCCTCACACACACTAACCCCCATCAGACAAACACACACACTTGCAGGATTCAAACCCCTGTCTGACTATGTTATGACACTTGAGATGGACGCATTAGCAGCGTGTGCTATTCACATTATTGGGTGTTTTCCCTTATCTTGCTGTACTTATAGGGTGCTGACATCATCAGTGTTTAGAAAGGGAAATGTGCATCCTGTAGTCTGTTCTCCTAGTTGCCAAAAGGGACACTTCCCTCAGACAAACACACACACTTACCATTCACAGGATTCAAACCTCTACCTAACTATGCTATGACACTTGAGACAGACGCATTAACAGAGTGCGCTATCCACATTACTGGGAGTTTTTTTTTCTCCTGCTGTACTTATAGAGTGCTGACATCATCGGTGTTTAGAAAGGGGAATGTGCATCCTGTAGTGTGTTTTCCCAGTTGCCAAAAGGGACATTTCTCTCCCCCAGACTTACACACACACCAACCCCACTCACAAAGAGCATTTGCAGGATTCAAACCCCTACCTAGCAATGTTATGACACTTGTGACGGACGTATTAGCGGAGCGCGCTATTCACATTAATTGGAGGTTTTGCTTCTCCTGCTATACTTATAGAGTGCTGACATCGTCGGTGTTTAGAAAGGGGAATGTGCATCCTGTAGTGTGTTTTCCTAGTTGCCAAAAGGGACATTTTTCTCCCACAGACTTACACACACACCAATCCCACTCACACACACTGAGAATTTGCAGGATTCAAACTCCTACTTAACTATGTTCTGACAAACACATTAGCAGAGTGCGCTATTCGCGTTACTGGGAAGTTTTTTTTCTCCTGCTATACTTATAGGGTGCTGACATCATCGGTGTTTAGAAAGGGGAATGTGCATCCTGTGGGGAGGCAGACACCAAGCACACTCTGGCTAAGCTGTCATTCCCTAGGACAAACAGCCTAGTGTTGACCTCTACACCCATATGTTTAATTGTCAAATGCACATTATTTGTTGCTGGTAGACTGTTTGCACATCTTTATTGCCATAGAATTCCCTGTTTGTATGAACAACTTGTGCATCTGTGGAAGATGTTTGCATATGGGAGGGATCCACTATATCACGTATGTCTCTGTAGTCATTTAACTGTGTGCACTGGGCAGACTGTTGTAATGTGGTTGGTTCCTGGAATAACACATAAAAATACCAGATATTTGTGTCCAACTGCTAAACTGAGATTTGACCTAAGTGTGTGAGCATGCCCAGTTCAGCCTTCCCATGGCATGTTGTCTGACATATGACTCATTTATCAAAGTGTGTGAGCATGCCCAGTGTGAGCATTCCATATGTTGGACTCTGCAGCCCACCACATTTGTGGATGAGTGTGAACTTCAACAAATATCACCCGTTTATGGTTGTGTGTTGTGTGTCATGTTGTGTAGTTACTGTACAACTGCTTTGTGTGTGAACACAACAGGATTATACTGTGCCTGCAGTGTTTGCATGGGATACTTTGCTTACAGTTGTCAACATCCTTTCACACTGACCTAACACTGTAGTACTGTATGGTGTACTGGTAGTACTTTGACTGTGGTGGACAGTATCCTGGGTTTTAGTGCTATCACTGCTTTACATTTCGATAGTGAGCACAACAGCCTGGTTAGGGGCCAGTTGTGTACATCTGACCATGTTGCATTCTGTTCAGATATGAACTACTTAAACCAGGCTTGCCCAACATTGGTAGTGTATTCCACAACATAGGTATTTGCAAACACTAGCGATGTGCCCTAGTCCATGTCTAATGCTAGTTGGAGAGTGTGTTTGTTCTTCAACACACATTGTAAGTGGAGTTTGCCATGACATATGTCATGGTTAGTATACTGTGCCTCTGTCTACCTGTGACATTACAGTGATACCCAGGATAAAGCTACCATCTCCCATCCACTCATCAAGATTCCTATTGAGGAAGATTGATAAGTGACTCTATGGGTAGCCTGTACTGGGGGTTCACTCATGGGTGGGGGTGGCTTCTGTGTTATGGATCATGCAGTACAGCTTGTCCTATGTAAGTCAGTGCTTGGGTTCAGGTCTCTCATGTGCATAGCTCACTGCCATTCAGATTGTACAAGGTGCAGCATGTTTATTGATACCAGCAACACAGGCAACACATGACATCTGTGCAAGCTCTTTGATACTCCTGGTGAGGTACTGTTGGGGATTTTACGGTTGATGGAGATGTCTGCTGAGGTACATCCCATAGGGGCTACTGTAGTCAATTGTACCGCTGATGAAGGATGACTGCAGAGTCACAATGACCTCCCATTATCTAGATCTGACAACCTTCATGATTAGGTGGGTATATGGTATGTTTCTGTAAACACTACAGCACATGTTTGTCCAATGCAGGATATCTATCACCTTGTGTCCCCAGGTCTCTCATTACATGTTAACTACATAATGGGTTAACACCTATGTGGTAATTGGTGGGCACTTACTGTATATCCACGGGGGTTGACTATACACGTTTCTGCAATTAGCTTGCTGACATGGCTATGGCACCAGTTGTCTGTTTCTATGTGGCCCTTTTGTGGGATGCTTGTGTCAGCTGGTGGATCATATGTGGTGAGCAGTTTGTAGTCCTCTGCAAACATGTTTGGACACAGTCCTTCCATGTTTGCCTGTACCTATGGGACATGTATACCAGACGAGGGAGATCCCAGCACCAAGCCTTGTGGGATGCCAGTTATATCTGGTTTGTAGTCTGATATGGCTGCAGCATGTCTGACCATGTCTGTTCTGTCCTTGGTCTGGTTTGCAACCCCTCTACTGACATAGGGGTTTATATTTAAGCTGGTGAGCTTATCTATAATGAACACGTAGGGTATTGTATAGAAGCCTTTGCAAGGTCCAGCTATGCTGTGTGGACCACATTGCCCTCTTCAATGACCTTAATGACTGTTTCAATTGAGTCAAACATGTTTAGGGGCAGGATCTGCACTTAAGAAAGCCACACTGGGTAGGGTCCGGTGTCAGTAGGTCCCCAATATCTTTATGTCTGTTGTACATGCTGATCCTTTCCATAGCTGTGCAGACCGAGCTTCTCAGGATTCTGGGGTAGTAGTTTTCAGTATCCATTCAGGCAACACCTTTGTTGAGAAGGACCACTGTTGTTGTACACTGCTCTTTGGGTACATATTCTGTGGTAAGGCTGAAATTGAGCAGTAGTGTGGTTTGGCATTCCATTCATCTTGGAGTCCATATTGCACTAAGCCCAGGAAACCATCTCATACCATTGCTGCTGTGTGTTTTGCTTTGTAGATGTTGGCTGTTACCTCAGCATCTGCAATGTCAGGGGAACAGCAGTCTGCTGGAATAGATATTCTGCATTCGGGGGGGGGGGTTTGCACTGCACCTGTCAGGATGTATGTTGACAATATGTGTGTGTGTTTGTGATATTTGTGTGAGTCAGAGCATATCTGTGAATTCCCAACATGGTTCCTACCATCAGTTGTGAAAGCCTTGGGACTATCCTTAGTGTCCTGTACAATTTGTATCTTCATAGGTTCATAGGTTCATACTAGGCTATCCACCCTAGGGCATTTGTTAGCCTAGCCAGAGTGTGTGTGGCTTTTGCCACCCCTTGCTATGTGAATATTATGGCCATTTATGATTTGCTTTGCTGTGCCTCTGTCTGGACATGACACAGTGAAGACCCCCAGTGTAACTCTACAATCATCCATCCACTTGGCAAAATTCCTGTTGAAGAGTGTCAGTGAGGGGCTCTGCCTAACATGGAGTGGGATTCTGGTTTAGGGTGTGGGGAGCCTCTGGATTATGTATCTGTCCCACCAGCACATCCTATTTCATTATTTGTTGAGGTTGACATCTCTCACTCTCACAGCTCCGATGGATTTGAGTTTTCTGGTGTGGAGCATGTCCATTACTCCTGTGTTGGGCATGGCCTTCTACAACAGGCATGCAATGCCTCTGTGTAGGCAGTATGTGACTGCATTCAGCTGGGGTGTCTACAGCCAGACAGCATATGACATATATTTGAGACCCTTTATCCTCTTGGTGAGGTACCTTTGAGGTCTTTCTAACTGCTGCAGGTGTCAGGTAAGGTGCATCCCATATGAGGCATTGTACTAGATTATGGGTGTGATTAGAGAACAGTATAGGGGCACAATGACCTCTGTTGACATAGATGTGAATCCTTTCCTGATACGGTGTCAAATGTAGACAGTCTTCCTAGCCACATTGGCAATGTGGGTGTCACATAACAGATTACTGTCCACTTGTGTCCCTAGGTCCCTGGTTACTCCTTCCATACATAATGGTTTACCACCTATGTGGTAATTTGTGGTACCGTGTTTGGTATTTGGTGGGACATTCATACTGTCCAGTGTCTTCAGGATGGCTGGGTGGGGTTCCTGTGTGTGAGAGTGTGGTCTGTAGCATGCTACAGACTGTACAGCAGTCTTGCCTACAGTTAGTTGCACATGGGTGGACTCCAATGCCTTGTGCATTGTCAGTTACCTGGACGTATGGGTGTCTGTGCTGAATATGGATACTCACCCTCCTTTTATGTTTTGTTCCAGGTTTTGGGGCCATGACACATGATACGTGGTATTACCTGGTAGTGCTGGTGTGCAGTCAGGAGGCTTGCAGCAGGTTTCTGTCACTGCACAGACATCGATGTTCTCCATACTGGGGATGGCCTTGGGAGCATGCATATTGGGGTTTACACATCTGGCATTGGTCAGCATTACCCTTATGTTTCTTTCCACTTATGTTTTCTAGGGTGGTGGGTCAGTCTTTTCAGCCTTGCCTACAAAAGGCTCTATGGAGTTGGCAAAGGCCTTATCCAATATCCAGACGCCCAGGGGTAACAGGTGCAAGCCATCCCAAGAACAGCTGCGTGGCTTGTCAAGCATGACATCCCAAGCAGACAGACATTGGATCCCCTTGGAATGACACCAGTAAGTGTGCCACTTGCTATGACTGATCATTCCATGTTTGTACTGTGGCATTATTCTTGGAAAGGGTAGGATGCTGCAAATGGTGAGTGTCATACCGGCCTGGACTACATAATCAGAGAGCTCATCTATGTCTCTTTTCATGTAGTCTAGGGAGGTACATCTCAGGTCATTCACACCAGCATGGACTATGACTGCATCATATTTCTATTTGCTTTGGAGTGACCTGCATACTTCTGTTATGTGGTGTATTGTCGCAGCCTACAGGCAGCTTACTGTACCCTTTCCCTTGTTCAGTCTGGTGTGCGGGACAGCAGTGTGTCTGGCTATGGAGTCACCTATTACAACTGTATCAGGCATGTTGTTTCTCCTTCTGGCCTGTGACTGTTTGGCACACCAGCTTTGTGTACTATGTGTTGCATGTGCTATGTTTGGAGGTTGTTTGATTGGGTGTCTGCTTTAGAGGCCTCTGTTGGTGTGCTGTGTTTGTAATTTGTGCCTCCGGGAATGTATTTCTGTGTTTATGTGTTTGGTTTGCAGTTGTGATAGGTCTATGTGGGACTGTATTTGTGGTGTGTGTGGTTACCTTCTCCTCCTGACTAGTTTTGGGAGTACTGAGTTGAGGGAGCTAAGCCTCCAGTTCAATAGATGGTTGCATCTCTCACATATATTTGTATTTCTTGGGTGGAGTTGGGGGTTGTCTGTGTACTTGGGGCAGGTGTAACATTGCCTCAGGCTTCACAGATTCAACTTGTTGTGGCTGGCCTTAGTGGATTGTATGTGTGGACAGATTTTATTGCCATACTACTGATCAGTGATTACTTCATTGTTTATGTTTGCTCTTTCATGTAGTAGCTTCCTCATTCTCTTGCATGGTTTGGTTATGGCTGGTGTCCACCATGCCAGATTCCTGTGTGTATGGCATTGTGTCTTGTTTTAATTTAGGATTGCATAATCCAAGCATTCCTGGCAGTGTTCATGGAATGGCTGTATTACAGGTTCTGAGGTGTGGCCCATATTTTGCACCTGCACAGGACCTTTAATGGATTCAACATCAGTTTGGAGGAGTGCAAATATTCCTTAACACATGTTTTCCACTGTGGTTTTCTGGCCAGGGACTGTGGTCAGGATTTGTATATCCAGTGTGATTACTCTATGGTCTGGTTTTACCAGTGAGCAATACACTTCTCATCTTGCCATCCAGTACCCATGTTGCTGATTATCACATCCAGTATGCTTACCCCTCTTGTGGGAGTGGTACATTGTTCCTGGGCCTTTTGGTTTATGGATTCTATGAACTTTTGTCCTACACTGTTGGAGCTAGTATAATGCTCCCAGTCTATGTCTGGGTATTTTCAGTCACCCAATATAATATGGTTTGGAGGACTTGATATATTCATGTATTCCAGCATAGGCCAGGTGCAGTTCCTGGTGTTGGGACAGTAGTCTGTAGCAGGCTATAAACTGGGGGCAGTTTTAGCCACTGTTACTTGACCATGGCTAGTCCATGCTGCTTTTGTTGTGGTACCAACATGGGGTGTGGTTATCCTTGACAATTCTTGCTAGTCACCCTCCTTTTGTAGCTTGTTCCATGTTTTGAGGCTGTACAGCACAGTATGAGGTGTAACCTGGTAGTGTTAGGGTGCTGTTGTGAGCCTTGACTCAGTTTTCTGTTACAGCGCAGATATCAACATTCTCCATACTGGGTGAGTTTAGACTGCATGCATCTTGCTGTTTTGACTTATCCCTTATCTTATTCTTATCCCTTCTGATACCTATGGAGATAGGTTTGTGTTTTGAGCCTTACCTATTCAGGGCACACTGTGGGTAACAACAGCCTTTGCCAGTATCCATACGGCCTGCACTGATAGGTGCATGCCAGTCCTAGCAGGTGGTGCATCATGTCATGCTCAGCATGTCATCCCAGACTGGCACACATTGGATCCCCTTTGACTAACTGCGATACTTCAGTCAATTATTGCACTTGATCATCTCATTGTCATGTTGTGGCATGATGCTTGGTGAGGGTAGGATGTTAGTCAGGGTCCTCAGGTGTGCATATAGTACATGGTGTTACATTACTTAACACATAGCATTCATGCCTCAGGAGGTGCTGCAGGGCTGCCTCTGTCGGATGCATATTACACTTCCCTGTACATGTTTGAGAGCAGGTTGTGTCATGTTAGGCATCCCTGTTACTATATGAGTGAGTCAGAGAGGGGTATCATTCCCAGGGTTCCTACTGAGCCAGTGTATGTGCTATGCGTTGCCTCTTTGCCAAGGCCAGGGCATACTGGGCACGCCTCCTTCTGCCTACTGGGGCAGGCTCAGGTTGTTCCTCCTCCGAGTCACGCTCTGCCTGTGATGGCCTTGGCAATGGTGGGGGGCTGTTTGGCCCGGCCCTATGCTGGTCCTGCTGCAGCTGTTTTCGCAAGATCATATTATGTAGCATAGCACATACCATGACAATTTGGGTACATGTAGTTGGTGTGTACTGAAAGGCTCCACCAGATGTGTCCAGACACTGGAACCGTGACTTGAGCAGCCCAAACACACGCTCTATTACATTACGTGTTTGTGCGTGTGCCTCATTATGGCGTTCCTGTTCAGGTGTGTGTGCGTTTCTGATGGGTGTCATCAGCCACGGCTCCAGTGCATAACCTGCATCCCCCACTAGGTGTCCATGCGGGATGTCCCCATTGGCAAATGTCTGGTACAGCTGCATCAAATGCCAGATGTGGGAATCATGGTAGCTTCCAGGACAGCCAGCACACACATTCATTATTATGCCCTGGGCATCACACACGACCTGGCAGTTGATGGAGGGGAATCCCTTGTGGTTGATGTATGCCCTACCCCGCTCACCGGCTGGTGCTTTGATGCATATGTGTGTGCAGTCTATTGCACCCACTACCTCAGGGTATTCCGCTATTTGCTGGAAGAGACGCATATTGCTGGCCAATACCTCACGGCATTGGGGAAATATACATGATCACCGACATGTGCTGACATGGCATCCAGGAACTGGTGCAGTACCCTGGAGGCTGATGCCTGTGATATCCCCATCATATCACCAGTTGGTCTCTGGAAGGTACCTGTTGCTAGTATTCTTAGGCCAACACATACCTTGGTTTCCACTGGGATGGATTCCCCTCTGTTGGTTCTGTGTGTGAGGCGTGGCCTGCACAGCTCCACTAGTTGCTGCAGGAGGTCTCTGTCCACTCTATAGTGCTCTACTATCTCCAGCTCATGTAACCCGTGGTAGGTGACCCTGGGCCTGTACACTCTTCTCCGTCTCCTCACTGTGGGTTGTCTGGCACCATCTGCATTGTCACCACCCTCAGCAAGTCGCCTATGTCTCATTATGACAGCTATGGCAGCCCCTAACATTTCTGCTCTGAGTTCAGCTTTTTCAGTTTTCACTTCTGATAACTTAACTCCTGTCTTGCAGTGTCTCTTGAGAGAAACATCCTGCACTGCTGTTTGCAGAGATTTAAGTGCTGGGCTGGGCTACTATTCTGCCTGTGTAATTGCCTGCATCTAATTGTTTTCACCTGCTAGCTCCAGCAGTATTCCCTGCTAGCTTCCTACTAAATCTGTTGCTTCCTTTTTCCTTTCTGTTTCCTCAGGGTGGAGCCATGTGTAAACCAGCAGAAACACGCTCACAGTGGCTTACACGCGCGCACACATACTGACATGGTTCAGAATCTGCTTATTCAGATTAAAATGCGTGCACGCCCACGCAAACAGTGTTAAACATCTCCCAACATGCTCCCACATGCTCAGTCTGCCTTACACGAGCACACACTGCCTTACTCGTGCTTCATGGTGCGCACACGTGCGCATACACATCCAGCAAGAAACTTTGGTGTAGGCAACAGTGTACACCTTCCATTTCTTGACTTTGCCATGCTTAGTTAGTGGCACACCTCTCTCCATGATATCTGTCTGACATCTGTCATGTAACTCTGACCTCCAATGAACTGCATTTCTTTCTACCATTCCCCCCTGTGATGTCACCTATCTCCTACTCTGTTCCTCCCCCTTCTGTAACTCTTACACTACTCAGACTGTGCTCATTTGCTATGTGAAAGTGGAATTCAGTATCCTTACACTCATTTGCATCAGATTGCCTACTAATGCTTAGTTACATGTCTTAGACTCAGCTTCCCCCCTTAGCAACCACTACACGGTGGCCATGTTGGTTTTGGTCTGCTGGTCCCTGCATTGACATTCCATGTATTGCATAAAACCTACATTTGTAGGTTTAAAACCTTCGTTTTTATGTTTTATACAGCGCAGCCCATTTGTGCAGGGCTGCGCTGGGTTTAAAAATCGCCGGGAAAAAAAATTATATTTTTATTATATTTGCATCAGGTTACTTTGCCAATGGCCACATATTTGGCCATTGGCATGCTGCCTGACACATATGCACCCTTTATTTGGAGCTGACATGGCTCCATTGCAGTTTTTGCAGAAACGTACTCAGTTGTCAACTGAGCACATTTCTGCAGCTAAAACGGCTCTTACACGGGCTGTTCTGGGCTTCCTGGATCGCTAATCATCCTCATTTGCATGCTATTTGGCTGCAAGTGAGGTGATTAGCTTATCCACGCCCACTCCGTGTAAGAGCCGTTTTAGCTTGTCTCTTACACGGACTTTGGGCTGTTCCTGAATTGCAAAGGCTGCATGGAGTCTTACACTACTCTTAGACTCCGTGCAAGCCTTCGTGAATCTGGCCCATAGTCTTTCCAAGGGTAATCGTTACTATTTATCACATTCATTATTACATTTTTCTACTAATATAAATGACTCAAAAGTTACTGCACGAAAAGGCTCACTGCCTTTTTGAATTAATACTTTAAATCTGTCATACTAAACATAATGGCCTAATCATATAATCCAAAACAAAGTACCTGTCTATCTGTTGATCTTTATTTTACTTAATTTGTGCCATGGGTCTTTTCACCAAATCTCTGTCCATGCTGGTGCTCTCAGCTGCCCTCCTGCCACATTGCCTCCTGATGCTGATCTCTATTTCCAGCAAGAGCAGCTACATACGTTTTTCTCCTGTCACTGCTTTCTCTGTTTAACAATCAGCTACTTTCTCCATTCTTTCATTTTGTAACCCAGCACCAGTTGGATATACTCCTCTCTCCTTTCATTATACTCTCTCTCTCTCCCTTTATCCTTCCTTTCTTTCATCTCCATCTCCCTTTTAGATGCTTCTAAAACATTTATCTACTGTAATGCTTTACTACTTGGCATCTGATTCTTCTTTTCTTCTTCAGTTCTCATCCTTTCCCAAACTGATTTGCCCAAACCCCTGATGCCATTACATTTATTTTTGTACTCTTCTTATTGCTATTTTCATTTTCCAACTGCATTCCATGAATCTTCAAAGCATTTACATTGCTGTCCTCTGTGTTGAATTTCCTGATCACCAGTAGCTGCCCTCTGTTGCCAGCTAACAACTGTCAGCTGTCAAAAAGAGTAGGGAAGGTTGCCTAGTTCCCTTGCCAAATTTACCCTAGTCAGTATGAATACAATCTCAGATCTCCTCTGAAAACAGCGCACTCATCTAGTGAGAATAAACTGGTCAGTAAAGTGTAATAAAATAAATAAATTAATGATTTATTCAAGTCAACAACTATGAAGACAAAACATGTAAATAAATAGTGGTATTATATTATCTCATTTTAGAAGACTGAATCCCCCAACATTATTACTTTTAAACAGAATATTAGAAGCTAAGGGGTAAATTCTTTTTGGAAGTAATATCAACTTTACAATACAAATATCTTTAATGTTTAGCTATGGGAGAACCATTTCCTAGTTCAAGTTT
Source organism: Protopterus annectens (assembly GCF_019279795.1). Lineage (NCBI taxonomy): Eukaryota > Metazoa > Chordata > Ceratodontiformes > Protopteridae > Protopterus > Protopterus annectens. The sequence goes on along the minus strand of NC_056731.1, from coordinate 1,561,101,792 downwards.
TAAAATAAGTCTCAATAATTTTTTTCTAAAGAATACGTTTAATTGTCTTTGGGAAACTGCCTTATTAACAGATTGATATAGATTTAACTGACTTTGTTGACCATTTCCTATTAAAAATGAATGACAGTTCATTCATTAGGTTGCAGCTTATTAGTATTAACATAAAGATCAGAGACAGAATTATATTTGATTAATAATTTATTTATTTATTCATTTGCCTTTGTTGACTAGGAAGATGCAACTGGGTAGAGTCAATATCAGGGGATGCCTGGGGAGAACAGTCCCATCATAGTACATTTATTTTTTTTTCAAACACCTTTATTGAATTATCACTTGTCACATAGGCAAATTTGCATTCATATAAAAGTGATAGCAAACATTATTCTTCACATATATTATAGCAATAACCCACGCCAGGGTGTGGGTAATGCTGGATTTACCCACGGTTGGTGTGGTTTGGTCACAAGGGCGAAGCCCGAGTGGCCAAACAAAGACAACCGTGGGTAAATCCAGCATTACCCACACCCAGAAGTGGGTAATTGCTATTATACAATGACATTATTTAAGAAAAAAAAAATTACTTTTATTAAATAATGGCATTGTATAATGCCTCCTTGCTGCCCTTCTGCAGCTGTCTGGTATTCTGCGGAAGTTCTGATGTACTGCGCATGCATATGCTTATGCAGTACATCAGAGCTGTGGGCGGAAACAATGGAGAAAGCAAGATCTCTGTTGCTTTTTACAAACTGTCTCGCTATGTTAAAGGAATTTAACATAGCGAGACGGCTTTAAAAAAAGCAACGGAGAATCTCCGTTGCTTTTTTTAAAGCTGTCTCGCTATGTTAAACCCATTTACCATAGTGATACAGTTTTGAAAAAAGCAATGGAGAAAGCAAGATCTCCATTGCTTTTTATAAAGTGTCTCGTTATGTTAAAGAAGTTTAACATAGCAAGACACCTTAAAAAAAGCAACTGAGATAGGAAGATCTCCGATACATTTTTTAAAGCTGTCTCACTATGTTAAACTCATTTAACATAGTGAGACAGTGTGTAAAAAGCAACGGAGATCTTGTGTTCTCCATTGCTGTAAAAAAAAGAGTTATATTAATGGAAAAAGTCCGGGCGACTGGACCATTTTCCATCCATTACTATAACTCTGATTTACAGCATGCATGCTGACCAATCAGTGTGCACGTTTTGGAATATTAATGGGGGGTTGTTGTATAATGCTATATATCATATAACCTAAGCAATATTACATATATTATTCAATCCCTGCTTTTTTTTAAACAAGAAACATCTTTGAAACTATCACTTACTACGTAGGCAATCATACATTTATATAAATGAAAACAAACCAAACTGAGACAATCCTAGTCGTAAGCATTTTACATCACAAACCATACTGACAAACTCCCAGTTGCAAACATCATACATCACTTATAATCTATCCAATCTTTCTCACTCAAACATTACATAGCTTATTTAAGTCCTGCTGCTTTTTAGGCCTCATTATTCCCTTGTATGTATTGTTTCCTTAATTCCTTTTTTTCCTATGTAGTTTGCTCTTACCCTTTTCTAAAGATCTCAGTTCCAGTTGTTTTATCTCTGTTACTATATTCATTGCTTCCAGTATAGTTAGTACAGAGTTTGATTTCCATTTTCTAGTAATTGCTTTTTTTGTCAGCTGCCTCTATTAGACACAGCAAGTCCTTACTATGTCTAGGCAATTCCAATTCTGTGTTATAGCTCAGAAAAATTATCTCCCTCTTCAGACCAATCTGCCCACCCAGCATCTCTGGCAATGCATCCTGCAGGGAATCTTTAAAGTCCAGCAACTTACTGCACCCCAGAAAATATGTTCCCAATTACCTTTTTCTTCCCCTTCACTCTTCCAACACTTACTGTCTACCCGAGGAAAAATTCTCTGGAGTCTACTTGGGGTATAAAAATATCTAAGTAAACATTTCCAGGCAAAAATCCTAAATCTTCTAGATTTTGTTGCATATTTTGGAGACATACATATATCCTCCCATTATTTTTTGTGAATTGCTTATCCAATCTCTCTTTCCAATCCTTTCTAACCTTCTCTGCTCTGATTGATTCTTATAGTTATCATGCAATATTTTATATGCTCTATTAATTATTCCTTTTTTAATGGCAGCTTTTGTTATAGAGTCTATTAAAAACTCTACCAGTGCTGGTCTTTCATTTAAGACCCTCATATTTCTCTGTTTTCCTATAATCTGATATCAATCAATGACACATTTATCTTAAGTGAATTTTGGACAGTTCTCAAAAAAGTTAAAATTTTTTTTGAAAATCAACAAACATAATTACAAGACAGGTAGCTACAGTAAAGTATTAACATCAAGATATACCTGTCTTGTAATAATAAAAAAGCATTCAAAAACTAGTGAGGAAAGGTTACAGACCGGGGCTAAAACATCATCTGTATAAAGAGTTAGGGAGAAATTAATCAATTTTATACTACCGCAGTAATAAAATACATGCATGTTTGCAATACTTTCCAAGAGCTGCATCAGCAGAATGAAAAGAAAGAGGAAAAGATGGAATCCTTGCCTCATGCCAGTTTAATGTAATTGCTAATGAAGTAGAAGAGCCAGTTCATATTCACCCATAGATGTTATCATATAATTTGCTAGCCATATCAGTTAATGTAACATAGAAATGTATTCTTATGAGTCCAGAGCAAAGGTAAAGCCGGAAAGTTTATCAAAAACGTTCTCATTCTCTAAAGAAAAATAACAAAGGAGGCTTATTACTATTTTGACTTTTAGTAATACAATATTGTTTCTAACACAATCAAGTGGTCACTTATTAATAAGATAAATTTACTGATCAGGGTGTACTAAATCATTAATGAACTTATGAATTCTAAATGCCCATAATAAAGGTATGTAACTTATAGTCAAAGTTTATTATTGATATGTGAAAACAATTATTTGGATGTTTACATGTTCATAGGTAGTTAATATTGATTTCTGAGGGTCTTAAGAAGACTAGCCTTACATTTCCCTGGGTGATTTTAAACCTTATATTTTGAATACAAATAACTCAGAAGTGGCCATAACATGGTATGCTGTGGCATGTACTTGTTACCCTTTTCAGGAAGAACATGCGTGATTAACCTGCAGTGGATCTGCAGTTTCCCATGCTAACATACAAATTCATTAGACTAGAGTAAGAGAAGCACTTTGCTTTATGTGGAATGAAAGATGATTCCATACATAGCTATCCCTCCACCATATTCTATTTATGTCACAAAAGATATTGAGATCCTTTGATCTGGTGTTTACTGTACTATTAGACTTGTGAATGTCTACTGGGTTTGACAGAACAGGATGTTAAGGCTCTATACATGGTGTAGGTCTTGCCTGTCAGCAACCTGTATACTACCAAGAAGAGGTACGAGCTTTTATCACTTAGGGCCTTGAGTTTCTTTAGCGATAAAATGTTGCAGTCATTCTATTTGTGACATGTGTTTGAAGGTACATACTGAAAGGGGCATTATTCCATGATCAGCCTAATGGGAGCTGAGTAAAGTGGTATAATTACATCCCTTGGGTCTTGCTGCCATACCTTTAGGTATAAGTTGTGCAGTGGAGAAGGACTTTTTTTACAATAGTGGATACATGGTGATCAAAGAACAGTTCATTGTCCGCATAGGTACCTAGATCCCTGATTACAGGATCAACATTCAGGGGTGTGCTACCAATGTTATTGTTACAAGGGAAGTCATGTTTGTCAAAGGACATAGTTAAATATTTCTTGGCATTTAGCTTTAGTCCATGGTTTTGATACCAGCTTTTAATTTGGCAAAGGCCATCTTAGAGATTCTTAGTGCCCTCTGGAGAGTTTATTATTGCACCAAGTTTACAGTCATCTCCCAACTTAGCCAGCCATAAACCTTTAAGATTTGCATTGACCTCCTAGAATTACATGCAAAAAGAAGTGGTCCAAGTACTGAACCCTTTTGGAAGAGGTAGCATTGCCCACCTTAATTTCTAAGGTTCGTTTTATGAGTCAGTTTGCTATCCAACAAGTTACATAGGGATTTACCTTTAACTGGGAGAGTTATATATAATACCCGAGTATGAGATGGTATTGAATGCCTTTGCAAGGCTTAAATAGGTGGTGTGTACAGATTTGTCCTCCTTTAATGTGTCAGTAACATTCTTAAATAATTGGCCAGGCTAAGTAAGGAGGATCTGCCCTTGACAAACCCAAACTGGCTTGGGTCAAGAGTTTGCAGGCTACCTATGTCCTTATCTATTAATTCCATAATGATCCTTTCCATAGCCTTACATATAAGGTGGGTCAGGCCTATGGGTCTGTAGTTACCAATGATGACCCTTCTTTGTTTTAGAGGATGGCTGCTGCTGTCCTTTATTTGGAGGCTGAAGTTGAGTAGCCACTGTAGGCTCTGGCAAGTCATGTTTTAGACTGACCAGTAGGCAGCCTGTTATGTTATCTGCACCCATAGAACATTGTATTTTTTTGCCTTGTAAAGTGCCTTGAGGACTTGTTTTTGGGTGACTTGAGGAGGTGAAGATGCAGGTATGTGATCTGAGAATATAAGAGGGGGAGAGTGTGGTGAAGTTTGAACTAAATTTGTCTTCTAGAAGATTGGCTCTCTTCTCCAAGTCTGAGTATGTGATATCATTTACTATTAGTACTGTAGAATACTGAGTATTATTTCTCAGTATTCTAGCATAGTGAGAAAGGTTTTGTGGTTATCCTTCACCTGGGTGGCTAATTTTACATCATATCTAGATTTGGTTGATTGCATCAGGGACCAGAGCTCCTTGCTAAGTATAGGAAGATCATCGTTAGCATTTTGATGGTTATATTTATTTTTGTGTACAATGAGTGCTTTATTTTTTTATTATAGAGTATGTTTATATTAGGATTCCACTAAAGGGGTTATTTTTAAATTTGGCATTGCATTTATTTCTAAGGGGGTAGTTCCATGTATATAGCTATTTACAAGTACATAGAGTTTGGTGGTAAAATATTCCATATAAGCAATGTGGTCATCAAGATGGAAAAGGCTTTTGAATTTATCCAGGTCATCACCCTGTTTTAGTAGATTTGCCTGATCATATGAGGCAGCATTTCTAACAGGGAGGGGAAAGCAAAATCAATATTGTTTAATGATTAATCAAAATTGTTGTAAAATAAGCTTTGCCTCTTTAAGTAAGAATATAATTCATATATACCACAGTCCTTGCTTGATTTCAGACTTGTAATTATTTCCTTTATATAGATAGATACAGATATATATATGTGTGTGTGTGTGTGTGTGTGTGTGTGTGTGTGTGTGTGTGTGTGTGTGTGTGTGTGTGTGTGTGTGTGTCTAAAATAGTAAAATATTTCAGTATAACTTAACTGCCTAATAGTAATTTGATCTAAGGAAATTAATACCACACATTCTGGAACTTTTTCTAAGGTGATGTTAGCATCTTTAAATGGTAGCACAAATAATGACATATAAGTTGCTATGACTAAAGTTTAGACAAACTTATCTAATAAGGACCTAACCTATACATTTTATACTGGTTAGTCTTTCTAGGTAAAAACATTTTAGCATATGTAATGAGGAAGATAATACCATTTCTTCAGCAAACCAGACCTTATAATCAGTAATTTACTCTAAACATGTTTGCAGTTTTCAATAAAAGCAACCCTGTACTTATCATTAAGGGAAAAACGAAGAAAAAAGCTATATTTTAAAAAAGCCATATGATCTAAAATTCTTTAATCTTTGTAAACTAGATGCTAAATAAATAATTTGTCAATTGATGTACATTTAATTTTGTCCCACAAATTGGAAACATTACTACCAAAAGTTTGATCTACCCCACAAAATTCATCTCATGCCTCTTTAACCTTATTAGGGAAATCTGCTGGCTTAATTTAAAAAAAAAAGTTAACCCCCAAGTTTAATAATCACTGCCATAAGAGACCAAGATATTTGACAGTCTTCTGAAAATAATAATAAAAGAGATTCCAATTTAAATCAGTTATTAACAAACTCTTAAAGATAGCAACATTTTATTGATTTTTTTTATTCAAGAATTATTCTTTAAGATGTTTGGGGAACCCACATGATTTAACATTGCTTTCTTAGTGAAATCAACATTAATTTTAGCTAACGGTCTAAATTTAACATTTTACATATAACTATGATCTCAACTAATTGTCAGTACATTTCCTTGTGTTTAGCATTTAAGGGATTGCGGGGAAAAAACTCCAAGATCATTTTGCAGCAGCAGGTCCATTAAAATATGATGACCATAACCAGTTAATGACACTGATGCATTAAAATAGTCAAGATTACAAGATAATAATGTAATAACTGAGGTATAGTGGCAATTATATTAGTTTATTTATCCATATATACTTTTTGTTAACTGAGTTAGTCCCAGTAGTCTAATAATTGCTTTTCAGGGGAAACCCAATTGGGTATTCATACTGACTGGGAGAAACTTGTCTAGGACACCAGGGAACTTCTCCTTCTCATTTTGATAAATGCTGTGGGAAATTTTCCATCCACCAACACAGGCAGATGGGGCCACATCTCATCCATAGAACAGCATACCCAGGAGTACAACATCCCCTTATGCTGGCTGCTGTGTCAGTATTGCAAAATCAGTCCAACCACCTGACACAGGGCTAAAACTCATAGCCTTCTCCACCAAAAGAGAGTGTGCTACTTATAGAGCCACTGAGACTACAAATAAATATGTTAGTTTTCTAGTAGACACTAAGGAAAACAGAACTGATAAAGGCAAAATATGTACCAATCAAATGCAACATGAACCACCTAATTCTCTAGTTTTGGTTTCCTGCAATAATTCTGATCGAAATAATTTAGATCTGAGTGTTTTGGGGTAGCACAATACCTCTCCCCTTATTTGGTCAAGAATTCTGGATAAAGACAAAAATAATAGAGGGTGATAAAATCAGTAAAAATGTGTTAAATATTACCCCAGTTCACTTACAAATTAAAAGAACAAGCTTTGTAACAATATGTAGTTTTTAAAAAATAAGAAATATGAAAGTCTAATGTCTGGTAATATTGAATGACAGTAATAATGAGTGATTTACCAAAAAAAATCAGTAATGTTATGTGGTACGGCACACACATTTGAAACAAAACCAGGGCCAGTCTGCAAAAACAGGGACAGATGAATTGTATGGGTAGCATCTAAAAGGGAATTTCTGGATACAATAACCCATTCCAGCATTTTTTGGATATGCAGGATTTTAAATGCTGCACTTAATGACTGAGATAATTAAAATTACATATCCTTAAATTCTTAAGCTGAGGTTTCATTTTCACACAGTTTAGTAGGATTTGACATTGCTATAGCATCCATAGCACCACTGAGCAAAGTTAATAATGAAAATTGCAGCCATAGTCAAATTTCCATTTTCAAAACATGGAGCACCATACTACCTCTCATAAGGTGGGACAAATGGGAAAAATGTGAAACATTTACTTATTGCTGTGGAGGGAGCTCATAGCATGGTTAAATTATTATTTTATGCTTGTTTTACCACATACCCGGTTCTTCAAACTATTAGAGGTGCTTGCTGGAAGCAACAGAAGTTCCAAAAGTTGAAATACCCAGATAGGCAAGTCAAGCAACCCCCCCCCCCCAAAACAAAATAGTCAACTCCAGTTAGTATCAAGTGATACAGGTAAGAACAGGCTTGTAAGTATTATAAATACCATACCATCCAGAACACCAACAAGCAAGTTAATTAAAGAAGCTACAGTCAGAGTCAACCTTCCATCTTCAAAATGCAGAATATTACACTATCTTGTACATTATGGAATAAATGGGCAAAACATGACACATTTACTAACAACAAGGAAGGAAGCTTACATCATGGTTAAAGTTTGGATATTTTACTTAAAAAAAGTTCTTTGATACCTCCGACACTCTTGGCTTACCAGATTAGTCACTTAGTTACAATATAAAATTTTCCTCTTTAAAGTATTTCTAGGACAAAAAGTTATACATCAGGTGTAATATACATTTTTAACTACATACCCATATTTTCAAACATTACAGACTTAAAAGTATGTTGAAAAAGTCTAGCCCCACACCATAAAATAAGCAAATTATTTTAATTTTCTCTCTTAGCATTTCTAGTTACAAATTCTCAGTGATAAGCAACTTTACCCTGCCTCATCTCAGTTATTATTATTTCATTCTATCTGCTACATTGCTAATACTTTGATATTTGACCCACACATGAGCACACTTGTGCGCTCATGAGCATACATACACATCAGTTACAGCCACTTGTTTGTCTGTATACCTTGAATATTTGCTTGAGATCAAGTGAATGATTAAATTCACCAGTAATGGTCCGTAAATCTATCTCAGCTTGCTTATGTCAGAATGATACAATGCAATTCCCATCTGCCCTCTACTAACATCTTAGCTCAAGAATCAGAAACAAGGAACAAAATCAGGAACAGCTTTTAACTATTTTTATATACTTAGTTAATATAATAACCAGCTTTGCATTATCAAGCAATTTTTGAAGGATACAAAATCTCGAACTCACTTGCCTGTCATTATGTAGTTATTGCAGTCTGCAACAATTTGCCAGAAAGCCAGACATTTTGTAAGGAACAGAACAAAATAATTCTCAGTTTCTCTGCTTGAGAATTCTGAACAAAGCTAAAAATAATTGAGGTTGGGGGGCAAAGACATTAAAAGGGACATATTTTAAATACTGTTTTTTATCTCTTTGTTAATCAGGTAAACCCACTGAAGAAAGTGCCCATTTTTAGGGGAAACTCAGGAGTACTATCTAAGTGAGGCAAATAGAGGTAGGAGGATTCAAACCCTGTATATTTGGCTACAGGAAGCAGTCCATTAAGAGCTCAGAACCTTAAGTGTCAGACAACTCTAATCCACTTAAAAGTTGAACAGAGCAACCGGTATTGCATGGAAATGCATTTTCTGAACAATGAGAACTATGAAACCCTAAAGTGATTTACCAAAAAAAAGAAGGTAATGGAAATGTGGATGTCGGTGTGGAGGATTATGACTTCAAGCTCTTAATGAACAGAGTACAACCTTTGATTTTTTTCTAACTCCACATTTGCCTACTGTGACTCTACGTTAGTCACTAAACCAGACTGCACTGACTAGGGCATTTTTCTCACACGTGCACAATCTCCTTTTCAAATCCCATGGTTCAGAATGTGCTCCCTTTCAAAGCTGCACTTCTGTAACATCCATTACTGAATACAATGTATATTTTGGAATGTAACTCTGTAAACACATTGTACAACTTGAAAGGCCTAAAAGATTCCTAACTAGAAACAATTTTGGCTTCAGCCATTTAAGCTACTCTAACAAACTAAAATCTCTGTCCTTCTACTCAGTCTCTTACAGGCTGGTAAAAGCCGATCTTTAGAGTTTACTCTGTGCTGTGAAAGATTTTGTACTTTTCAAACTTCTTCACCTTTACAGATCAAACAACTCTGCTGATACCCACCTCAAGGAAATAACCTCCACTGTAAGAGCAATAATACCTGTTAGCATGAGAGGTTTCTTGCCTAATGCATATATCCCCTTTGGAATAGATTTTTTTTTTTTTTTTTTTTTACAGATTAAGCAATGTACCTCACTGAAAACATTTAAAGCAAACCCCAGTGACTATGACTGCAGATTTTTGCCTGATAGAAATACTAGTGAACTCCTCTGCAGAGAAAACTAGTCTATCCTTGTCATTACAAGGGAGATGTGGCTAAGCTTCTCATAGTTCTATAACATTAAGCTTGGGGACAATTAATCAATAACCTATGACCCTAGTCCTAGAGAAGTAAGTATCTGTATTGACACTGATGTTGTAATCAGAACAACCCATGGGGAAAGAGTTCTCACAACTGCTGTAGATAATGTTAGTAGTAAGCTGAGTAGAGAAATGGTGTTCAATAAACTGCACTTAGGGGCAAGGTATCTGCAATTCAGGTCACACCTAGACAGCATAGGAATTGCAAAATATTCAATCTAAATAGGCATAAAAATAAATAAAAGAGTGATATCTGAAATTAGCTGATATTTTCATCATATAATAAAACATATACAGCTGTGAATCATAAATGTTAGAAATCACAGATGTAAAACTATAATACATGGGAGAATATTAGCCAGACTGAAGTAATGTAGGTTAATATTAAACAAAGAAACGTACGACTTTAACAAGAGTATGTATGATTTTCATGGATTCATTTTATTTTCTCAGGTTAAGAAATGCTAACCAATCCATGAATAAATGACCACAAAGCTATTCATGTACAACATCACTTAATAATGCTTAAAAAATGAGAAGTTCCTTAGGTATGACTAATCACAGTTCCAAGTTCATGAAAGACTTTAACACCATTGCTGTACCCCTTAAGAAGGTTATGAGGAAAGATGCACTTTATGCATGGCCTGGCGAAGAATGACCATGCCCAAGAAATGTCTAAGAAAAGCCTAAGTTCAGAGACTGTAATGTTCCTGTATGGTATCCAGTGGAGAACTAGACTTGGAAGGAAGGAGAGCAGGTTTAGATGATGTTTTAAGCAAGGTACGAGATAGTAATCAAAGTATCATAGGTGATACAAGGGAGTCTGCATCAGATGTGGAAAGAAGATACAATGAAACAGAAAAAGGAGGATTAGTCATTATTTGGTTAATTGAGCACATTCACTTGTTTCCACTATCTAAGAACAAGACTTAACCACTAGACAATAACTCCAGTGATCACAAATCATCAACAATGCAAACTAATCGGGGGGCGTGGCCAAGGATGAACACAGGATAGCAGCAGATTTCTTCAGCTCCACTAATTTCATTACACTGACAGGAATTAATTACTTAAAAAAATAATTTTTGAAGTAATTTTCTTTCTAAATATGTTTGTTTTATATAGTTCTTGAACTATATCTAAAAAAGAAAGGAAATCTTAACAATATTCCTGTCAGAAATCACTTTGGAAATTTTCCTGTCAGTTTATCAGTCTGAAATGAGTTCCAGTAAGACAAATTCTCAAGACTCCAGCATCAAGAAAGAACTTCAGTCTCTGATAATTATAATCCAGCAACTTACTGCTAAGATGGATAAAATGGATACTAAAATAGACACCTTCATAGAAAAAAACTACAAAACAAATAGACTTGTTACATACAGACCTGCAACAACAGAAGATCCAGATGACAGGCATAGAAGAAGCTGTGAATGACATGGAAAATATAATACAAGAAGAGGAAATCAACATTGAGTTTCTGCTGAAACAAAATACACATTTACAAACAAAGCTGGATGACCTGGAAAATAGATCTAGGCGCAATAACATTAGGATTTTTGGACTACCAGAAAATATTGAAGGTAACAATATTACTTCTTTTTTAACAACATGGCTCCCTAAAACTTTAGACTTACCAGAAGCATTCTCTTTTGGTATCGAAGAGCACATAGATCTATAGCTAATACTAACTCTAACAAAAACTATCCTAGATCAGTTATAGTTAGATTTCTATCATCTTTGATAAAGAGATGGTTCTTAAATCTGCTTGGGCTAAAGCTCCTGTTAAGATTAATGAGACAACTGTGCGTTTTGACAATGACTATTCTTCCATGGTAATAGCTAAAAGAAAAGTTTTTCTGCCACTAATAAGGGAGCTTAAAAAAGCACAGTTTAAAACATACCTTCTGTTTCCTGCCAAGCTTAAAATCTTCCTTCCTGATGGTCCTAAAATTTTCAATGACTTAGACTCTGCTTTACTGTTTATCAAAAAAATAAGATTTTGGATAAAATAGAAGAAATGGAATGGGCTAGTCCTTCATTAAAGAGACTGGCAACTGAAACTTCGTGGAAGACTTCAGAGAAGAAGAAGAGACTAAAAAACAAATGATTTGTTCTATGTTTTTTTTTCTTCTCTCATCATTTTATTTCATTATTAATCTTTTTAAATATAGTTCCTGCATTTCCAAGAAGCAACAAATATTTTGAAAAAGATTTAATCAAAGTTATTCCCTGTGTGCAAAGAAATGTTTTGTTTCATAACTAGTCAAAATACCTGGAGATTTAATGGCAAGTTGTGATTCAACTGGTTTCTCTTTCTGAAAAGGAGAAGTAAGGTCAGTAATTTGATACATTTTTTTTCTTTATCTTTTTTTTCTTCTTCTTTTCTTCTTTTCTTTGTTTAAACAATGACATTCTATTTAGGTTATGTAGTGGGTAAAGGGTGGGGGAGGGCAGGGAGAGAAGAGTAATGAAAATATGATTAATAGAATAATAACATATTTATTCCTTGTAAAAAGTTTATATGTTCTTCAAATGCTATTCCTAATTATACTTTCTTGATTACACTGCTTATGCTTGTTTGTAAATAATCTGTCATGCTTTAACTAATAATAATTAGAACTAAATAATAGTAAATAATATGTTTTATTTTTAACTCTATTAATATAAACAGTAAGTAATATTCCATTGTATATACTTCTTATAGATTTCTCTTACATTTTTTATTTCTGCCTTACACCCTTTTACTTTCTACTCTCTTTTTCTTTTCTTTATTAATATATAGAAATGCTTTTGATCATATAGATACAGTAAATAATAAGATTTGCATAAAATTGAGTTGGGACAAAAATATTGAGTTTTATTACTTATTAATAATTTTGGGCTTAATTTCACTTACATAGAAGCTGTAATAACCTGTAAAATACATTGTGAAGGTTTTGTCATGTTTAGATGCATTTACACTGCTAAATGAATGTTTGTCACTAGTTTTTAATAAGTTTCCCGCCAAAATGTTAAGAGAGACAATCTGGGATGTGGGCTGTCTCATGCACAGTGTCCATGAGCTACTTCAAAAGCTTCAACTCTCAGAATTCTCACAGAGAAGCTGAAAGCAGCTAGTCTCACCTTTGACCTAGATATCACACTGACACATCACAGATTCAGGAATGACACTCTACCAGGAAATAGAAATTATATAAATGCGATTATGTGAAGGAAAATGAACTCTTTAACATCTAAATGTGAGTTATTTTATATAATTACTTAAATATCTATGTTATAATTCATAAAATATGTCAGTTATAATGAATTTAAATTATACAGTTTCTTGTAGTAAGTAAATGTCTTATTTTAGAAGGCATAGAAAATGAAACATTTATTCAAGTGTTTTTGAAAATCTACTTAACAGCAGCTTAATAATCTGTGTTAAAAACTTATGTTCCAAACATATACATTACTATAACTCATTTAATTCATCTGATTGACAAGCATAAATAATTTTATAACTCTATACTGGAAGAAATTGTCATGTGATATATTTTAAAGCAGTAGTATAGCATGGTTGTAAAATCTGGTTACTAAAATGTGTTTGCTGTGCATTATTTTGTATAAAGCAGACAGATTTATTGTAGGGCCAGCAAGTAAGATAATTCTAAGTAAGGACACAACTCAGTGAGATCAGATATATATATATATATATATATATATATATATATATATATATATATATATATATATATGTGTGTGTGTGTGTGTATGTGTGTGTGTGTGTGTGTGTGTGTGTATGTGTGTGTGTGTGTTTGTGTGTGTGTGTGTATGTGTGTGTGTGTGTGTGTGTGTGTGTGTGTGTGTGTGTGTGTGTGTGTGTGTATGCATATGTATATATATGTATGTATATGTGTATGTGTGTGTGTGTGTGTGTGTGTGTGTGTGTGTGTGTGTATATATGTATATATATATATATATATATGTGTGTGTGTGTGTGTGTGTGTGTGTATGTATGTGTATGTGTGTGTGTGTGTATGTGTATATATATATATATATATATATATATATATATATATGTATGTATGTATGTGTGTGTGTGTGTGTGTGTGTGTGTGTGTGTGTGTGTGTGTGTGTGTATATATGTATATAAGTGTTTCTGAGAATCTACATAACTATGCAGTATGATTTATAACAATTTCTATGAATACAATATTTTATTCTATTGACAATAATGAGTTTGAGTAAATGCTCATATACAAGCAATTCAAGGTTTTTTTTGGAAGCTGTTAATTGCATTCACATGACAGAAAATAGATGCATCTTAATATATGTAATGTCTGAATCATATTAGCCAAAGTTTTTGATTTAAATGAATGTTAGAACTTATTTTTCTCTCCTCTTGATTTCTAACATCAAGATTATTTGAATGCTATTTGAATACAAGTGTTTTATATTACATGGATGTATATAGTAGTATGAACAGTTTTTTAAAAAAAAAAAAAAAAAAGGTTTATTTTAGTTTATATGATGCTGTTTTACCAAATGTGTAGTCTTGTCTTGCTAGATAATTGAATTGAAAACTGTTAACCTCAGTTAAATATAACTAGTATTAAATTGATAAGGTGGTAGCTGAGGTACTGCTGCTTAGGGTAGGGGGTTAACTTGAGTGGTAAATAGTACTCTAAGTTGGAGTTTATAACTCCAGGCTGGATGCAAGGTTTAATCCTTACATTATTTTCACTTGTTCATTGTTATTTGTATATAGTTTTGACATCCACAATATATTTTGTACATTCATTGCCACTACAACCAAAATTGAATCCTATACGAAATCCCATAAGAGATTCAATAAATACAGCTATATTTAAAGGTACACCTAAAGGAGGAGATGTAACATTACTTATCTTGTTATTTGTTATTTTGATCATAAGATTCTTAAGTTTTAAAAATGCCAAATGACATCTTTAAAAGGAATTTCTTTAAACATTAATGGATTGAATAATCCATGTAAAAGGGCAAGCCTAATAAGATACATTAATTTACATAAGGCCAACTTAGTCTTCCTGCAAGAAACCCATCTCTTGAAAAAAGATATTGATAAACTAGCCACAAACAAATATACAGTATTGGTTAGTTCAGAGCACACTCAGAAAAAAAGAGGAGTGGCTATTTTATGGAATAAAAGTATGCCCATTCCTAAAACCCTTAAGTCTTATCAGGATGACAAAGGAATGTTTTGTATGGTTACAATACAAATTAATGGGAAGACTTACACTTTAATTAATGTATATTGGATACATGGAATTGGTATTAATACAGTGAAACATCATCTTGATAAGATCATATCATTCTCTATGGGAGATATTATTTTAGCTGGTGACTTTAATTGTATACTACATGAAAGTGATACTACCACTATAGGAAAAAAGAAGAATTACATCTAATGCAAAACATTTAAATGATTTTGCTAATTCTTATCATTTGAATGATATTAATAATCAGATAGATTCAAAATCATTACCATACACCTTTTTTCTAACAGATACAAAACTTATTCAAAAATAGATAGGGTCTTTATTTCTAGCCAGATGGTAACAGATTTAATTAATTCCAAAATCATTTCATGTCCTATATCTGATCATAATTCAATTGTTTTTGAATTCATGATAAAAAATACTCATAATGTTCAGATCAAAAGGATACCAGCATACTTAACTCAACTAAAAGACTATAAAGAATATATACTTTCAGAAGTAAAACATTTTTTAGACATAAATAATACTCCTGAAGGCTCCATTGCTTATGTTTGGGATGCCTTAAAATCATATCTATATGGACAAAGTATCAGATGGTATAATAATAAAAGGAAATCTTGGGATAAGAAATTGTTAGATATTCAAAGTAAATTAGACTCCTATAAACATAATAATAAAGAAAATAGTATAGACAAGAAAGTTATTGAAGAAATAAACAAACTAAATGAGAAATACAAAGAAATTTTAACTCATAAAGTTAAAATAACTTTAGAGAAATACAAGTTTTGTCTTATTCAATAAGCCCCAAATACTTACATAGACTTAAAAATAAAACAAAAGGTTGAATAAACAAAACCATATCAAAGAAATCTTTTCTCTAAGGAAAAGAAGAATGTTTCTAGTATACCAGAAATACTAGATGAATTTAGAAATCACTTTCACAAAATTAACCATAATAACATTAACATGGAACCTACAGATAAAATAAAGGAGTTTATAACCACAAACATGAATAAAAAGCTTAATAAATAACAGATTAAACTATTGGACAAAAGTATTTCATATACAGAGGTTATTACACAAATAAATAAGCTTAAATCAAACAAAGCACCGGGTAATGATGGTATTATACCAGAGATATATAAAATCCTTTCTAAAAGTACATATTCATTAACACATAAGGCTTTTATTTTGGCCCAAACTGAGTTAATAACCCCCCATCTTGGCAATATACATTTATTTCGCCAATTTTAAAACCTAATAAAGATCCAACTAGATGTTCTTCATATCGGCCCATCTCATTACTTAATGTTGATTATAAAATGTTTATGAGTATCTTTGCTGATAGATTGAAGACAATCATTCCTGGCATTATAGATATAGATCAGACAGGCTTCATTGTAAATAGAAATACTTTTGATAATATAAGAAGAACTTTAACATTAATAGATTTTGCAAATAGGAAAAAGAAAGATTTAACACTTATTAGTCTTGATATAAGTTCAGCATTTGATTCAGTAAGTTGGGACTATCTGCTTACCTTAATGAAGTGCACAAACTTCTCAGATACATTTCTAAATCTAATTGAGCATTTATACAAAGGAACGTTGGCTTATATTAAGGTAGGAACATATGTTTCACAAAAAATACCCATTCTTAAAGGTACAAAACAAGGATGTCCACTTTTTCCACTATTATTCACTTTAGTAATGGAGCCTTGGGCTAATTTGATCAGAAACAGTACTGACATAGAGGGTTTTGAAATAGATAAAAATACAACATCCAAAATTCAACTTTTTGCAGATGATGTTCTAATTACATCAGCAGGATCTAATTCTTCTATGCAGTCTCTATTTGATAACATGATGAATTTTAAAAGTATTTCTGGTTTAATATTCAATGAAGAAAAAACTAAAATACTACCTATATATACACGAAAAAATATTCTCATTAGTGATTTTACTAACTATGTACCCAATTCAGGTCAGATAACTTATTTAGGTATAATACTATCTAAAGATATTAAATCTATTATATATAATAATTATAATACCTGTTTTCTTAATATACAAAATCTTTTTAATACCTGGAATAATATGTTTTTTACTATGGAGGAGAGACTTACAATTATTAAAATGATAATATTCCCCAAGATTTTATACTTAATACAATCAATAATACTTCCACCTACAAAAATAATTATCAAGAAACTGAATACACTAATGTTAAATTTCCTATGGGCACCTAATAGACCTAGGATTGCATTAAAGAAACATACTAATAGCTGGTCTCAAGGGCGTATTTCTTTTCCAGACTTTAATTTATATACTATCTCTTCTATTGTAAAAGTTATTACTTTATTAATAGATCAGTCATATGTCGCAAAATGGAAAGATTATTGGGAGCTAATTAGTATGCACTTCATGAAAATCTCCTTAACACATAAAAATATGATTGTAAATAACTCCATGTTATGGTTACTAAAGGAATTTTGTACTTCACCTATTACACCTAAACATATGGTTGGTTACCCATTAAATATTATTATTAGTTATCGTAACTTTATATTCATGCACCCTAAGTATAGGGAATGGAATTTTATTGTATTCCCTATAATGTATACTCAGGGTATGCTTTTGTCATCTACTTCTGAAGGAACTCATTTAGCTATAGATAATGATCTAAAGTACTGGCATCAGTTGATATCTGATAATAAAGTTAAAAATCTAGATTTTTTAAAACAAGAATTTGATCTAAGAGAAACTTGTGGTTAGAGGTTCAGACCTTTAGACAACATCTCATTAATAAAATAGATCTAATGTCTATAACAGTTAAATAATCTATTCCAACACTGATTGATTACTTGATATTAAATTTACAACATAAAGTTTCTGATAAAGGTAAACTTTCATACATACATAAAATTATCAGACAAGAAACTTTTTACAGTGTAGATTCATACTGGAATTATTTCACTTCTATTAATGGGGACCCACCAAATCAACAAGATAAACAATATATATTGGAATCTGCTTATAGAACTACGTCTTCCATTGTCTGGAGACTTTATACATGGAAATGTTTACATAGATCTTTTTATACACCTTTGATGATGAATAAAATAAATAATAAAGATAATTTATGTAAGAGATATAATGTAGAAATTAATGCTGACTGGGCTCATATGTTTTATGACTGTATAAAATTGAAAGAATACTGGAAGTCACTTAATGAATTTTTGCAGGCTCTTTTTACAGATAATTTCATTATTTCTAAATCTCTTATATTATTCAACACACCTGTACCTCAAAGTGTTAAAAAGGTTAAGCTTCCCTTGTTATGGTCTATTCTAGCAGTGGCTAGGAAAATAATAACTAGAAATTGGATTTCAGATACACCTCCTTCGTTCAATGAATTTAGAAATGTTATGAATATAGTGTGCCATATGGAAATAAACACAATTAGGACAAGAACAAATAGAAAAACATCTTATTATATTGTATGGGATAATTTACAAAATTTGTTAAAACAATTTTAATTTCAATAGCATGGTATTTTAGTTTAATTAATTGATCTGATTGTAGTGGATGTCTTTGTAAATACTTTAGTTGTTTTGTTGAATGTTATAATAATACCTATTTTTAATTACTTGTATAAAATTATTATGATATTTCTCTTATATGTTAAAACAATAAACCTGTTTTGAAAAAAAAAAAAAACAATGCAAACTAATCTGTGTTACTATGGCACACAATAAAACAAAGGTTAATTATTATTATTATTATTATTATTATTATTATTATTATTATTATTGTTATTATTTAGATTTATTTATTTATTGGCATTTGATTACTGGGAAAATCTGACTGGGTAGGAAACCATTTTCAGCAGAGGTCTGGGAGAAAAGCTCCGAAGTATTACAAAACATTTTAAAAACAGTAATTTTACAATCTTCAAAAAATAATACAAAAACATCTACAGTCTGAATAATTATACCAGATTAGATATAATATGAAAACATTGGTTAAGAATAGATGCAACTTAATATTTAGAGAGAAAACCAGGGGGGAGAGAAATTGACAGACTTAAGGAAGTGAGCGAGGAAAGGAGAGTAAGGTGGTTTAAGGTACGAATAGGTATTTGTTCACATTTAGGAATATAGGTTATCGTGATGTTCAGAAAGAACAGAGCCAAATTTTGGCTAGAAAGTCTTTCAGAATGGTTTTGAAGGATAGGAGGGAGGTTATTGAACTGACGGATATATGTAAGGAGTTCCAGACCTTAGCAACATGGTAAGAGTACAGAGAATGCTAAGCAAATTTGATAGGTTTGTAGACAGACAGGAGTTTTTGGTCATTGGATTGTAATAGCTGACTGGGAACATAGTTGTGTGGAGTGGTATTTAGTGACAGACAAGCAGATGGATGCTGGATAATCCTATAGATGGTAAGAAGCTGTTTATATGTCAGTTGATGTGGTAGTTCTAACCAAGTTAGGCTTTTAGTGCTTTACAGTGGGGAGTTCTTAAAGGGGTGCTTGCTGCCAATTTAGCAATTTTGTTATAGCATTGTTCGAGTTTTGATTTTTTTGTAATTCCTGGAGGTAAATAATGATAGGAGCAGCATAAAGAAATGTGGGGAGGAGATAACTAATTGCATGTGTAGTTTTAGTTGTGTTGGTGAGAAAGTTTTTGGCTCTGTACAGCAACCTTAGTTTTTGATGAATTTTTCCTTATGCAATTTTGTACATGCAGGTCAAATTTAAGATTATCATTCACTATCCACCTAATAATTTGCAATGAGAAGTGATTTCAATGGTTGTATTATCAAGAAAGAGGAAATGTATGTCATTTTAATAGTGTAAGCCTTATACCTCCACTTATTTCCAAACTCTATGGTCACACCGTAGTGTGAAAGGAAAAAACTCCATAAAATAATGCACACTGGTATGATGCTAATAGTCTGTTTAATCTAGTACAAATCAAGTAAGTTACTTCTAATGGACCACTCATCAAGGATGCACAGAAAAGCCCTTTCATATATTCATATTCATTAAACTGTTTATTTTAATTACTGCAGAATCCTACACTAAGGCACTGTACGAGCACATCCACTGGTGCATGAATTGTTAGATCCCAAATAGAGCGAAAATGCTCTTCTCCAAAAAAAGGAAGCCAGTCTGGTGGTCTCCTACTATAAACAAACTATACAACAGAAGGAAGAAACTGTTGCAGAAAAGAGAAAAATCCCAGGATGCAAAAAACTCCCTAACCAGCCTCAGTAAGAAGCTGAGATCCCTCATAAAATCCTCAAAAGCTAGTTACGAAAATAAAATTGCCAAAGAGTCCAAAGACAACCACAAGGCATTCTATAGTTATGTCAAAAATCTAAATGGCAATGCTCAGATCTGCTCTGAGCTACAACAGAATGGCATTGAATATACTGATCCCAAGGATATTGCCAATATCTTAGCAGATTGATTTAGTGCCAACTTCACCCCCCTCTCACCCCCTAAAGGGCCCATCTCAATACCAAAAGATTGCCAGATGTTGGTAATCACGGCCACATAGGTAGAAACTGCACTCTCCAAAGCTAAGAATACAACATCCATGGGACCAGATGACATCCCAGGCTGTGTACTACATGAACTACAAAATGAACTGGCACCTCACCTAAGTGTCATGTTTAATCATAGCCTCACCTCAGGCTTTGTGCCCACTGAGTGGTGCACAGCTACAGTCATCCCACTCCACAAGGGGGATCCGCCTTGGATCCTGGCAACTACTATCACATCAGTCTGACAAGCCTGATCTGCAAGGGTATGAAACGCATTATCATGGAACTTATAAACAAAGACAATGGCAACCTTCAAACACTGGACCCCACCCAGTTTGGGATTGTGAAGGGCCTATCTTGTCTCCTGAATCTGACTGACTTCTTTGAATCAGTCTCCAGAGCTGTGGACGAGGGTAAGGCGGTCCACACAGCCTATCTGGACCTTGCCAAGGCCTTTAACACCATCCCCCACTCTGGAATCATAGATAAACTTACTAAGCTGGGCATAAATCCCTACGTCACTCGATGGGTTGCCATCTGGCTTACTGACAGAACCCAGACTGTAAAAGAAGCCGACTCCAAATCCAGCTCCAGACAAGTAACAAGTGGAGTACCTCAGGGTTCAGTCCTGGGACCACTCTTGTTTGGCATCTACCTCTGTGAAGTACATGCCAACACTAAGGGACTCTGGCTAACAAAGTTCACAGATGACTGAAAACTGGGAGCCATTATTGAATCCCCCAGTGATGTGGATATTCTACAAAAGGGCCTTACAGAAACAGATGCCTGGTGCCAGAGCCATGGGCTCAAGCTTAATGCCAAGAAATGTATAGTTATCCCCTTTGGAAAAAAACATGTAACCATGAATTACCACATAGGTGACAGTACACTAAACATCAAAAGTGTGATGAGAGACTTAGGGACACAGGTGGACAGGGGTCTCACTTTCAAAAACCACATCGCCACAACAGTCAAGAAATCCTTCTATGTGGCACACATCATCACTAAGGGCTTTTCATCCAGAAAAAAGGAGGTCATTGTCCCACTGTACTCATCCCTCATTAGACCCATTATAGAGTATAATGTCCCATTTGGTATGTACCTCACAAGACATCTGAAACAGCTGGAAAGGCCACAGAAATACCTCACTAAAAGAATCACAGGCCTAAAGCAGATGCCATATAACCATCTAAAAAAACTCCATCTATACTCTGTGGCATATCATCTACTCAGAGGTGATCTCTGCTTAACTTACAAGGCCGTGTCAAACCCTGAGCTATTGGACATGCTGCACTTAAAGAAATCCCAGTCCCTCAGAGCCACATGCTCCAGGGATCTAAACTTTGTCATCACAATTAACAAAACATGCTGGAGGAATAGGTTCCTGACCCAGAGACTCCCCATACTCTGGAATAGACTGCCCATATATGTCAAGTAGAGCGCTTCATTGGCCCTCTTCAAAAGGAACCTTGATGATTGGATGGGAGATAGGAAATTCACCCCGGGGATCATGTCAGTCGCCCGGCTAGACAGGGGTCCAGAGAAGTAAATATTGTGGGAAGAAATAGCCAGGGAATTGTTATGACTAGGCTTGTATAGGCCCTAGGGCCAATAGCCTAGTACCAACCTATGAACCTATAAGAGAGAGGAAATGTATGTCATTTTAATAGTGTAAGCCTCATACCTCCACTTATTTCCAAACTCTATGGTCACACCGTAGTGTGAAAGGAAAAAACTCCATAAAATAATGTACACTGGTATGATGTTAATAGTCTGTTTTATCTAGTACAAATCAAGTAAGTTACTTCTAATGGACCACTTATCAAGGATGCACAGAACAGCCCTTTCATATATTCATATTCATTAAACTATTTATTCTAATAACTCATCGTAATCGATTAGAAACAAAGTTCATTAATCCTGCAACCAGACTAGAACTGAGGACAAATATTTTCTCTAAAATTACAGTCCTACCTGTATGTAGTGTAATACAGAAGTTAAAAAGAGAACATCATAGACTAGTTACTATGGCACCCAGTCAGAGACAATGGAATATGTAAGTATGATTGCTGAATATGTAGTTCTAAGACCACTAGAATTTCAAGACATAAAAGGAGAAAAGCACATTCTGCAACAAGTTAAGGAAGTGTGTGAGGTTTGCACTTCTAAAATAACATATATTTCCTCTCTCTCTTGATTTTACAAAGGAATACATGGCAGAATAAAAATGATGTGGACAATGATTCAGAAATAGCAATAAGGCTTGAGAAGTCTAAAGAAAAAATAAATGAATTGTTAAATACAAAGTCATCTCTAAAGAGATGCAGGTTGATTATACCAAATTAGTTGCAGAAGAGATGCATAGACACACTACATGAAGAATACTTAGATGATATCAAAGCAAAGACAATGGTCAGAGAAAAATAAAATGATTTCCTTGGATAGATGAATGGCAGTTAATGTAGAAAACTATGGCTATGAATTGTTAAAATGTTGAATCCTATGGTTCAGCGTTTGATTCTTTCAACCTCCATCTGCCTACTGTGTGACCTTGAGCAAGTTATTTAATCAGATAGTGCTTTCGGGAAATAAAGTCAGGCTCCCTAATGGTCTTTTGGACAGTACATCTAATAACTACCAATGAAGTACTTTATAAGATTCCCTTATAGCAGAAGTGTGCTAGTTTACATGTTAGTAATTCACTGAGAAGCAGATATTAAATTTCATTAAAAAATGCAAAAGGTCTGTGTATAGCAAAGACTACTTGCATTAGTCAGTGACTATTGAAGATAACCTATTGTCAATAATATTGCATCTAGATGGGGACATATTGCAGATGGCATATACAGTAAAGACTGATAATAATCCACTCCCTCAGTAGCAACCATTTCAAAACACTTTTATAATGCATGGAGACTGATGATTATGCTCCTGTATCTAAGAAAAGACAAATCAGTTAAGTGCTTCTGCAGTGTGAGACTCAATCTTAACAAATGTTAAGCACCTCTTGCTGCAGTTGTTTAGTTCTGGTATCATGCTAGGCAGTTAAACCTATCAGTACTGACCAGCAAATGACAGCAGCAGATTAAAAAAACGAATTTATTTTTGACTGATATCTGTGCCAGTAATATGTTCCTGACTTTTTCTTACATAACAGACTCTCTTACACCATCTTTCTGACTGTGCTTGCCAAGTGCTTTACATCTTTAAAAGCCAGAAAAATACATCAGTTTGTTTTTCTGCAGCTAGTAGTATATGGAGCAGATAAAACTCCATGCACTAGAACAGAATTATGATTGCATCTCTGATCATAACCCTTTATTATGTGTTCTCAACATGGATGCCAAGATTCACCTCAAGAGATCATTTCTTGGCGTCCATGTCTTGAACACATAATAGGCTGGTTATTATCGGCAACCCACTCATAATTCTCTATGTTAAGCACCAGATCTGAGGCACAGAAAGAAAATTCCCATTCAGTCATAACTTAATAGGATGTTCAAGAAGTTGATGAACAACATAAGGAACACCATAAGAATATCAAAGACAAGAGAAAAGAAAAGCAGCTCCTAGTCTTTAAGAAATAAACTCAAAACACTTGATGCAAACTTGACCTGAACAGGGTTAAAAAATAAGGGAAAAGCTCAAGACCTGTAAAGCTAAGTATGAATTAAATATTGCTAACATATCTAAAGATAACCATAAAGACTTCTTCAAGTTTGTTAGCAACTTCAGAAACAATACCCAGCATTGCAGTGAATTTATATAAAATGTCACCACTTACTCTAACCTCAAAGATATCACAAACAGTAGTGGAAACTTTTATCTCAAATTTCTCCCATCTGTTCTCTTCATGTTTGTCCCCACAATATCTAGTAAATACCTACCCACTGATCACCTCAAAAACAGTATAAATGTCCTCTTAAAAAACAAATACTCTAGATGTGGGGGTCTAGACAACCTATAAGGTTATTCCCTTGTTACTATGAAACACAACTCATAAACTCCCCCATAAACCTATTGAACATCTGCCTCTCCCCTCATTATGTACCTTAAGATTAGAGAACAGTTGTTGTCATTCTCCTCCACAAAGGTGGCCCAATCACTGATCCTGTGAACTACAGATCAATTATTCCTACTAGCCTAATTTGTAAGACAATGGACTATATAATCATGAAATTCATAAGTAAAGATACTAGCAATTTATCGTCCCTTCATCCAAACCAACTTGGCTCTGTGAAGGGCAGATCCTGCCTACTTAACCTGGTTGACTTTATAGAAAAAATTATAGAGGCACTGGGTGAAAGCAAATTGATAGACATTGCCTATCTGTCGGTTGTGTTGAAATAAACAGGAAGTACCACACCTACATGACAAAAATAATTTTGCAAACTTAATTGTGAGTGTTAACCCTTGATGCAGTAATTGCTCAAATATTCTGTAGCAGAATCATGGACTGGGCTTGTAGAATAAGATTCTGCAAATTGACACATGGCTTTCTTATACACACATATAAATATACATGTATATATCTATGTCTATATCTATATATGTGTGTAAACACATATACATTGCACAGCTATCTACTTCAGCAAATGTACTCCTAACCTGTTGACTATGACAGAACCTTTAACCTTATTATTAATGTGCTTTAAAAGTGCCCTTCACATGTGTACTGCCCATGTTGAGGCTGGGATAATGTTACTGGCATGCAGAATGAGACTGAAGCATGACACAGATAGGATTCTCAGGATGCTACTTATAAGCAGAAAAGTGTAACTTCAGTAGCTGTTCTAGCTACAAAAAAACAAGCAGGACCTCATGAACAGTTTGCCTGAGCTGGTCATCCAATGAAGCAAAGTAAAGTATGTTGGGAATGTTGCCTGTAGGCAGTTACAGGGACTAAATATCCTAAAAGTCCTTGACTAAGTTCATGCTACTGACAGTAATAGTACTATGTGAATAGTTGGACACTGATGGTTAACACCAGCACTTATCATCCACATGCATCAGTATTCATGGGCCTTATAAAGTTGCTGATACATTCAATTCACAGCCGCAAGCATGTAACACACAAAATAAAAGAACATTGTCAGATAGCAAGATTTAAGGCCATGTGCTATTAATTAATTAATTTCCTGTGGTACAAGGTCTGAGTCCCTCAGCCTTTGTTTGCTTACTGTGTAACCTTGAGCAAGTCTCAAAACCAGACTGTGCTTTGGAGCACTTGAGAATTTGGGGTAGGCTTCTTAATTTTTGTCCTAGACTGCATGCCTAGTAACTACCTAGGAACATGTGGCTTGTGGCACTGGTGCATTTCATTTTGGTACCTGTAAACATACTTGTACATATTAACAGTTATTGTGCACTATCTGACATTTTAGACAGTACTGCATTTCACAAATATGTGTGTGCTTTCATATACAGAATAGTCTCCCTGTCTTAACATATTACAGT
This sequence comes from Protopterus annectens, assembly GCF_019279795.1. Lineage (NCBI taxonomy): Eukaryota > Metazoa > Chordata > Ceratodontiformes > Protopteridae > Protopterus > Protopterus annectens. The sequence continues at coordinate 1,561,075,691 of NC_056731.1, read as the reverse complement.
TCTTAATTATCATTCATAAAGTAAAGAAAGAAAATGAAAGGAAAGGAATGAAAGGACAGAGACTTAGCTAAAGAAATCAGTATGCCACAGAAAAAGAGAAAGATAAATTAAAAACAGCAGAAAATTGCTGAAAGATATTGGTTCAGAAAAGGAAATCCTGAAAAAGAAACTGAGCAGCAGAAAAAGAAATATGAAGAATGAAAGGCATAAAGTATGGTATTTTGTGAAAGCTGAGTGAAAAAGAAATGGTACGATAGCATGTTACAGAAATTGTTAGAAGAGGGGCTCTGGTGTTTCTGCTTTCAGGGATATCTCAGCCTTTTGGGAGGTGGCATATCAAGTTGTACAATCAGGGTGGTGCAATGACAGGGTAAAACAAAGGAGAAGATGAGCATGGAGCAGGCAGACCTGTGTATGGATAAATGAATGCTGTCAAATATGTAATGAACAGGCATAGGGAAACACAGACAACAATGAGAATATGCAGAAAGAGATGGAAACAGAAGGCAAAATGTGAAACAGTGAATAGAACTTCAGAATATATATTTTTAACATAAACATGATATTATTAAGCAGCAGAAGCCATACTTATCACAGTTTTGAACAGCTGGTGGTGTCCGAAAGGTAATTTCAGTTGAAACCTGTACTGTACGAAGTGAGAAGATTCCTCCAAGAATGACATTTCCATCTTCAAAGTAGTTTCTAGATGTTAGATGTGGAAGGCTGCAGGCTGGATAAGTCATTTTACATGGAGGACAGCAGCAGGAAAATATCATTAAACTACAGCGAAACAACATGTTTTTAAAGGTTGCCATCTCTTTCATTAATAGTTAGGAGATGATAAAGAAAACACTGCACCAATGTTTATAGAAGACCTTACTGATGGAAGGAAATCACTTTTGTGATCCGTCATTTAAAAATTAGAACTCATTCTTGTTTGAAACAAGGGTGTCAGTTCTATACCGAAACATTTGTTTCACTTTATCCATTCAAAAATTACATAAATGTACAAGAATTATATAGTACAGATGTATCTATCCAGTCCAAAAAGTGTTCCTGTTTCAAACACAATGGTCTTTGCATTTAATGAAAACTGCTAAGAATACTGTAGTGGAAAATTATATGCATTGCTTTCACTTGTAAATGAAGGCCAGGTAAAATCTACAGATTTTTGGAGTTTATAAAGAATTAGTAAATGCCATTTATGAACTAAATCCCACAACAACAAAAAACAAGTTTCTCAGGAAGATATGTTATTAAACAATTACTGTAACTTCTATTTTCTTCCAAATGGATACAGACTTCCACCCTGAGACCATCTGCACTTGTGTACCTATTTGAATAATAGTATATAAATATCACACCCTTGTGCTCACTCAGCAGAGAATTAAAAACAACCAAAGCCTCTTCCTATGAAGTAAGTTTATGTAATTATGTTAGTCACTCACTTCACGGAATAATAGAACCAGGACTTTAATGCAATAGGGTGTTAGAGTCAAAGTTGTAGCTGACCATTAGGTCAGAAACAGAAACTACCTGTTTCATTACTTGTTTAATGCTCAGTACAGATTTTCTGGTTATTGTGCCTGTCATGCCAACAATTGCATAACCGTTTTAAAAACTGTCATAGAGTGATAAATAGACACATAGTAATCACACCAAGAGGATGAACTCAGCCTCATACTGTGTTACAGAAAACTTATTTTATCTTACCTAGTCAAACTAAATGAAACTGTAGTTATGGTAGTGTGCATTCTTATCTTCGCTGTAGCTAATGGCAAAGAATTTCTAAAACAAAGGAGTTCTCTTTTTCCCTAACAGCTGATATCGCTGCAACCATTACATTATTAAATGCAAATCTTTGTTTACATACATTATTATAATATACAATAGTGCATACCATTTTAATAAGATTGTTACACTAACATGAAAATGCAGCATTTTTTGCTATTGGCACATGATAATGGCTGGTAAAATTTAATTATGGTGGGGGTGGGGTGGAAAAAGGTAAAAAATACTATGTAATGTCAGCAGCATGTAATAATAGAGAAAGGTAACACATATACAGTATAAGCTATATAAATACTGGCCTCTGCATATAAGGGCAGGTACATGGCAATACCCAGTTGCATAGAATGTAGATGTGACAGGAGTAGTGCTAATTTACATGAATGAATCCACAGAGTATACAAAAGAGGAAAGAGCCGGACACAAAGGCAATAGAGGTGGCAAAGCCAGCAAAGATGGTAACTAAATCAGAAGTGGGGAGAAAAGAAATAGTGGTGGTTTGACTGATATACCTGGGAATATCCAAGCAAAAATCGACAAATACAGCAGCATGGCTTGAGCTGGATACAACTTTAATAATGACAAAAAACACACAGAGAAAAAAAACAAAGTAGGTCAGTAAGCGCTTTCACATGGATCCACCATGCTTCCTCAAACTGTCATGGCATCACCCACATTGATCATCTATTTAAAGTACAAGCCTTCTACAGGTTCTACTGATTATTAAATCAATTATCAAGGCAACAACAATTAATGTCCACATCCTTCACTTGCAGCCTAAGTAGAAAGCTGAATACTTGAAACTAAAAACATAAACATTATAAATAATTATACAATCACACTATAAAACATTTATTATATGTATATAACTTACTTAATACTATTTTAAATATGCAATCTATATTAAAAATATATAAATGTATAAAAATATATATGTATTTCCTTGTAATATATAAATAATCAGCAACAAATTTTTTAGTGTATCAACATCCTATCTTTGAGAAAAAGTTTCAGACTAATAGAATCATTCAACCCAAAACTTTTATCAGCTTGTAGCCTTATTATCCATTTTTGTTCAGGTAGTATTCTTGATATCTCTCATCCTTATATCTGGATGTATAACTTGCATCACAGTAAACTGAAATGTATGTTTCTTTCCTGCCTGTATGGTGTGTTTGGCCAGTGCACTTCTTGTATCTTCTATTCATGTATAGTACAAGTGTTCTCTAATTCTGTCTTTCAACTGCCGATTAGTTTTCCCTACATAAAACTTGGGGCATTGTGTGCAACGGGCCAGATAAACAACATTACTTGTACTACAAGTGGCAGAACATGAAAACTTAAATTCTCTCAATGTCTCAGGATGAACAAAAACTTGATTTACATGTATATATCTGCAATAATTACACCTACTGCAACTATATGTACCTGTTCTAGACTGCCTAACCTTTTCCACTGGTGTTCCTGTTTTGTCAAATAGACCTCGATCGTATATTCTGATATGTAACTGTAGGTTTTTCACCTACCACATCTTTCACCTTCTCATTAATAGCCAAAATATGCCAATTTCTATATAAAATATCCATAATTGCTTTATTGTCTGAGGTGTAGGGAATACATATTATACATTTGCTATAATCAAGATTTCTCTTATTTTTCTTTCTTTGGACGGATCCAGGTGAAAAATATGGTTGTCCAATCCCCTGCCTTTGTTCTCTAACACTCTCAATGGTTTCTTGACATAAACCTATACTATACCATCTTTGTGTGAATAAAGCCTGTATCACTTGTTCTTGTTTAGAATAAATAATATCATCATTAGTTAACCTGGATATCCGTAAAGTTTGTCCTCCTAATATGTTTTTAAAAATATGTTGGGTATGCATACTGCTTTTTTCACGTAAATTATTTTTCTTACATTTCTTCTTAAAAGGCATAGTTAATAATCGCCTGTCAACCAACATAAGTTTGACATCTAAAAAATCGATTTGAATAGTTGATTTATGTAAAGAAAATTTTAGGAAAGAAGTAATTCCCAGTAAATACTCTATATAATCTATAAGGTCAGATTCTGAACCTCTCCATATGAAACAAATATCATCCACAAAACAGTAATAAATCGATACGTTTCTAGTGTACTGTTCATTTGTATATGCCGAGGTTTCCTCCCAGTGTGCCATCTCTATGTTGGCATAAGTGTTGGCACATGGAGTACCCATAGCTACCCCAGCTTGTTGCTGATAACTCAATCATGCATAAAAATATTATTTAACAGAACTAACTCCATCAACATACACTGTGTATTGATGTCATTCCTACTAAAACTACTATGTTGACCCAGAAATTCTCTCATATATTCTATCCCAATGTCATTGGGTATGCAAGTAAATAGAGAGCAAATGTCTAGGGTAACAAAAACCACAGTTTGTTCAAGTGGCTGCATCTCTATATCTCTATATAATGATGTCAAAAAATTATCTGAATCTAACAATATAGTCTGCATATTAAGTAACAAAGGATGTAATATTTTTTCCAAATAAATGGAAATAGGTTCAGTCAACCAGCCATTGCCCGATGCTATTGGTCTGTATGGTGGATCAACAACTGATTTATGTACCTTAGGATATCCTTTAATAATATGAATGACAGATGTCTCAATGAAAAAATATTCATACAATTATTTTGTAATATATCTACATGCCAAACTATCCATAAGTTTATTATGTACTGCAGATATAATATTTTTTACTTTTATTGTTGTTATCTTATGGTATGTACTAATATCTGCCAACAAAATACATGCCAAACTATCCATAAGTTTATTATGTACTGCAGATATAATATTTTTTACTTTTATTGTTGTTATCTTATGGTATGTACTAATATCTGCCAACAAAAGTTTCAATGCTCTATCATAGTCTGAACTATTGATTATGACTATTCCTCTGCCTTTGTCGGCTGGACATATTTTTATATCTTGGTTGCTCTCTAATTCGTTAAGAGCTGTATGTTCCTCAGCTGTCAAATTATAAAATCTTCTGTTGTTAAAACTACCACAAGAATTATATGTCAACTAAATCATGCTCACATGCTCTCAAAAAAGTTTCTACATGCATGTCAAGATTAGGTACATAAGTGCTTTGTTTTATAAAGTTAGAAAATCGTTCAGCTTGTGGAAACAACATTTTCAGCATTATATTTCTGCAAAACATTTTTAAATCTACTACAATGTCACACAAATTATTCCTTGTCAATGAAATAAAATAAAGTCCCTTACTTAGTACTTTCAGTTGGTGTTCTGATAAGATACAATCCGAAAGGTTGTAAATTAAGTGGTTTTTTGTGTCCAAAACTTCTTCATCGTCTGGACATTGTTGTGTTCCCTCGAGTATTTGCATGGTTTCCAGCCTCAACTCTCCGATCTCATTCTCTCTTTCTGGTTGGTTATAGGCAGTGGGAAAGTTAAAAAAAACTTGCATTCCCTAAATGCTTAGAACCTTCTTTTGGTCTTACTGCCGGTTCATTGTGGATTTCATTAACAGAAGTCTCCTTTTCCTTATGATGTACTAATGCCTGCACCTCAACAATTTTCTTCATTGTCTCTGTTGTCTTCACTGGAGGTGCTGCACTTCCTGGATTCATATGCCCCACTTCCATTTTAGTATGAATTACTATCTCCTGTTTATTGGCGTTGCCATGGTTACCAAACGCATTGTTATTATCTTGCCTTCTCAGCCAAGAGAAGACATTGCCTGCTTTGAAGTCTCTGATGTCTCTCTCTAGTTTGGCAGTCTTTTGAGTTTGCAATTTCTTATCTACCAAAGTGGCATCTGAAACTGCCTCTTCTATGACCTTGTCGGCAATCTGTTGTGTAAACCGTTCATACAGGGAACGCTTCAGCACATCTAGTTCCGTCAATAAGTCTCTTACTAGACCCATTGTGTGCTCAATTAGCATTTTAATGTAGCTGAAGCTCGTTTCCATGTTCAGCTGCTGCCACTTTGTCAACAGTTCTGGATAAAGGTTGCCGTATGTCGGCATTTTTACAATTCTTAGTCCACGAGGTATCACTTTCAAATGAAGGCAAGCCTCAAATGCCTTCTCTGCTATTGATATCTTTTCAGTTTATTTAAGCTATCTTCAAGTTCTCTATGCATTTTTATATATTCCTGCAGGTCATAATCAATACCTCGTGGACTAAAAATTGTAAAAATACCGACATACGGTGACCTTTATCCAGAACTGTTGACAAAGTGGCAGCGGTTGAACATGGAAATGAGCTTCAGCTACATTAAAATGCTAATTGAGCAAACAATGGGTCAAGAAAGAGACTTACTTTACATTAAGAAGGTTCGTGGTCTGCACTCTTGTGGGAGAAGAGGCTGGACTCTGCCCTTCTGAGCTGGGAATTTTCTGGTTAAAGGTTTATAGTGCCTGAATATTTGAACTGTATCTTACTGAAATTGGTTCACCTTGTTTGCTCTAGCATAGACTAGATCCAGGCCTACTGAATCTAGCTTTGTTTATATGCTTGTTGTTTGTTTGCTTGTTATTTCCCTGGAAGCTAATTCCACCTAATAACTTCTCAGCGCTTCTGTGGATCACTAGTGATATCTGCATTGCTTACTGTACTTATTTCCTTGTTTCACTTGAAAGAAAGTTACTGTTTGTCGTTTTGCATTTAGTTACTTGTAACACATTGCACTCAAGTTACCTGGCACTTGCTCACTAAAGCAATTATATAAGTCAGCACTAAAAATTAAAAGCACTACACCCTCACTCCCCACTGGCCCTTGTTTTCAATTAAGGATTTCCCAATATTATTCTAGCATGTCCAAAGGTCAGTTGTCAATCTCCTCTCCGGTCCAGCTGGTGAATCTGGGAATCTTGAGGCAATGTTATAACTACCTCATGTACACAGACAACCCTCTCCTCCTCCCACATAACACAATTACTTGCGAGAGATGCAGCTATTTAGCCAAACTGGAGGCTGAGCTCTCTCAACTCAGGACTGGCAAGACCAGACAGGAGGAGAAGGCAACTACACACACCACAAAACCAGCCTCACATAATGCTACCACTCCACTGAATCAAACACATAAACACACAAAGACATACTCGGAGGCTCTGAGTAAAATTTACCTAAACAGCAGAGGCCTCCAAAGCAGACACCCAAACAACTGCTACCTCAAGACACCCCACAAGCAACACATAAACCACAAAAGCAGTGTGCAAAGCAGTCACAGCCCTTAAGGCCAAATACAACACCAAACATACTTGTCATAGGTGACTCCATAGTCAGACACACTGACGTCCCACTCACCAGGCTGAACAAGGAGAGGGTCACAGTAAGCTGCCTATCGGGCGCTAGAATCCGCCACATAACACAAGCACTGGTCACTCCATGGCAAGTACAAATATGACACAGTCATTGTCCATGCTGGTGTGAACGACCTGAGACGCACCTCCCTGGACTACATGAAAAGAGACATAGAGGAGCTCTCTGATTATGTAGCCCAGGCAGGTATGACCCTAACCCTGAGCAGTATCCTTCCTTCACCAAGAATGATGCCACAATATAGAGACAAGATGATCAGCTTTAACAATTGGCTTAATGTCTGGTGTCATTCAAAGGGGATCCAGTGTCTGTCTGCCTGGGATGACATGCTTGACAAGCCACGCTGCTTCGGCTTGCACCTGTCACCCGGATTCCGGATATTGGCTAAGGCTCTTGCCACCCCATAGTGCCTTTTTTAGGCAAGGCTCAAATTCTAAACCTACCACCCTAGAAAACAAAAATGGGAAGAAACTGAGGGTAATGCTGCTCAATGCCAGAAGTCTAAATCTCAAAATGCACGCACTCGAGGCCCTTCTCAGTATGGAGAACATCGATGTCTGTGCTGTAACTGAAACCTGGTTCAAGGCTCCTGAGAGCACCCCGGCACTATTAGGTTTTACCTCATATCATGCGTTCCGGCCCCAAAACCCGGACCACACCACAAAAGGAGGGTGTATCCATATTCATAAAGGTTACTCCCACCTCCAGGTTGGTGGCAACGCATCGAAACGATCCAGGTGCAACTAACCATAGGCAAAACTGCTCTACAAATTGTAGCATGCTACAGGCCACCCTCTCAAACTCAGGAACCCCACACAGCCTTCCTGAAGACACTGGAGGGTATAAATGTATCTCCAAACACCATCATATTGGGTGACTTCAACTAGAATATAGACTGGGAACATTACTCAAGCCCTAACTTTCTAGCCCAACGGTTCCTGGAGTTCATAAATTCAAATGCCATGGAACAGCTAGTCACTGTTCCCATGAGAGGAGAAAATATACTAGATCTCATTGTCACAAACATGGGGATAAAATGCTCCACACGGAAGTATATCCCTCATTGGTGAGATCTGATCATAAACTAATCTCACTGGAAATCCACATCCCGCCCCCACCCCAAGCAAAAAGACCATAGTGAAGAACTTCTCTAAAGCAAACTTCACACTACTCAAGACTGGTGTGGTATCCTTCAAGGCCCCTGAGCCAGAGGAAACCACAACCCAAGCTGCGGAAGCCCTTACAAATGCCTTCTATGAACACCTCCAGGACTGCATGGATCAGGCAATCCCAAATAAAACCAAGACTCTTTCCACAAAGGGCAAACGTCCAGTCTGGTGGACCCCAGCCATTAACAAACTTTACAATAAGAGGAGAAAGCTATTACATGATAGAACAAAATCCATAAAAGGGAAGTCACCCCTGATCATTATTAGTAAAAAATACGAGCACTCATAAAATCAACTAAGGCCAATTTTGAGAGAAAAATTGCCATGGATTCAAAGGACAATCATAAGGCCTTTTTCAGCTATGTTAGGAACCTGGGTGGAAACTCCCAGATATGCTCAGAATTAGTCCAAAATGATACAAAAATCACTGAACCCACAGACATTGCCAACATACTGGCAGACAGGTTCAGTGCAAACTTCACCCTCTCCCCTAAAGGAGAGATAACTATCCCAGCCAAGTGTAGCCTCCCGGACATCTCAAATGCGCAGGTGAAAGCTGCTCTCTCTAAAGCTAAAAACACAGCATCAATGGGACCGGATGGTGTCCCCGGCTGTGTGCTACACGAGCTAAATGAGGAATTAAACCCGCACATAAGGCAGCTGTTTAATCTCAGCCTTACCACAGGATATGTGCCCAAGGAGTGGCGTACGGCAACTGTGGTCCCACTTCACAAAGGCGGTGCCTCTACGGACCCTGGTAATTACCGCCCCATAAGCTTAACAAGTCTAGTCTGCAAAACTATGGAGAGGATCATAATGGAGCTCATAAACAAAGATATAGGGGACTTGCAGACATTGGACCCGACCCAGTTTGGCTTTGTCAAGGGAAGATCATGCCTTTTGAACTTGGTTGACTTCTTCGAAACAGTCACCAAGGCCATTGATGAAGGAAAGGCAGTCCATACAGCCTACCTTGACCTTGCAAAGGCTACACAATACCCCACTCGGGTATTGTAGAAAAACTTACCAGCTTAAATGTAAACCCATATGTCACAAGATGGGTTGCAAACTGGCTTAAGGACAGAACCCACAGGGTTAGAGTTGCTGGCGCTGTGTCAGACTCCAAGCCGGTCACAAGTGGTGTCCCACAGGGCTCGGTCCTTGGCCCCTATTGTTTGGCATCTACTTCTCAGAAGTACAGGCCAACATGGGAGGACTTTGGCTGACAAAGTTTGCAGACGACTGCAAACTGGGCGCCATAGTGGAAAGTGCATCGGACACGGATATCCTTCAGAAGGGACTCACGGAAACAGATAGCTGGTGCCAGAGCCATGGCCTGAAGTTAAACGCCAAAAATGTATAGTCATACCCTTCGGGAAAAACAAGGTAACCCCAAGCTACCATATAGGTGGCAATCCACTAAGCACAGAAGAGGTTATCAGGGACCTGGGGACCCAGGTTGACAGTGGCCTTTCTTTTGACACTCACATTGCTAAAGTGGTTAGAAAGACCTTCTACATTGCCCACCTGATCATGAAGGGATTCACATCCAGATCTAGTGAGGTCATTGTTCCCCTGTACTCTTCACTTATCAGACCAATGATCGAGTACAATGCCCCGTTCGGGATGTATCTCACCTGACATCTGCAGCAATTGGAGAGACCCCAAAAGTTCCTCACCAAAAGGATAAAGGGACTCCAAAATCTGTCATATGCTGCCAGATTGAAGAAACTCCAGCTCTATTCAGTCGCATACCGTCTGCTCAGAGGTGACATGTGCCTGACATACAAGGCCATGTCCAACCCGGAATTAATGGACATGCTCCACCTCAAGAAATCCAAATCCACCAAAACCACTAGAGCAAGCGACTTAAACCTTAGCACGGATATAAATAGGACGTGCTGGAGGGATAGATTTATCACTCAGAGACTCCCTATGCTGTGGAATAAAATCCCGGTCCATGTGAGGCAGAGCACCTCGCTGACTCTGTTCAAGAGAAATCTAGACCTGTGGATGGGAGATCGTAGGTTTACCCCAGGAATCATCTCTGTGTCACTGCTGGACAGAGGCACAACAAACTAATGGGCACAGTATTTTTTCATATAAGGGGTGGCGTAAGCCACAATAATTTGGGCTAGGCTTATAAATGCCTTAGGGCAGATAGCCTAGTATAAACCTATGAACCTATGAACCTACTGAGGGAACTAAATGTGCTGAAGCATTCCCTATATGAACGGGTTACACAACAGATTGCCGACAAAGTTGTAGAAGGGGCAGTTTCAGATGCCCCTTTGGTAGATAAACCACGAAAATGAAGAATAAACTTGTTAAACAAAAAAAACAGGTACCAACTGCAGACCAAATGAACGTTTTACAAAAAACCTTTACTTTGTATCGTAAGTGCTTTCATGCAGACAATCTCCGCACTTCTTCAGACAAAGTTACAAACATGTGGTACTCATTATATATACTCTACATGAATAATTGATTAATTAAACAATTTAGGACAATTAATTTTATAACAATCAAGGTTCACTTATTTCCATATAAAAAGTTCCTAAAACCAAGTTTAAAATGAACTATAATAATACTCGGAAAAATTTATAATAATAATAATAGTAATGGTAATAGCCTTAAGTCTAACACCTTCTCCTATATATAAGTTTCGAATATTATTCTGTATATTACCAATTTTTAAAGGATAAATTTTCTTAACGTTTCCCAGTGTTTCTAAGCAGGTTTCCTGACTTATAAATATCATTTACAACAACAAGATGAATAATTTATCTCAAGAGAGCTCTAAGTTTTAAGAGACATTTAATCGAACAAGTCTCATTGAGACCTGGAAAAACTTGTGCATTTGTCTTGAGTTGCCATAGCAACTCTTGTTCTTCTAGCAGCAAGTTCCAAGGACCACCTCTTGGATCTTTTTTAATTTGCTGGACCACTAAGAATAAAAATTTATGGTCTCTATTCGCTGAAATATGTTTTGCCAAGGCGTTAATGGTGTTGTTCTTGGCAATAGCATATAAATGTTCATATATGCGTTGCCTAAGTGGGCGTTCGGTTTTGCCAAAATAGAAGACATTACATGATTGGCAAATTGCTACATAAACCACACTTTCTGTTTGACAGTTATATTTATCGTTAATGTAGTATTTTTCTCCTTTAATATTAAATGTGGAACCGGTTTGAATGTGCTTGCAATAATTGCAATGTCCACATTTAAACATCCCTTTCTTAGTTTTGTGTTGCTGCAAGGGATGTTCCAATAATGTTTTGAGAGATGGTGTTCTTTTGAAGACCACTAAGGATTTTGAACCTAAGATTTCACTACATTGGGAATCCTGCAAAATTAATTCCTAGTTTATATTTAGAATATTTCTAAATTCTAATATGTGTTCGTTATATTGGGTAGATAGACAAGATTTATAATTTGTAAAATTGTTATTAATAACTTCCAAATCGGATCTCTCATTAGACAATGTTGTGCATAGATCGTGCATTGGCATAACAGTGTTGTGATGAAGTAGAAGTGGTGCTAATAAGCCATTTTGACGTTTTTGTTGTACTTCCTTCGTCACATTGTCTAAAAGCTTACTTGGATACCCTCTATTTAAAAACATTTGTTTCAGAAGTGCACATTCTTCATAAAACAAATGATCCTCTGAACACATATGTGAGGCCCGAACCAGTTGTCCTTTCACAATGCCTCTTTTTTGGAAGTAGGGATGGTTACTGGTTTGTAGATGTTAGTAACAAAACATTTCTTAAGAAGATCTTTACCAATTGAAATGTCTAAAAAATTGATTGATTCACTTTCCAAAACAAAAGAAAATTCCAAAAAGGCAGTGAAAGAGTTCATACTTTGCATTAGGTTCTTTACTTGGTCATCACTTCCATTAACAATCATGAAAATGTCGTCTTGGTACCGGGTGTACCAAACGACTATTTGTTTAAATGCACTGTTATTAAACAGGTGGGTGCGTTCCCAGAATGCCATGACTGAGTTTGCGAATGTGCCACCACATAGGGAGCCCATCGCTACTCCGGTCTTTTGCAAGTAAATTTTATTTTTAAACAAAAAATAGTTATTGTTCAGCACTAGTTCCAACAATATGATAATCAAATCAATATCTGTGCCATCAAGATGTTTAAACAAAAGGAAGTCTCTGACCCATTCAAGACCAATGTCCTGTGGGATAACGGTGTACAGATTCGTCACATCCGCAGTAATAAACTTATACTCATCTTGGAAGGGAATTGTATTAAGATTTTTTAATACATGCCACGAATCGATACAAATCTGTGGCTCTGTCTTCAAAATTCCTTTCAATTTGTTATCCACCCATTTTGCGCAGGCATATGTAATCGATTGCCTGCCATCAATAATGGGTCTAAAGGCAAGGTTGTTCAGTCCTTTATGGAGTTTAGGAACTCCAAACATGACAGGAGTACGGGGAGCTACCATATCCAAATAATGGTATAGATCTGAAGTAAGACTTCCATCTATGAATAAATCATTTAGAGTATTCTTAATTTTCAACAGAGCTTGATTAAGCTCATTTCTGGAAATAACTTCATAGTTGTCCGAAGACAGCATAGATTCCATATATCTATTGTAGTCATCCTCATACATTAGGACTGCACCCCCGCCTTTGTCGGGTTTCATAACCCTTATCTGGTGACTTTTAACTGATTTGATCATATCTTTAACAATGATATCTCTTTCATGAGTATTTTTACATTTATTATGCAAGCCCCTCACTTTTTATAGTTCATTTTAAACTTGGTTTTAGGAACTTTTTATATGGAAATAAGTGAACCTTGATTGTTATAAAATTAATTGTCCTAAATTGTTTAATTAATCAATTATTCATGTAGAGTATATATAATGAGTACCACATGTTTGTAACTTTGGTAGATAAGAAATTGCAAGCAGGCAATGTCTTCTCTTGGCTGAGAAAGCAAGATAATAACAATGTGTTCCATAACCATGGCAATTCCAATAAACAAGAGAGAGTAATTCATACTAAAACGGAAGTGGGGCATATGAATACAGGAAGTGCAGCACCTCCAGTGAAGACAACAGAGACAATGAAGAAAACTGTTGAGGTGTAGGCATTAGTACATCATGAGGAAAAGGAGACTTCTGTTAATGAAATCCACAATGAACCGGCAGTAAGACCAAAAGAAGGTTCTAAGCATTTAGGGAATACAAGTTTTTTAACTTTCCCACTGCCTATAACCAACCAGAAAGAGAGAATGAGATCGGAGAGCCGAGGCTGGAAACAATGCAAATACTCGAGTGAACACAACAATGTCCAGACGATGAAAAAGTTTTAGACACAAAAGACCACTTAATTTGCAACCTTTCAGATTTTATGTTATCAGAACACCAACTGAAAGTACTAAGTAAGGGACTTTCTTTTATTCTAGCGACAAGGAGTAATTTCTGTGACATTGTAGTAGATTTAAAAATGTTTTGCACAAATATAATGCTGAAAATGTTTCCACAAACCGAACAATGTTTTAACTTTAGAAAACAAAGCACTCAACGTACCTAATCTTGACATGCATGTAGAAACTTTTTTGAGAGCATGTGAGCGTGATTTAGTTGACATGTATAATTCTTGTGGTAATTTTAACAACAAAAGATTTTATAATTTGACAGCTGAGGAACATACAGCTCTTAATGAATTAGAGAGCAACCAAGATATAAAAATATGTCCAGCTGACAAAGGCGGAGGAATAGTCATAATCAATAGCTCAGACTATGACAGAGCATTGAAACTTTTGCTAGCAGATATTAGTACATATCGTAAGATAACAATACAAGTAAAAAATATTATATCTGCAGTACATAATAAAATTATGGATTGTTTGGCATGTAGATATATTACAAAAGAACTGCGTGAATATTTTTTCATTGAGACACCTGTCATTCCTATTTTTAAAGGATATCCTAAGGTACATAAATCAGTTGTTGATCCACCATATAGACCGATAGTATTTGGCAATTTTTGGTTGACTGAACCTATTTCCATTTATTTAGAAAAAATACTACATCCTTTGTTACTTAATATGCAGACTATATTGTTAGATTCAGATAATTTTTTGACATTATTATATAGAGATATAGAGATGCAGCCACTTGAACAAACTGTGATTTTTGTTACCATAGACATTTGTTCTCTATTTACTTGCATACCCAATGACATTGGGATAGAATATATGAGAAAATTTCTATGTCAGCATAGTAGTTTTAGGAGGAATGACATCAATACCCAGTGTATGTTGATGGAGTTAGTTCTGTTAAATAATATTTTTATGCATGATGGAGTTGTTTATCATCAACAAGCTGAGGTAGTTATGGGTACTCTGTGTGCCAACACTTATACCAACATAGAGCTGGCCCACTGGGAGGAAACCTTGGCACATACAAATGAACAGTATGCTAGATAATTATCGAGTTATTACCATTTTGTGGATGATATTTTTTTCATATGGAGAGGTTCAGAATCCAACTTTATAGAGTATATAGAGTATTTACAGGGAACTATATCCTTCCTAAAATTTACTTTACATAAATCAACTATTGAAATAGAGTTTTTTAGATGTCAAACTTATGTTGGTTGATAGGCGAGTATTAACTATACCTTTTAAGAAGAAATGTAAGAAAAATAATTTATGTGAAAAAAGCAGTATGCACCCCCAACATATCTTTAAAAACATATTAAGAGGACAAACTTTACGGACATCCAGGTTAACTAATGATGATACTATTTATTCTAAACAAGAACAAGAGATACAGGCTTTATTCACACAAAGAGGGTATAGTATAGGTTTATATCAAGAAACCATTGAGAGTCTTAGAGAACAAAGGCAGGGAATCGGGCAACCATATTTTTCACATGGATCCATCCAAAGAAAGAAAAATAAGAAAAATGTTGATTATAGCAAATGTATAATATGTATTCTTTACACCTCTAAAAATAAAGCAATTATGGATATTTTATATAGAAATTGGCATATTTTGACTATTAATGAGAAGGTGAAAGATGTGGTAGGTGAAAAACCTACAGTTACATATCAGAATATGCAATCACTTAAGAGATGTCTATGTGACAAAACAGGAACACCAATGAAAAAGGTTAGGCAGAGTAGAACAGGTACATATAGTTGCAGTAGGTGTAATTATTGCAGCTATATACATGTAAATCAAGTTTTTATTCATCCTGAGACATTGAGAGAATTTAAGTTTTCATGTTCTGCCACTTGTAGTGCAAGTAATGTTGTTTATCTGGCCCATTGCACACAATGCCCCAAGTTTTATGTAGGGAAAACTGATCGGCAGTTGAAAGATAGAATTAGAGAACACTTGTACACGAATAGAAGATACAAGAAGTGCACTGGCCAAACACACCATACAGGCAGAAAAAAAACATACATTTCAGTTTACTGTGATGCAAGTTATACATCCAGATATAAGGATGTGCGATATTAAGAATACTACTGAAAAACTGAACCAAAATGGATAATACGGCTACAAGCCGATAAAAGTTTTGGGTTGAATGATTCTATTCGTCTGAAACCTTTTCACAGAGATAGGAAGTTGATACACTAAAATTTTTTTTGTTGATTATTTATATATTAAAAGGAAATACATATATATTTTTATATATATTTTAATATAGATTGCATATTTGAAATAGTATTAAGTTATATACATATAATACGTGTTTTATAGTGTGATTGTATAATTATGTATAAAGTTTTTAGTTTCAAGTATTCAACTTTCTACTTAGGCTGTAAGTGAAGGATGTGGACATTAATTGTTGTTGCCATGACAATTGATTTAAAAATCAGTAGAACCTGTAGAAGGCTTGTACTTTAAATAGATGATCAATGTGGGTGATGTCATGACAGTCTGAGGAAGCATGGTGGATCCATGTCAAAGCGCTTACTGACCTACTTTGTTTTTTTCTCTGTTTTTTGTCAAGATTAAAGTTTTATTCAGCTGAAGCCATGCTGCTGTATTCATGGATTTTTGCTTGGATTTTTATAGACAGACATGAAGAGGCTTTGTTCCTGACAGTGACATCATTTTCTCATACCTGGGAATATGATGACGAAATACATAATGATACCATAAAAGGAAGTGCTGCAAAAGTAGTAGAGAAGACATCATGGAAGAGCTGAGTATTCCAGCAGTTATCTGGGAGCTGCATATATTCACCGTAGGATGGAAAAGTTAAAAAGTAGATATTAAGAAGCATAACACAAATGGTCCAGACCCAGGCAGTCAAAACAGCTACACTTAAGGGGGGTTCAGAGTGGGCAAGTAAAGGACAGGTTACGAGTAAGATTCAATATCATAGTTAGAAAAAAGGAGGTGGTGGAGTCAGAGATATAGAGTTATAGGAGCAGAGGATTTTTGAAAGTAATGATGGTTAAGAAGGCTGTAAAAGACTGAGACAGTAACATCTGAGGGCAGTAGAGTAATTATGGAGTGAAAACATGAAAGGAATAAAGAGAAAGGTATCAGGAGGATGACACAGTAAAGAAGGCAGAGACAACAAACAAAGGTAAGTGAGGAAGTTAAATAGCAGCAGGGAAAAAGAGCAGGACATGTACGGATGGGAAAAAACAGAGTAGAAGAGGAAAGATATAAAAGCACTGTGAAGGAATCGCCTAGTTACTAGGGAAGTGAAAGTAGTCTGTATGAGCGCTATGATTAGAGCGGTCAGCCATGGATAAATAGAAATGCTTTACAGATATTGGAGTGAGAGAAGGATATGATGTGTCATAGTTTTCTGACAAAATGATGAGAGGAGGTATAAGGGGCCACTAGTGCAGTTAGAAATTTTAAATGAATTCTTTGTGTCAGTATTTGCATTCAGACAAGTCAGTCATATTCAGCATGCTGGCACACATTTGTACCAGGATATGACAGTAAGGTGTAGACAGGGTAAAGTGTACCAAAGGGGAAATGAGAGTAATGTACAAACAAGGAAAAATTTACCATGAGACAGTGTTAAATTTTAAAATCTGAAGATGAAATAGTGCTGTTGAGCAAATCTTAAACAAGGTTTATATTAGGACCAAGAGATGTAAGGAGAGGGAATTGCTTGGAGAAATAGTTCATCTGTCACTGATAAGGCATGGGACAAGAAAGTTATAAAATGGATGTCAGACTTAACTACTAATATAGATGGTACTCTACAATTACTACTGGGGATTATGCAAAACTTAGAAATATCTCAGAACCAGATATATGATATACAGGTCAAACTTTCTAACTTATATTTCTTATCCAGCACCCCTATCTGTACTCCCCTCTAGCCTTACACTTTCCCTATGATTAAAGTGTTGCTATACAGCCTCAGATTTATATAATATTCTTTTACCGGACTCAAAATATATGGCTGAAGACTCCACTACACTTTGGTTATCACATTCGGCGATGGATCCATAGGAAGCATTTTTCCCATTGTATTGAGTGCAGTCTAACACCTTAGAGCATTCCTGTACTCCTTTGAAAAAGGATATGCATAATGGATACTGGACTCTAGCTAATAATGTGAAAAGGGGATTGGTGCAAAGCATAAGATGAGGGGCATGCAGGCAGAATAACCCCGACATTGAGGATAAATTCTAGGATGGTCATGCCGTTCATAACGTTTAGTCCTTTTTTTTCATGGTTTGGTTTTATTCCTAGATTTGGCTTTCTAGATCCTCTAAACTCCTGTGGCTGTATTGTTACGGCATATATAGCCTCATTATGGAACTCACCCTCTACTCTTATCAGAACAAGGACTACATTCCTGCATTCTAAACAGAGGGACTAACATTATTGCAACACCCTTTAGAACAGTAGCAACTGTACCTTATATTAAGTCTGCTACAAACATGTCAACAAGATCTATGTGGTCACAATTTTTAGATTTGCTGTTAGATGCTATTGGTGATAATAAGCAATCATTGTTATTGGTGATCCATGTTTTCAAACCTACGTTCTCTTCAATTACTTATATGCTTTTTCATTTTTACTCCTTTACTTTTTCATCTTGGAGGCACCTTTCATTCCTGTTTAAGCAAGTCTAAATTTTTTTATCATGTCATCTTCAAATGTGAATGACAAACCATTGATTGCACTTTCAGTGAATATTTTCTATTTATAACTATTTTAATAAGGTCTTTAAATCATATTTGAGATTGGTTCATAGGTTAGTACTAGGCTAACTGCCCTTGTTGAGCCATTGTAAGCCTAGCCAATTATCCCTTGTGAGACTCAAACCCTGCACCTGGTGTTTGTAAGGCAAACACCTTAACAATTGGGCCCATCTTATTTCCACATTTGGGAGCCATATCACTGTTGTGATGAAATAAAAAAATAAGTATCACACCATAGCTTAAGTCATCCAGTACAGCAGACAGTTTTAAAGTTTTGGAACAAAAAGATATCAATATGCAGCCAGTGAGAAGAGTAGCACAGTCAATAATAATACCAACATACCTGCAAAATAATAAACCAAAAGTCATACACCCTAAAAGTACACACAACAGTCCAACAACAATGTAAGTTCCTCAATAGCGCTAAACAATTTAGTTTAGCAGAAGCATAGTGGTGTCAAGCAGGAATGTAAATTAAACCATAAGTAGACAAAAATCAGGCAGCAACTGAATGTACCAAAAAAAATGAGAGAAAGAATATAAGGCGAAGGATCAGATGAGAAGGCAGGAAATGTGGAAAGCCCTAAGTATAGTTACAAGTACAGAAAATTCCTGGAAGAACCTCATTTTGATCAGGATATAATGCAGGAATGGTTAAAGAGAGATGAATTTAAACCAAAAGATGAAAGGATAATATTGGCAGCCCAGGAAAGCAGACTACTTACATGTTGGTTTACAAAGTCCATTGAACATGTGAGAGAAACAGACAAATACAGTCTCTGTAAAACAGAACTAGAAACAGTTGCACATCTTGTTGCTGGTTGTGATACATTAATGGCAGAGGGCTGGTATACTGAATGAATATAATGAGGCAAGACTATTGGATTGTGCAAACATTACAGTATTGACGTAGCTGAAAAGCATTGGCAACATGAGCCAGTAAGCATTATAGAGAATGATGACATTTATATCACAGAAGGAGTCATTTCCGGGAGCATTGCAGGTTCTGCGAATAGGACCTTTGGCTAACATCAAAGACTGAAGCAATACTAATTTCATGAACATGAATCATACTTTGACTTAGGAATGGGGTCTATTCCTGTCATGGTACTAGAAACCTAAACAACTTAAACCACAATAAACCAACCAGAATGATTAAACCCACTATGATATGCAGATGAGTTGAAAACTTCACACAGATGGTGGGCAGATGCTAGGATAAACATCCAGAGCATGGAGTTGTAAGGAAGAAAATATTACAACTATGACACCATGCTGGATGAAGCATTATGAGATTATGAGAATGTGCAAGGCAAAGGATGACATGAATGAATAGAAACAAAAGCTGCAGAGAAGGACAGCAGACAGCAGAGGGTGGAAAAGGAACATCAGAATGAACTGGTCATAAATGTGGAAAGTGAGAGAGAAGCAGCACCATCATAACCAATTCTATGCCAAAGGCTCATGGGTAATTGTGATGAATGCTTACAAAGTCGCCAAGGTCAGCACCGATGTGTTTCCTCATTATATGTAGAAAGGAAGGTTTTCATAGCATTGTGTGGGCATTTGAACACATGTATAATCAGCATCTGAAAGACCAAGGATAGTGCAGTAAGAATATTGACTCCTTTGTTTAAAGACAAGGGATAGCATACTGTTAGTAAAATGTATAATGATGAATATCAAACACAGTACATATTGACAATGAGTCACAACAGATGTTCAGCTGTACCTTTGAGGAAAATTAATTATTCATTTGTTTATTTACTGTTTGGTAACTAGAGAAGCAGAGTAATCTGATATTATACCATGACCCCCCCATTATTATTCCAAAACGTGCACGCTGATTGGCCAGCGTGCCCATTGTAAATCGAGTTATACTAATGGGAAAAGGTCCGATTTCCCAGACTTTTTTCCATTAGTATAACTCTCTTTTTAAAACACTGTCTCACTATGTTAAATGGGTTTAACATAGCGAGACAGCTTTAAAATAAGCAACGGAAATCTCTGTTGCTTATTTTAAAGCTGTCTCACTATGCTAACCCCATTTAACATAGTGAGACAGGTTTTAAAAAAAAGCAATGGAGAAAGCAAGATCTCCGTGGCTTTTTTTTAGTGTTTTGCTATGTTAAATGAGTTTAACATAGCGAGACAGTTTTAAAATAAGCAACGGACATCTCCGTTGCTTATTTTAAAGCTGTCTCGCTATGTTAAACCCATTTAACATAGCGAAACACTAAAAAAAAGCAACAGAGATCTTGCTTTCTCCATTGCTTTTGCCCACAGCTCTGATGTACTGCGCAGGCGCGCAATACATCAGAACTGCCGTGGATGCCAGACATCTGCGGAAGGGCAGCAAACAGGCATTATACTATGCCATTATTTAAGAAAAGTAATAGTTTCTTTTCTTAAATAATGTCATGGTATAATAGCAATAACCCACTTCTGGGTGTGGGTAATGCTGTATTTACCCACGGTTGGCTATGTTTGGTCCCTCGGGCTTCGCCCTCGGGACCAAACCACACCAACCGTGGGTAAATCCAGCATTACCCACACCCAGGCGTGGGTTATTGCTATATCAGCCCATCTCTTTTCATGGTCTTGGCTGCAGGAGCAAAAGGAAAATAATACATAGCATCAAATAGTAGTGATATAACCCAATAAAAGTTATGTAACATATATATAGTTATATATGAAAAGCAAAATATAATGAGCAGACATACAGAGACTGGCAATCTGAGAAGAGACATTTTGCAGCAGGCAGTGTAAATATTCAGTGGGATTAGTAGATGAGAAGTATAATTATGTGTACATTATACGACCAATAAGGAAATCCACGGAGTCTGAAGCTCAACCACCACAGTACTTTATTGCACAAGCTTCACCAACTGGAAATGCAAAAATGAGAAAACTGGTTCTCCACAACTGACCTAGGTTTCGTCAAATGACTTCTTCAGAGTGTGTTGAACCAGTATATAACCACAATCAATAATGACTCACTAATTACAACAATTATCACTTCAAATAAATTGACAATTAATGTATTGTTAAAAATATCATGGTTAAAAAATACTTTGTTAAAAACACATAAGTATCACAAAAAACTACCCCACCTAAAATAGTAACTAACTTGTATTGTGTTAATCAAATAACTTATTGTAATTAACTATGTATATACATAACATATCAAATACATAAATACATTAATAAAATATATTTGTTAAAATTAAAATGTATTTGTATTATAGTTATGGTACTAATAATATACAAATGTTAAAAAATGTTTAATTTAATAATATACCATATAGTATATTGATTAATTTAATGTATATTATCCTTATAGATGTGTTTATCCCAAAATATGCCTTAATCTCAAGAATGGCTTGATTGACACAAACTCATTTAACCCTGGATGTGAGTGTGCATTTAGTTTAAATTGCCATTTAATTTCACAAACATCTAAATGAAATTCAGTGACTCTACCTTGTGGATCTTTTTCTAGTTGTTGTATGATACAAAACTTAAAATGATAATCATTATGCATTATAATATGCCTTGCCAAGGCATTTGAAGGTTTTTTATGTTGGATATCCAATATATGTTCCTTTATTCTTTCTCTAAAAGCCCTACATGTCTTTCCAACATAAAAGGCAGTGCATGACTGACATACGGCAATATATACCACATTGACAGAATAACAATCAAAGTGTCCCATAATGTTAATAGGTATGTTGTTAATAACCAGTTTCTTGCCCGTCGTCATAATATGCCTACACGTCAAGCATCTTCCACATTTAAAATTTCCTTTAGTCTTATTATTGTTGGAACCATTGTTTAATGTACATGTTTCAAACATCTTTTAAATGTTATATCTCTACGAAAAATGAATTTAATTTGACGAGCAGCAAATTCCTGAAAATCCTTTAATCTACAAAAGGATTCCCAATTCTTTTCTATAATACTTCTAACAAATTCAAGGCCTGCATTGTAGGTCAAAACAAACAAAAATTCCCTTTTGATATAAAATCATCACTGTTTTGTTCCATTGTACCACTAAAAGTTCCACATTATTTTTAAGAATAGGTAGAATAATGCCCTTATCTCTTTTAAAGAGTATTTCATTCATGATTTCATCACATAAAATTCTGGGGTAACCCCTATTAAAAATAATTGTGCTATAAATTCCAATTCATTTACAAAATCAGACATTTCGCTCACCATGCGGGCCGCCCTCACCATTTGTCCCTTGACAATAGCTCTTTTTTGGTGCTTGGGGTGCCAACTATCATAATGAAGATATGAATTGGAAAATGTGGATTTTCTATACATGTTTGAAACCAGGCATCCCTTTTCTTGAACAAATGCTAAACTCACATCCAAATATGTTACTTTATCTTTTTGTATATTATGAGTAAATTTTAAAAACCAAGCAGTTTGATTAATATAATCCATAAAGGCCTCTAATGCTAACCTTTCCCCTTGCCAAATTATAAATACATCGTCCAAAAAAATGTGTGTAAAATTTAATAAATGGACGATATTCACTGTTGAAAACATAATTGTTCTCCCAAAAGGCCATTATGTAATTGGCATAAGTGGGGGCACAAGCGGCCCCCATAGCAACACCTGTATTTTGTTTGAAATAACGTTCTTCAAAAAACAAAAAGTTATTATGTAAGACCAATTCCATTAACATCACCCAAGTATTAATATCATCCTGATCGAACTTCCCTGTGGCGTACAATTGTTCTCCCAACCATGTTAAACCAACATCATGGGGAATAGATGTAAATAAATTAACTACATCAATCGTCACAAAGTAACAATTCTCTTGGAAATCAACTTTCTTTACTTTCTCCAAAAAGTGCCAAGAGTCTTTCGTAATATAAGAAAAGCTTTTCAATCCTGGCTTCATTTTGTTGTCCACATATTTGCTTATAAAAGCCACCTTACTTCTTTTTCCATCAACTATTGGTCTAAACTGAACGTTATCAAGGCCTTTATGGATTTTAGGTATCCCAAATATTCCACTGACCAAAGGAAAATTGTTATTCATATAATCAAAGTCAGTTTCACTAATATTACCCTGAAATAACATGTCTTCTAACATCAAATCTATCTTTTGATAAGCCATATTAATTTCATGTTTACTGACCTCAATATAATTATCTTCATTAAGCATATTAAACATTTCGGACACATAATCACATTTATTCACTATAACCACTCCATTGCCCTTGTCGGGCTTCATGATGCGAATTGTTTTGATATTACATAGAAATTCTATATTCTTGATGTCTTCATGTGTCATATTGCAAAAATGACTGTACTGTTTATTTAGAAAAAAATCCCTAATGTCAAATTCGCACATATTTTCAAATAATTCAGTGATTTTAATATAAGGGGGATTAAATATACTAGGTCTTTGCAATTGAATAGTACCATTTCTGTTGTCACTAAAACCAAAATAAGCCGCCAGGTTTAGCTTACGAACAAAAAGTTTGAGGTCGAACATGATGTCTACTATGTTAGCATTTCTACAGGGTACAAAATTAAAACCCTTAGATAATGTTTCGACATGTTGTGTTTCAAGAACCAAACCAGAATAATTGTATAGTTTGTAATCATTAGCTTTGTTGCAAATAATCTTAGGTTTACTAATAGGACCCAACTCAGATGTAATAATATTAGAACAAGACAATGATGAATTATTCACACTCACATTATAACTGTCGGTTGTCATTGGGTCAAAAAATGTCAATTCATTTGGTCTCATACAGGAGTCTGTATCGGTAACACTATTTAAATGAGAACCACATCCACTTAATATGTTACAACCATTTATGAATATATTATGTGTATCTAAATCTATAAAATTACCCTCATTACTGTTATTCAAATCCATAATGCTGTGTGTTGTAATATTTAACAAAGTGTCAGTGTCATGTATATTAGATGTATAACAAACTACATCGGTCCCAAAGTCATTTTGGGGAGGAAAGTGTTCATTGAAACTTGAACTTGCATTGTTACTATAATCACATACATTAATGCTGTCTTGACCTTCCAACCACCTTAAAAATTCACTCATACTCTCATCCATATTATTAACATTAGCAGTAACTGACACCAATGTATGCTCATTGGTAGTATTATCAAAAATATTACTTGATATTAAAACAGTTTCCTCATGTGTAAAAAACGTTTCATTTAAGTCCACTGAACGTTCAAAATAATTGTCATCATTTGTAACAGAAATAGAAGTGTCATTAATCTGTCGCTGTCTACTGACCATAATTTCGACATTAGTATCCGCACTATGAGTCGCTTTGTCTTGAATATTACACGTACAACAGCGGACAGTATATTGCGGGTTTAAGACTTCTCTAATATTTAAACAAATGAAACAGTCATGGTCAGTGCAGGCAGCGCTATGTAAGCTGTAAACCTTTTTGTTTACCTTCGCGTTGCTCTTGGCCAATTCCGGTCTTGATTTAAGGATTGAAATTTGGTTTTGGCTCTCGCTCCCAAACGAAAAACCTCACTGTCGTCTCGTGCTGGACCCTGCTGCCTTATTCTTTCGGACCGACGAAGTTCATCACTTAGGGGGTCCACGCCTTGAACATCAGGAGAATTTATAATACTCTCATTATATGTCACTTCCTCTTCAGTAATGTGGCTACGTTCATTGGTTGTTACAATGTTGCCAACCTTATTTTCAGCGTTAATCTCAGAATTCGTTCTACATTTCTCATTAAAGGGATACACATGACCTTTTTCATACATATGAACGTCTCGTTGCAACTTGACTAGTTTTTTTTGGAAAATTATATCACAACAGTTGTCCACATCTTGGATGATGTTAACATAATTGGTGTAATACTGTTCAAATATGAGATCCTGTGTAATGTGAGAATTAATAGAGTCCAGTTCATTTAATAAAGTATCAATCTTAACATTGTTGTATTTCACCATCAGTTCCATAATACAAACACCAGTTTTGTCAAAAAGTTGGTGTCCATAATACAAACACCAGTTTTGTCAAAAAGTTTCCATAATACAAACACCAGTTTAGGATGGTCCTGCCGTTCATAACGTTTAGTCCTTTTTTTTCATGGTTTGGTTTTATTCCTAGATTTGGCTTTCTAGATCCTCTAAACTCCTGTGGCTGTATTGTTACGGCATATATAGCCTCATTATGGAACTCACCCTCTACTCTTATCAGAACAAGGACTACATTCCTGCATTCTAAACAGAGGGACTAACATTATTGCAACACCCTTTAGAACAGTAGCAACTGTACCTTATATTAAGTCTGCTACAAACATGTCAACAAGATCTATGTGGTCACAATTTTTAGATTTGCTGCTAGATGCTATTGGTGATAATAAGTAATCATTGTTATTGGTGATCCATGTTTTCAAACCTACGTTCTCTTCAATTACTTATATGCTTTTTCATTTTTACTCCTTTACTTTTTCATCTTGGAGGCACCTTTCATTCCTGTTTAAGCAAGTCTAAATTTTTTTATCATGTCATCTTCAAATGTGAATGACAAACCATTGATTGCACTTTCAGTGAATATTTTCTATTTATAACTATTTTAATAAGGTCTTTAAATCATATTTGAGATTGGTTCATAGGTTAGTACTAGGCTAACTGCCCTTGCGAGCCATTGTAAGCCTATCCAATTATCCCTTGTGAGACTCAAACCCTGCACCTGGTGTTTGTAAGGCAAACACCTTAACCATTGGGCCCATCTTATTTCCACATTTGGGAGCCATATCACTGTTGTGATGAAATAAAAAAATAAGTAACACACCATAGCTTAAGTCATCCAGTACAGCAGACAGTTTTAAAGTTTTGGAACAAAAAGATATCAATATGCAGCCAGTGAGAAGAGTAGCACAGTCAATAATAATACCAACATACCTGCAAAATAATAAACCAAAAGTCATACACCCTAAAAGTACACACAACAGTCCAACAACAATGTAAGTTACTCAATAGCGCTAAACAATTTAGTTTAGCAGAAGCATAGTGGTGTCAAGCAGGAATGTAAATTAAACCATAAGTAGACAAAAATCAGGCAGCAACTGAATGTACCAAAAAAAATGAGAGAAAGAATATAAGGAGAAGGATCAGATGAGAAGGCAGGAAATGTGGAAAGCCCTAAGTATAGTTACAAGTACAGAAAATTCCTGGAAGAACCTCATTTTGATCAGGATATAATGCAGGAATGGTTAAAGAGAGATGAATTTAAACCAAAAGATGAAAGGATAATATTGGCAGCCCAGGAAAGCAGACTACTTGCATGTTGGTTTACAAAGTCCATTGAACATGTGAGATAAACAGACAAATACAGTCTCTGTAAAACAGAACTAGAAGCAGTTGCACATCTTGTTGCTGGTTGTGATACATTAATGGCAGAGGGCTGGTATACTAAATGAATATAATGAGGCAAGACTATTGGATTGTGCAAACATTACAGTATTGACGTAGCTGAAAAGCATTGGCAACATGAGCCAGTAAGCATTATAGAGAATGATGACATTTATATCACAGAAGGAGTCATTTCCGGGAGCATTGCAGGTTCTGCGAATAGCACCTTTGGCTAACATCAAAGACTGAAGCAATACTAATTTCATGAACATGAATCATACTTTGACTTAGGAATGGGGTCTATTCCTGTCATGGTACTAGAAACCTAAACAACTTAAACCACAATAAACCAACCAGAATGATTAAACCCACTATGATATGCAGATGAGTTGAAAACTTCACACAGATGGTGGGCAGATGCTAGGATAAACATCCAGAGCATGGAGTTGTAAGGAAGAAAATATTACAACTATGACACCATGCTGGATGAAGCATTATGAGATTATGAGAATGTGCAAGGCAAAGGATGACATGAATGAATAGAAACAAAAGCTGCAGAGAAGGACAGCAGACAGCAGAGGGTGGAAAATGAACATCAGAATGAACTGGTCATAAATGTGGAAAGTGAGAGAGAAGCAGCACCATCATAACCAATTCTATGCCAAAGGCTCATGGGTAATTGTGATGAATGCTTACAAAGTCGCCAAGGTCAGCACTGATGTGTTTCCTCATTATATGTAGAAAGGAAGGTTTTCATAGCATTGTGTGGGCATTTGAACACATGTATAATCAGCATCTGAAAGACCAAGGATAGTGCAGTAAGAATATTGACTCCTTTGTTTAAAGACAAGGGATAGCATACTGTTAGTAAAATGTATAATGATGAATATCAAACACAGTACATATTGACAATGAGTCACAACAGATGTTCAGCTGTACCTTTGAGGAAAATTACTTATTCATTTGTTTATTTACTGTTTGGTAACTAGAGAAGCAGAGTAATCTGATATTATACCATGACCCCCCCCATTATTATTCCAAAACGTGCACACTGATTGGCCAGCGTGCCCGTTGTAAATTGAGTTATACTAATGGGAAAAGGTCCGATCTCCCGGACTTTTTTCCATTAGTATAACTCTCTTTTTAAAACACTGTCTCGCTATGTTAAATGGGTTTAACATAGCGAGACAGCTTTAAAATAAGCAACGGAAATCACTGTTGCTTATTTTAAAGCTGTCTCACTATGCTAAACCCATTTAACATAGTGAGACAGGTTTTAAAAAAAAGCAATGGAGAAAGCAAGATCTCCGTTGCTTTTTTTTAGTGTTTTGCTATGTTAAATGAGTTTAACATAGCGAGACAGTTTTAAAATAAGCAACGGACATCTCCGTTGCTTATTTTAAAGCTGTCTCGCTATGTTAAACCCATTTAACATAGCGAAACACTAAAAAAAAGCAACAGAGATCTTGCTTTCTCCATTGCTTTTGCCCACAGCTCTGATGTACTGCGCAGGCGCGCAATACATCAGAACTGCCGTGGATGCCAGACATCTGCGGAAGGGCACCAAACAGGCATTATACTATGCCATTATTTAAGAAAAGTAATAGTTTCTTTTCTTAAATAATGTCATGCTATAATAGCAATAACCCACTTCTGAGTGTGGGTAATGCTGTATTTACCCATGGTTGGCTTTGTTTGGTCCCTCGGGCTTCGCCCTCGGGACCAAACCACGCCAACCGTGGGTAAATCCAGCATTACCCACACCCAGGCGTGGGTTATTGCTATATCAGCCCATCTCTTTTCATGGTCTTGGCTGCAGGAGCAAAAGGAAAATAATACATAGCATCAAATAGTAGTGATATAACCCAATAAAAGTTATGTAACATATATATAGTTATATATGAAAAGCAAAATATAATGAGCAGACATACAGAGACTGGCAATCTGAGAAGAGACATTTTGCAGCAGGCAGTGTAAATATTCAGTGGGATTAGTAGATGAGAAGTATAATTATGTGTACATTATATCTGGCTGTCCAGGTTCTCATGCCAACACACAGAGAATGATTAATAACAGTCCTTAACAGCATTTTGCAACTTAAACTTATTGCATGACATGAATACAAGTGGTTATCCAGATAAAGTCTAAAGATAACAGCATAAGGCATGCTTCAAAAAGCAAACCTGTTTTAACAAGATACCACATAACAGCACAGCCGCAATCTGCTTTCTGTGGAACTTATCATCTGAGTAGTATGAGAATTTACAAATACATGCAGCAAGCTGTAAATAAATACCTGTGTTACATGAAAGTAATGAATGCAATCATACTATTTGGTTTGGAAAACAGCTCTAATGTAGCGAGAGTTGATGGATAATGAAAGATTCTGAATTTATCCTGTAATGGCAGGTTTTGAAAAATATGCACATGCTAATCATACTTTAATTTTGCAACTAGAATCACATTACAGTGCTTAAGATTTGTGATAGTTCTGATATGAATTGGCAATCAATTGCATATTAGATGGCTCAAGAGAGAGAAGGCAGGCTTTGTAGAATTTAATTTATTCTGTAGTTTGTACAGTGTTTAGCACCACTGGGGTTTGCCTGTACAGTGCAATATGATTCTTTAGGCTGTAGCCCTGTACTCTGAATATGAGTATACATACCTTTAGTATGTCCTTAGTAAAGTACAAACCTGATCATTCCAAGTGAAGCTACTTGTAAGCTATGCATGTATTTAGTGTTTGCAAATTTAGTGAGAGGTAGCCTGCACATCTAACAGCCAGAGGACTGAATGTGTTTTTTGTACTTATATAACAGTCCATGGAACAGCCGATGTTATATACACTAAGCCCTTTACCTGCACTGATATGCAAACATTAAATAAAAATTTAAAGTGAGGACAAACTGATCATATACTAGTACCCTTTCCAGGTTCATTTGCATTTCTTTCCCATCTCTTTTGTTGAATGTGACTCCTTTCAGTACTTCTGCATGCAGCTTCACAGTCAGAGGTGAGATGTAGCTAGCTAATCTTGCACCTGGTGCCATCCCCTGATCAGGTACTCTTCTCAATTTTAGTTTAAGGACTACTTTTTAAACTAGGATGCAGTTTTCTATACTTCATGCCACTCAGAAGTGCTTCAGTCTTGCCCATGAAAGTAGTATCGGCATTTATTTATGAAAACTGGTACAGAAGTGTCTGCCACTACTGTCTAACAACTGATTCACATCTGCTGACTGTGCCCCCAATACCTTATGCCTGGGGTGGCTGTTCCCTTGCCCACCCTAACTACTTCTCTGCTGATATTTAATATATTGTGGGGGAGTCCATGCAGACAAATAACTCCCTGGTCAAAATAACTGACTGACATAACATAGATAATTACATGGCCCATCCAACATAATGAGGTAACTGTACCATTCTTTATGACATGTCCTACTGAAATATCTGCCATAAGGGGTTCTGCATCAAAGAAGATGATCTACTGAGAATTTATTAGTAGTTTTTTTATTGTCCACTACAGATCTTCAGCTTGTACAGCAGTGAAAATACAATCTGTAAATCATAACTCTAGCCCAGGCTATAGTTTTACACTGCAATAAACTACACAATCTACAGATAAGAACAGAAACAAAGAAGGAAACTCAAGATGGAGGATCTGAGGCAACTAGCAAAGACAAAACAAGAACAGAAAAACCTATATGTCAAGCTGACCGCATCACTAAGAGAGATATGAACCTGATTATGACCCAGGCAACTAGCAGACATGATCCCTGAAGAATTGGGTGATGGGGGGGGGGGGGCAGTGATATTTTTGCCAGCTCACCTATCCTCAGAGGAAGGTGCACCATTTACAGCCAAGGACTTGCAGTCAATGGTGGAGACAAATAATGGTAGGCATGTGCACATATAATACAGAATGGGAATAGGGCCGGAGAGTGGACAGATCATTTAAAAAAGCCCAAAAGCCCTCCACAGCTACCATGATGGCTCCATACCAGGACACTGTTGTTTACTCAGTACATACTTTTTAATTGTTTATCTAAGGATTTCTCTACTTGTATGGTATGAGGCCCTAGTCTATAAAAGTAAAGTGGATAGGTGTTGGGGAAAGTGGGCAGATGACCAAACAGGCTATCTTGGACATGGCTGATAACAGATAGCTGTGGAGGGAACCAAACGAATTATCAAAAAATCTGTATGTCCTTAAACATTTTTGTTTGGTATTATAATAAAAAGCGAATTAAAGTGAAAAAAACCTGTTTGAATATATTGATTCTTAATTGCTTACAATTACTCTGTTAGAAGAAAATGGAAAACAAGCTGAAATCTATACAGTAACCAGAGCCATAGTTATGACAGGGTGAATGGAATGCCTTCTTTGGGTAATATTTTGCAGGGGACAAAAATAAGGCTATTTACTAATACTAATTATATATGGTTTAGGTAACAAAAGAAAAAAAAGTGTCTTTCTAGCTTTAGTTTTCTTGTGATGCCTCCGCCTACTCATTTCTATTAAAAACAAATGTCTGCATATCCTTATCTTTGTACATGAGGTGCATACTTCCTTGTATAGTACTATTACTTTCTGATTGGGGTGGGTGGCACCATTCTTATATTTAGTGGTTGATGTAAGTGCAGTAGGCCATTGTTAGCTGCTTAGCAGTTGTGTGACAACAAATTTGTAAAAAACTCCTTGGTGTTCATCCTCTCAGCTTTATTATTAGTTAAGTTATTAGCAAGACAGAAATTTCAACATTTGATTTTTATATTTTTTTCAAAATAGCAATTTTCTACGGGAAAAGTTATTCTGATAGTGTTAGGATATTTGCATTGGATTTGTTTACATGGCATTATTTAAGTATAGTCCAGATTGGACTCCCCAGCTCACTGTATTATAACTACCAAAACTCCGTATAGCATGGTGATTAAAGTATTATTAAGTAGTCATGACAGCGACACTTCAAGGACTAGATAAGCTGGCATAAATTGGTGAGTCTTAGGTCTTAATAGCATACCTTGGTTTGTTATGATGCAGGCAACACAGTACCACTATATTTGGTGCTTCATACTTTAATTTGTATTTTAATTTAATTGTAAATTATTGCAAACAATTATTTATGAGCCACCATGCAAATGTCTGTTATATTAGAATGCATTACTGCAGATTTAATCTGGCAGGTTGGTATGTGTGGATACATGCCTGAAATATCCCTTAATAATGTGCAATGTTTTATTTTCCTTGTGTATTTCAGTGATATGCATATATTGCACAGCAGGGCTGCTTTGTTTTTTTTTGTTTTTTTTTTAGGAGAAGTGGTAAAATGCAAACATTATCACAGTATTTTATGGCAAACCCATTTTATTAGTTATCACATGTAAAGAAATAAACAAAACATGTTAACAAATGATTACTATGGCATTATACAGCTCAAACTACCACTGTGTCATTAGTTTCATAATATATTGTTTTATGTATTCATAAACTGGTATGTGTGTGTGTGTGTGTGTGTGTGTGTGTGTGTGTGTGTGTGTGTGTGTGTGTGTGTGTGTGTGCATGTGCACACGCTCGCACACGTACACATGCACACAGAAACATCATCATTATACATCCCATACTACCACTGTTTTATTAGTTAAATAACATAACGTTTTATGTATTAATATACCAGTGCGCATGCATGCATATGCACACACACACACACACACACACACACACACACACACACACACACACACACACACACACACACACACACAAAGAATCATTGCTGGCATTGCTGAAAACTAATAGAAATTGTGAAATAGTCTGAAATGGTGACATTACTTACAAGAAAATTACTTGGATGGAATGAAAGTACAGTCCTGTGTAACATGGAAAATGTGAAGTGACAAAGGGAGAAATGCGTGTAAAGGATTGTAATAACTGAAAGTTGCATGCTGTAAAGTGCTTTGAAGGATAAAAGTAAATTAGGAGACTTAAGTAATGAAAAGGTAAAATTAGTAGAGGACAGACACGGGAGAAAAAGTAAATATTACAGCAATGGGGAAAGTATGATTGATTTGTGACAGTATTATTGTGGTATTGTTCTGCTTCACTGAGAGACTAGTGTGGTGGGAAGGCCAGTGGAGGAGGGGGTGCTGGTGTGTACAGCTGTTACCTGGCTGGGGCAAAGCAAGGGAGAGTAAAATGGGTGTGTCACCCAGGCATCAAACACCATTGCAACAGCACTGTTAAGAACAACCACTAAAATTAGTATTAGTATTAATATATAATGACTCTATATTTTACTGAGTTTTTTTTCTAATACAGTTTTCTCTTTATGAAATTTCCTGTTTTGTTACTGGAGTTTTTCTTCATGGACATCCACTGAAAATGAGATACCACAGCACAGCTGGACTTTCCTAGTCTACAAAATCAATAAATAAAGCAATAAAGCAATAGATAAATAAATAACCTACTATAACTGGTCTCTGTTCCAAATATTTATAAAAACAAGGAAAAAAGAGCATAAGTCAGACAAGCTTACCCCCCCCAAAAAAAAAAGGAAATACAAAGGTAACTGGATGAGGTGCACTACAGATCAAAGTTAACTTCAGAAGAAAACATTTCAAGGCCAGCAACATTCTGTAAGTACTTGCACATTACCTTTTTTTTTGTTGAATAACACAAGTAGCTCACTGTGTCACTGAAGGAGTGCCACTCTAACAGAAATTCACAACACTATTTCAAGCTGTCTTGCTGTTTTTCTGCTCCTAGTAGCAAGTCCTTCTACATCAAATTATGGGAAAGTGGCACTACTCCTGATTTCTAAATGTTAAACCATGAAATGAAATATGTTCAGCTACCAATTAGGAGAGACTAAAAACAAATACAGACACACACACACACACAAAGATATACGTATAGATCTATATGTATATATGGGTCCACTTCACATGACTTAAAGCACAAAATACTGAAATTCGTTTGACTGAGTCCACAATCCAGAATGTTCAAAATACTGACAACTCATTTGATGGAATTTCATAATAATGAAAGCTTATAATGCTGGATTGCAAAATCGTTTATGAGTCCACCTTATTACTTTTAGTAAATAGGTTCCTAGATCTGGTTTTAGCTTTCCAAAGTGATATGTTCCATGTGTTATAGACCATGCAGAGGTCACTTCTAAGTAACCTACTCGACACAGAATGTAATAACTGATCCTGCAATCTTTCTAATTTTTTTTTAAGTTTTCCAACACTGTGATTTTTCTAGTAAGAACTTGTTATACCTTTTCAAGTTCTTTCAGGTGCATTGCTCAAATGCCACAAAAGCAGTATTGTATTCCATGATGGATTAAATTAGTGAGCTGTAGAATAACACAGTGATCTCCCTGGGGGCCCATTTTTAATGATTTATTTGTAATTGCAATTTATCTTATTTCCACCAAGTTTTATGCTGCTATTAACACATTTTTACATCTTTTATTGAAGTAATTGTGTTACCAAGTTTGCAATCATTGGAACACTGTCTTTGGCATATATGATTATCCATAACCCATTTCACAATTTTCCATCTGAGAAGTATTACCCAAAAAGAACTGGCCGCAGTACAGACCCCTCTCAGACATCCTAGGTAACCCTAATCCATCCTGAGATGCTGCCCCTGTTGCTTACCCCAACGTTTTGAACTTGTAGTTAATTAGTTACATTTATTATTTGGGGTAGAATACCTCTTTGGACCATTCAGCCCAGGAGGTTAAAATAGAAAGCACAATGAAGAACAGAGCATAAAACTGGAATTGCAGCACTGTCTTCCCCTCTCCCATGGCTTTGGTGACTGATGCAAAGAAGTCTATCAAATTTAACAGGCATGATCTCCCCTTGACAAAACCAAATGTGCGGGATCAAATGTTTGGAGGTTGCCAGTGTCCTTGTTAATGTGGTCCATGATAATGCATTCCATGGCCTTGCAAATCAGGCAAGTTAGGCTGATGGCTCTATAATTGCTTGAATCAGTGAGCTTCTTTATGTCTCTATTCATATGGTCCAGAGAGGTACATCTCACGTCATTCATGCCAACATGTACTATGACAGAATCATAGCAGTACTTGTTGAGAGACTTAAGTGCATGAGTGATGTGGTGGATTTTGGCACATGACACACAGAATGGAGTCTCCTATGATTAATATATTGAGTTTATAGTTAAGCCTTGATGGCTGTGAAACACAGGCTTGTGGACTATGTGTGGTGTGTGGTAGGCTGTGGAGTTTGAGTGTGTTTTTGTCTTGGAGGTCTCTATTGTTTAGGTATATTTTTATTAAGAACCTCTGCATATGTGGATGTGTGTTGTGTTGGTGTGGGTGATGTCTGAGGTGTGGTGTTTGAGGAAACAATTTTCTTAGAGCCAGGTATACTGGTTTGTGAGGGAGAGCGCATGGACTCCAGGTTTTTCATGTAATTGCATCTCTTACAAATTGTGTTTCTAAGTGGTAGTAAGAGAGGGTTGTCCATGTACATCAGACAGTTTATTACACTGTCTCAGGATGCCCATATCAACCAGCTTGGCAGGAGAAACTGTAGGAAACTGTCCATCTATATTTCTCAGAATCAGTGAGGTGGATGAGCTAAGGGGAGTGAAAGTGGAAAGATCTGAGATGCATGTTTGTGAGGAGGCTGTAAAGAAGCTTCACAACCTCAGGATCCAGTGAGTGCTAGTAAGGGAAAATTTGAACCTGAAATGACTTGCAATGGGTTAAATCAGCACAGTGGTGGTGCATGCAGCCCCGGACAAAAACAGGGTTTAAACACCAGAAAAAGATGGAAGAATCTAGAAGCTCAGATTACTATCTAATCCTGCTAGCCCCTGCACTTTCAACCAATGATTCATGCTAGAGAAGGTCAGGCAGCCCTGTTACTCTCACAAACGGAGAAGGCAAGCCCCTACACTACAAGATGGCTGCCAGGAAAGTCAGCAAGTAAAACAACCAGGCCTGGATGCAGCAAACCTGTATCCAGACTATGCTACTTGACTAGAACAAAGAAAACTCCCAGAAAATGCACAGAAAAGCA
The DNA here is from genome assembly GCF_019279795.1 of Protopterus annectens. Lineage (NCBI taxonomy): Eukaryota > Metazoa > Chordata > Ceratodontiformes > Protopteridae > Protopterus > Protopterus annectens. The sequence continues at coordinate 1,561,039,775 of NC_056731.1, read as the reverse complement.
CAGATAGAGCACTCACAAACAGAAAATAGAACTCTCAGTATGAAAAAAGTTTACAGTTAAGTAATTCAGTAAGACTGCAATTACAGTAATGAAACACTACTTAGCAATGAAATGCAGTTAAAACAGTATAAAGCAGTACAATAATATAGTGAAACAGTAAAGAAAAGCATTATAACAGTGCAAAATGTAGTAGATTAGCTGTATAGCACAACCATAAGTGGTAGGAAATGCAAATCAATGAAATAAATGTGAAAACAACACTTATTCTGCTCTTGGAGCCTCAGGGAATTTCTGCTACGTCACACTGATAAATCACCAATCCTCAGCCTGTTAAAAACTGAACTGCATATGCTCTGAAATTACTTATTAGTCCCTAATGTAGAATATTGTCACATGCTTTAGCAAGGTGTAAATAAACAATAGGCACTGTTATCCCTTTATCATATTCAGCTATTATCATATTCAGCTATTACTACTTCAACCTTTGCCACAAGCTTCAAAAAGGCAAGATATCTACTTAACATACCTAAACCACTCCATATCCCACAGAAGTGTGTCCTACATAGTTCATAGTTCAATATGTACTGCTAGCAGCCAGGTAGACCTTTTTACTAGAAAGGCTCACCCAGACTCTGCTACACTTTGCTGTGAGGGAAAGATTAGTTTGCTTTCTATTTGTTGTATTTTGTATTTATTGCCTTTTTTCTATTTTGAATACTGTGATTTGTTTTCTTTGTGTTTTACTTGTATTCTGCTTTTAACGGCATATTAAAACTTGAAAAGAGACCACACCACAGCTCTGTCTCTTGTGAGTCAGGCAGAATTTTTTCCCCACCCTCCCAACCGGTTACCCTCCCACCCGGTTACTGTTGTGTTCTTAAACACCGCTGTCTTTCTAGTTGCCTGCCACTTATGTTAATTTGACCATATATCTCATTCTCTCTATGCTTTTACTGGCTTGTGTAAGTGCAAAATTAGCATTTTGCGAAATCACTCCCCTTCAACTATTAAAATGTATTGGCCATCCTACTGTATTCCGCAGTACCAGAAAACAAAAGTGACCACCCCCTTTCAGTCTATCTTGCAGTTTTAAAAATAGTGACTCTCCATTAAAACTTAACTTTTAGTTAGGTAAAACTTAAGTTACTTACTTTCACATCTAACTCCTCTAGTGCACATTGCAGTGTTTAGGATAAACCATTTTTTTTTCATCTACCTTTAAACATCCCTGTGGCTAGTATTTGCTCTAACACCTGCTGGAAAGCACTAGGAAGCCTTAAACTGATACAAGCACTCAACTCTCCTTGTTAATAAGGAGAAACTAATTGCAGACACTAAACAGCCTATAACTGCAAAGACCTTGCTAAGGTAAGGGAAAATAGCTCTTGTACTTTACAAAAAAAAGCACCAAAGCAGGCATGTCCAAGGGTCAGCTTCTGGTGATTTCTCCTGTCCACCTGGTGAATCTGGACATACTGGAGCAATGCAGCAATTGCCTCATGTACACAGACAACCCTCTCCTCCTACGACCCAACACTACAACCTGCGAGAGATGCACTTACATAGCCAAACTGGAAGCAAAGCTCTCTCCACCCAAGATCATGCTAGACAATCAAGAGGAGAAGGTTAACGCCCACACTACACCTCAAGCAACACATAGCTCTTCTAAACCCACACCACCAATACACTCACATAGCAACACTAAACCATCATATGCGGAGGCCTTTAACAGTAACCTGCCCAAGCAACAAGGACCTCCGAAGTTGAAAAGCAAACAAATACCAATCACAAAAAAAGTGTCACATAGCTCACAACACCAGTATGCCACCCAACAACAGCCCCTAAGGCAAGACAATGTACCCAACACTTTAGTCATAGGTGACTCTATAGTCAGACACACTGATATCCCACTCACCAAGCTGAACAAAGAGAAAATGACAGTCCGCTGCCTGTCGGGTGCCAGGATCCACCACATAATGCATGCACTCAAGTCACTCCACAAGTACAAATATGACTAGTCATTGAACTTGTTGGAATAAATGACTTGAGACATACCTCTCTGGACTACATGAAAAGAGACATGGAAGAGCTCTCAGATCATGTGGCCCAGGCAGGTATGATCTTAGCCCTGAGTAACATCCTGCCTTCGCCTAGAATGATACCTTAGTATGAGGACAAAATTATTGACTTCAACAATTGGCTAAGCTTCTGTTGTCATTCAAAGGGGATCCAGTATCTGTCTGCATGGGATGACATGATCGACAGACCACGATGCTTTGCCAGAGATGGTCTGCACCTGTCTTTCCTGGAATTCAGGTTACTGGCTAAGGCTCTTGCCACCCCTATATTGCCTTTTTTAGGCAAAGTTCAAAGGATGAAACCACCACCGTAACAGGTACAAGCATGCAAAATCTGAAGGTAGTGCTACTCAATGCTAGAAGTCTAAACCTCAAAATGCACTCTCTCGAGGCACTCCTAAAAATGGAGAACATTGATATATGTGCAGTAACTGAGACATAGTTCAAGGCTCCACAGAGCACCACTGCAATACCAGGCTAGAACTCTTACCACACTTTTTGGCCACCAAACCAGGACTGAAACACTAAAGGTGGAGGAGTGTCAATATTCACAAAGGATATTCACACCACCAGGCTAGTTGCCCAACACAATGCGTCTGAAATTCTCCAGGTGCAACTAACACTAGGTAAGACTGCAATCCAAATTGTAGCTTGCTACAGATCCCCCACCATAATCCAAGATTCTCACTACACCTTTCTAAACATACTGGAAAATGTTAAGATACAACCAAACACCCTAATACTGGTTGATTTCAACTATCCTGCCATTAACTGTGAAAACTACTCATGTACCAACACCTTTGCCCAACAGTTCTTGGAATTCATAAATTCCAATGCCCTGGATCAACTAATCCATAGTGTCACCAGGGGTTCCAGTATCCTAGAACTAGTCATTACCAACATGGGAAATCGATGCTCCACACCTATGGTCACCCCCCTCGTTGGTCAGGTCTGACCATAAGCTAATTACCCTTGACATCTACACCCCTCTCCCACCCCCCAGTAAGGAAACATCTGCAAAAAAATCTTCTCCAAAGCCAACTTCATGCTACTCAAGTCAGAAGTGACAAACTTCATGACACCCATGCAGACAGGAACTGAAGCTTCAACTGCAGAATCCTGCATTAAGGCACTGTACGAGCACATCCACATGTGCATGAATTGTGCCATCCCAAATAGAACCAAGATGCTGTCCTCCAAAATAAGAAAGCCAATCTGGTGGTTTCCTGCCATAAACAAACTTTACAACAAAAGGAAGAAACTGTTGCAGAAAAGGAGAAAATCCCAGGATGCAAAAAACTCCCTTATCAGCCAAAGTAAGAAGCTGAGATCCCTCATAAAATCCTCCAAAGCTAGTTACAAAAATAAAATTGCCAAAGATTGCAAAGACAACCACAAATCATTCTATAGCTATGTCAAGAATCTAAATGGCAATGCTCAGATCTGCTCTGAGCTACAACAGAATGGAATTAAATATACTGATCCCAAGGATATTGCCAATATCCTGGCAGATCGATTCAGTGCCAACTTCACCCTCCCACCCCCTAAAGGGCCCATCTGAATACCAAATGATTGTCAAATTTCGGTAATAATGGCCACACAGGTAAAAACTACACTCTCCAAAGCTAAGAATACAGCATCTATGGGACCAGATGACATCCCGGGCTGTGTACTACATGAACTACAAAATGAAGTGGCACCTCACCTAAGTGTCATGTTTAATCATAGCCTCATCTCAGGCTTCATGCCTACTGAGTGGAACACAGCTACAGTTATCCAACTCCACAAGGGGGGATTCACCTTTTATCCTGGGAACTACTGCCCCATCAGTCTGACAAGCCTGATCTGCAAGGCCATGGAACATATTATCATGGAACTTATACACAAAGACATTGGCAACCTTCAAACACTGGACCCCACCCAGTTTGGGTTTATGAAGGGCTGATCTTGTCTCCTGAACCTGATTAACTTCTTTGAATCAGTCTCCAGAGCTGTGGACGAGGGTGAGGCGGTCCACACAGCCTATTTGGACCTCACCAAGGCCTTCAACACCATCCCCCACTCTGGAATCATAGATAAACTTACTAAGCTGGGCATTAATCCCTATGTCACTCAGTGGGTTGCCAACTGGCTTACTGACCGAACCCACAATGTAAAAGCAATGGACTCCAAATCCAGCTCCAGACAAGTGACAAGTGGAGTATCTCAGGGTTCATTCCTGGGACTGCTCTTGTTTGGCATCTACTTCTCTGAAGCACAGGCCAACACTAAGGGACTCTGGCTAACAATTTTGCAGATGACTGCAAACCGGGAGCCATTATTGAATCCCCAAATTATGTGGATATTCTATAAAAGGGTCTTACAGAAACAGATGATTGGTGCCAGAGCCATGGGCTCAAGCTCAATGCCAAGAAATGTATAGTTATCCCCTTTGGGAAAAAAACATGTACCCATGAATTACCACATAGATGGCAGTACATTAAACACCAAAAGTGTGATAAGTGACTTAGGGACACAGGTGGACAGTGGTCTCACCTTCGATAACCACATCACCACAACAGTCAGGAAATCCTTCTATGTGGCACACCTCATCAATAAGGGCTTTTCATCCAGAAAAAAAGGAGGTCATTGTCCCACTGTACTCATCCCCCATTAGACCCATTATATAATGCAATGCCCCGTTTGGTATGTACCTCTCAAGACATCTTCAACAATTAGAAAGGCCACAGAAATAACTCACTAAAAGAATCACAGGTCTAAAGCAGATGCCCTATGCTGACCATCTAAAAAAACTCCAGCTATACTCTGTCGCATATCATCTACTCAGAGGCGATCTCTGTTAAACATACAAGACCATGTCAAACCCAGAGCTGTTGGACATGCTACACTTAAAGAAATCCCAGTCCCTCAGAGCCACATGTTCCAGGGATCTAAACCTTGTCATCACAATGAACAAAGCATGCTGGAGGGATAGGCTTCTGACCCAGAGACTCCCCAGACTCTGGAATAGATTACCCATACATGTCAAGCAGACTGCTTCTTTGGCCCTCTTGAAAAGGAAACTTGATGATTGGATTGAAGATAGGAAATTCACCCCAGGGATCACATCAGTTGTCCTGCTAGACAGGGGTCTAGGGAAGTAAATATTGTGGGATGAAATAGCCAGGGAATTGTCATTACGAGGCTTGTATACAGCCCAGTACCAACCTATGAACCTATATCAAAGACTCACTCATTTCAGGAATATACTTGTTATTTCTAATAGTTTTAAGATTTTTCCTTAAATTTTAATAATTAAGTAATGTACTTTATTTCAACAGGTATTTTGCTTCTTCGTTTTGGAATCATTTGTGTTATATAAGAATCCCTTTTAATAGTTTTATTCCTACATATTTTGAAACATGGTCTTCTATCCCTTATACTGGGATACTGAGGGATCAAGTAAAGGTTTAACTTATTTCTTAAATCAGAATTGTTCACTGCCTTGTAACCTAAACATGACTTACTTTAAACATACCTGTGTAACACAATGTTTAAGTTAAGGTACTTTATTTTCTAATTAAGTAAGTCTTTTAATTTCAGTGATTCTCTTTGCATTTCATCTTTGTTTTCCTGTTAATGTTTTTATCTCTCTTTTAGATAGTGGGCCGGATTCACAAAGGCTTGCACGGAGTCTAAGAGTAGAGTAAGACTCCAGCAAGGCAACATGTCCGCCGAGCGATCCAGGAACAGCCGGCAGGGGCATGCAACTGAGCTCTCTAAACTAGCCCTACACGGACAGGGTTGGGATATGCAAATTACCTCAATTGCAGGTGAAAGCCATGCAAATGAGGTACATTTGCGATCCAGGAAACCCGAACCTGTCCGAGTAGGAGTAGTGTTATTTGCAAAAATGTACTCAGTTGATAACTGAGTACGGTTCTGCAAATAGCAAAATGGAGCCGTGTTAACTGTAAAAAAAGCATGCATTCACAGGAGGAAGCATGCCAATGGCCAAAAAATATGGCCATTGGCAATGGGAAGTGATGTAAATTAAAAATAAAATAACTTTTTATAATCCGGATTTATGGGGTTTAACCATAGGGCAGTGCCACGCAAACGCGCTGCACCCTAAAAAGCAAAAAATGAATAATTAAGATCCACAAATGTGGATTTCATAGCTAAAATGAATTTACAATGCAAGGGAATGGCAGGCTGAAGACAACATGGCCACCGAGTAGAGGTTGCTAAGGGGGGAAGCTCAGTCTAAGAGATGTAACTAAGCATTAGTAGGCGCTCCTATGCAAATGAGAGTTATGATAGTGAATCACAAGTTCACATAGCAAATGAGCACAGACAGTGGAGTGTAGGAGTAGGATAAGGAGAGTAACAGAGTAGAAGATAGGTGAAATCACAAGGGGCATGTATGAAAGGAGTGCAGCTCATTGGAGCAGAGTGAGGTGTGTCAGCTTACATTTACATAATAGTGAAAGAGGTGTGTCAACAGGTAGGCCAGGTAAAGTCAAGAAATCGAAGGTGTATGCTGTGGATAACACCAAAGTTTCTTGCTGAGTGTGCATGCACGTGTGTGAGTGCTGGTAAACCCAAGTAAGAGAGTGTGCATGCGTGTAAGCGTGTGTGCATGCGTGTAGGCCTGAGTAAGCATATGTAAGGCTGTGTAAACAGTTGTAAGCGCATTTGCACCAGTGTGCATGTGTTTTAACAGGAATAAGCAAGTTTTAGTCCATGTAAGCATGTGTACGTGCATGTGAGCTGGTGTGCGCATGTTTGCGCTTGTCTGCGCGGCTCTGCCCCCTGAGGAAACAGAAAGGGAAAAGGAAGCACAACAAATAGTAGGAAGTTAATCAGGGAGTACTAGCAGAGCTAGCAGGTGAAAACAATCAGAATCAGCCAATTACACAGGCATTACACTAGCCCAGCCCAGCACTCAAAACTCAGCCAAAAACATTCCAGTATGTATTTCTCAGACACACTGCAACACTGCAGTAAGCTAACAGAAGTGAAAACTGAAAAAGCTTTACTAAGACAAAGAAATGTTAGGGGCTGCCATTGCTGTCATAAGGCGAAATATGCAACATGTTGAGGGTGGTGACAATGCAAATGTTGCTGAGCAACCCACAGTGAGGAGACGGAGAAGACTGTACAGGCCTAGGGTAACCTACCAGGAGCTACATGAGCTGGAGATAGTGGAGCACTATAGAGTGGACAGAGACCTCATGCAGCAAATTGTTGAGCTGTGCAGGCCATGCCTCACACAGAACCAACAGAGGGGAACCCATCCAAGTGGAAACCAAGGTATGTGTTGGCCTAAGAATATTAGCAACAGGTACCTTCCAGAGACCAACTGGTGATATGATGGGGATTTCACAGGTATCAGCATCTAGGGTACTGCACCAGTTCCTGAATGCCATGGCAGCACATGTCAGTGATCATGTATATTTCCCCAATTCCCATGAGGTATTTGCCAGCAATATGCATCTCTTCCAGCAAATAGCGGAATACCCTGAGGTAGTGGGTGCAACAGACTGCACGCACATTCACATCAAAGCACCAGCCAGTGAGCGGGGTAGGGTCTACTATAACCGCAAGGGTTACCCCTCCATCAACTGCCAGGTCGTGTGTGATGCCCAGGGCATAATAATGAATGTGTGTGCTGGCTGCCCTGGAAGCTACCATGACTCCCATATCTGGCATCTGACACAGCTGTACCAGACATTTGCCAATGGGGACATCCCTCATGGTCACCTAGTCGGGGATGCTGGATATGCACTCGAGCCGTGGCTGATGACACCCATCAGAAATGCACACACACCTGAACAGGAACGCCATAATGAGGCACATGCACAAACATGAAATGTAATCGAGCGTGTGTTTGGGCTGCTCAGTGCCTGGACACATCTGGTGGAGCCTTGCAGTACTCACCAACTACATGTACCCAAATAGTCATGGTATGTGCTATGCTGCACAATATCATCCTGTGAAAACAGATGCAGCAGGAGCAGCATAGGGACGGGCATAACAGCCCCCCACCATTGCCAAGGCCATCACAGGCAGAGCATGACTCAGAGGAGGAACAACCTGAGCCTGCCCCAGTAGGCAGAAGGAGGCGTGACCAGTATGCTTTGGCCTTGGCAAAGAGGCAATGCATAGCATATACACTGGCTCAATAGGAACCCTGGAAATTATACCTCTCTCCGACTCGCACATATAGTAAAAGCAATGCCTAACTTGACACTACCTGTTAACAAACCTGTATAGGGAGTGTAAAATGTGCATCCGACATAGGCAGCCCTGCAGCACCACCTGAGGTATGATTGCTATGTGTTAAGCAATATAAAGCACGGCTAAACAGCTCTCACCACTATTTAGTATATGTGAACAAAATTGCACACACTAAGCAGCACAACTACAGGCAATGTTCAGCAATATTGTGCACTGTCCAGCAATGTTGGGCAACATTGAGCAATGTTGTGCAAGTCTGGTCAAATGTGGGTATAGTTCATCAAAAGCAGGTTAACAAGTTCATATTTGCTTCACTTTTCTTGAAGCAGTCTGTTCTGCCATGTATGAAAATATGAAGCAGTGACAGTCCTCGAACCCAGGATACAGTGCACTATAGTCAGAGTACAGAACCACTAAACCATGACAGTATGTCAATGGTCAGCTTGCATGAAAATAATTTGATAAGTCAATGCTAAGTATCTAATGGAAACCTTGCATGCATAGCATAATCCTTGTGGAGTTAAGACACAAAGGTGAGGCCTGCAGTAATAATAGAACCTGATATTCAACTCACATATATTATAAACGTTAATATTGGTAATGTTCACACACACCAAGAAACATAGTGGGCCTCAGACAGCAACATACTGCAAGGTCACACTGGGCATGCTCACACACTTGAAACTATGAGACAAATGTCAGGCAACAAAACACTGAAAGTCTGAACTGGGCATGCTCACACACTTAAGTCAAGTTTGAGTACAGCAGTGGGCCACACATATCCCTCAGTTGCAAGTGTCAACCCAGGAACCTCGCACTATTCACCAATCCACCATGTGCACAAAATGATATGACAACAGACACAATATAAAATAGTGAAATACTGTCACAATAAAATATGTTATGCAGAAACCTAGGTTGGTCATAGGAAGTGGTAAAGCAAAGAAGAAACAAAACCTGCAATCAGTACCATCACTAAACAATGTGCATCCTGAACATTAGCATAGGTTCAGAGGTTGACACTAGGTTATCTGCCCTAGGGTATGTAGAAGCCTAGCCACAGTGTGTTTGTAGTTTGCAATCACGCTAGATCAGTAGACTGTGCCTGTCAATAGTAGGTCACACAAGATATCTCACATATGTTATTTCATTCTGCCTCTGTCTAGCAAGGACCCATAACATACCCCAGGGCTAAACATACGATCACCCGTCCACCTGTGAAGATGTCACCTGTAGGTGGTCAGTGTGGGTCTGTGCATATGTGGTACTGTGATCACATTCCCAAGTGAGTGGAGCCTCTGTGATGGTAATATGCACCTCCAGCATGTCCTATTAACATCATTGCTCACGTACCTGTCCCTGGAACATGTAGCTGTAAGGGACTTTGATATCCTCATGTGGAGCCTGTCCATCAATGCTGTGATGGACATGGCATCAAACGAAAGGCACAGACTACATCCAAGTAAGCAGTAAGCAACTGAGGAGAGCTGGGGTCACCATAGCCAAACTGTGCATACCATCTGTGTGAGTCCCTAGATCCACTTGGTTATGTAAATCTGTGTATATTCCAGTTGTTGCAGATGTTGGGTAAGGTACATCCGAAATGGGCCATTGTATCCAAGCATGTGCCAGATAACTACAGGGTCACAATGACCCCACCTGATCTGGATGTAAAACTGTATGGAATAAGGTTGCCTAAATAGAAGGTGTGTCCAACAACACTGGCAACGTGAATGTCAAAGGCAAGAGTACTAAGTATTCATGTCCCCAAATCACAAACCGCACACATTGTACGTGATGTATCATCACCTATGTGGTAATGTGTGTGCACAATGTTACTAGCAAAGGTGATGACTATGCATCTAAAGTAAGGTAGCTGTAGGCCATGGCTCTGGCACCAGTCAGCCTTCTCTGTGAGATCCTTTCTGAGGATGCCTGTGCCAGCTGTGGAGTCAAATATGGCACACAGTTTGCAGTCATCTGCAAACATGGTCATCCATATTTCTCCTGTGTTAGCCAGTATGTATCAGAAATATATGCAGAACAAGAGATGTCACAGGACTGTTGCCTGTGGGATGCCACATGTAACTGGTGTATAGTCAGACATGACACCTGCAATAGTGACCATGTGTATGCTATCCATGATCCAGTTAGTAATCCAGATTGTGACATATGTGTTGATATCGAATCCGGTGATCTAATGTGTAAAGACCAAGTGGGGTATTGTGTAGAAGTGGTGTGCGAGCTCCAGGTAGGCTGTGTGGACAACCTTGTGTACGTCTATGGACCTGTTAACTGTTTAAATACATCAAACATCTACAAGAGGCAAGATATGCCCACAACAACACCGGATTGTGTAGGTAGGATCCAGTGTCTGTAGGTTCACAATGTGTATGTGTATGTGTTCCATGATGATACACTCCATAGCATAGCAGACCAGGATAGTTAGGCATATATTGTGATAATGTCCGGGGTCCCTTGTGGCACCAGCACTGTGTAGCAGGTACACAGTAGCTGTACGCCATTCCATGGGTACACATCCTGTAGTAACTCTGATATTGAACAGTGACATAATGTGAGTGTGAAGTCTGTCATGAATCTCGTGTATGCCACAGTCTGGGACACTATCTGGTCCCACTGATGCTGTGTTGTCTGCTATGGAGAGGGCAGCACACACATGTTCATCTGTGATGTCAGGGAGGCTACACCCTGTTGTGATGGATATGTGCACTGCAGGGGGGATGGTGGGGAAACATTCCCACTGAACCTGTTGTCCAGGATGTTTGCAATGTCAGTGGGTTCACTGTATCATTTGTAATTATGCAGTAACTCACAGCATATCTGTGAGTTCCCGCACAGGTCCCTGACATAACTAAGTAAGGCCTTGTTATTGTCCACAGTGTCTGTTGCAAGTGTCTGTTAGAAGTGGGACTTAGATGAATCAACAACTGATCGTAGCTATACCATAGTACTGATTAGAGATGCCTTCCAGATTGTGATTGTGCTCTATAATGTAGTAGCCTCCTCCTATCCATGTACAGCTCAGTAATGGCCGTGGTCCAGTAGACAAGTCCCCTGCCTTTGGAGGAGTGAGTTTTCTAGTTATCTGGGATAGCATGATCCATGAATTCCAGTAGTTGTCCATAGAATGTGCTTGTAAAGTATGTAGTTGTCTGAGCCGTAATTAACACTGTCCCAGGGTCATTGAGGGATACCACCTCAGTTTGTACAAGTGCGACATTTGCTCATGAGAAATATGTCACTGAGATCACATAGGATGTGTGTGTGTATGGGATATGTATGTCTAGTGAGATGAATGTATGTTCCGACCTTAACAAATACAGGTATACCTCTGTTGTGGAACATAGAGTCCCCATGTGTGTGATGATCAGATACCACATGTATAACCCCCTGTGGGTGTGGTGATCAGGTCGGCCCTAGCATTTGAGTGTAAAAATCTTAGCAACTGTTGTGCTGCTTGAGTAGTATACCCAGTCAATGTTTGTGTATTTGAAGTCACACAATATAATGGTGTTTGGTGATACCTTCACTTTCCCCAGTGTTCCCAGGAATAACAACTGTTGTGCCCATGTTTGGGAGTGTGGTCTGTAACAGTCTACAAACTGAAATGCAGTTTTGACCACTCTTAGTTGCACATGTATATTCCCAATGCTTTGTGTACTGCTACCAACCTGGAAGTGTGTGTATGAATGATGTCTATGGAATCCCCCCCTATTGTTGTTGCCCAGTCCGAGTCTTGTGTCTGAAAACCATGGTATGACATAAAACATGTTAGTGCTGCTGTGCTTTTGTGAGCCTGAACCAGGTGTTTGTTACTGCACATATATCGACAGATTCCATACTGATGTGAGTCCTGAGTGCATGCATTCTGAGGGTTAGACATCAGTTGTTGAGCACCATCACTCTCCATTTCCTGTACCCTGTAACGTCTATGGCTGTGGTTATGTCATCTGACCCTCACTCCAAACAGCCACTATGTGTGTGTCAAGAGCCTAAGGCAATCTGTGAAAGCCTAGGGGTGACAGGTGCATGGTGTCCATAGCGAATGTACATGGCATGTTGAGCATGTAATCCCAGGCTGACAGACACTGGATCTGCTGTGAATGACAACAATAAGTTAGGCAACTGTTAAAACTGATCATGTCATCTGTATACTGTGCCATAGTACTTGGTGAGGGTAAGATGCTACACAAGGTCAGGGTCATACTGTCCTGGGCTACATGATCAGAGAGCCCCTCTATGTCTCTTATCATGTAGTCCAGGGAGGAATGTCTGAGGGTCTACTCACCAGAATGCTCAATGATGGAGCCATATTTGTACTTGCAGTGAACTGACAACAGTGCATGTGTCATGTGGCATATCCTGGCACCCGACACACAGCACAAAGTGACCTTCACCTTGTTCAGCCTGGTGAGTGGGATGTCAATGTGGCCGACAATTACACTCACCTAATACAGTTGTATGAGGTGTGTTGTGTAGGCCTAAGGGCAGTGACTGTGTGGCAGAATGACTTTGTGAACTATGTGATGATATGTGTGTATGGTTGTGTGTTAGCAGTTGTTTGTGTGTCTGTTTTTGATGTCTCAGCTGCTTAGGCAGAGTACATTTAGATGCCCCAAGTATGTCATTGTGTGTCAATGTATACAGTTTGCTGTTGTCATAGATGCATGTGTGACTGCATTTGTGGTGTGTGTGTGTGTGTGTGTGTGTGTGTGTGTGTGTGTGTGTGTGTGTGTGTGTGTGTGTGTGTGGTTACCTTCACCACCCGATAGACTGTGCCAGTCATGACTTGGGAGAGCTCAGCCTCCTGTCCGTCAATACAGTTGCACCTCTCACAGATATCTGAGTTTGTTGGTAGGAGGACAGTGTTACCTGTGTACATAAGGCAGTTGTAACAATGCTTCAGAATTCCAATATGCACCAGCTGGACTGGAGAGTACACACAAAACCAACCTTTGGACATGCCAGGATATGATGATGACATACACTGTCGACTGATCACAAAGGATCAGTAGTGTGTCAAGTGTGTAAAAGAGTATAACAGGGTTTTAGTGCTCAGGTTTGTTGTTGCTGTAGAAAGATAATCTGCAAAGGAGTACAGACAGAAACATTACACCTCCTTCAGCTATGTCAGAAATATCGATGTACAGTCATATATGTCCTGAGTCAGGGTCAACTGTACCTGACTGACAATGTCAACATCCTGTCAGACAGGCCCATACATACATACATACCCACCTTCCAGTGACAAAAGGCCCTAACATCATACCAGGAGATATCACATGTAAAATGTGTAAACTGGTCCCCACAATGCCAAATGAATCCCATCACGTGGATAACATTGTTACCCCATATGTGTCATAAGTGAATGACAGAACAAACAGACACTGCACCCGAACAGTCTGTTGAGCCTCACACTCCCTACAGGATCTTACACCGTTGAATGTGTTACAGCCACATGTGGTACACCCCACAAGTGTTGGTGCACAACACACCATGGGAACTATATTCCTATAAGCCTACGAAGTCCGAAATGCTAGTCCATCATGATTGCAGTCAGGAACAGAGATATTGTAAACTGACAAACACACAACACAAATGTCTGTGATATGTTAATGAGCACATCATGTTCCCCAAACCTGCTAGATATCTTGCAAGGCAGCCACCCAGGACAAACATCATTGACAGGAGCAACACAGGTCCCACATAGACCTTGAATAGCCCTTTACCAACATCACAGACACATGTGGTATCCACAAAACCTACAATCCGTGCATGAATATGTATTGTCATATGAAGGAATGGTAATATGTCCACAGATAGATCACACCAGGTATGAATTGTGTATTCCTGTTCAAGATGTTCACACCTGCTGACCCACAAGGTTCATTCGTGGGATTGCATAACACTAAGTGCACACACATAACCATGTCCAGTCTGATGTCAGCAACCTACAAACATAGCATGTGAATAGAAACCACACAGTAAAGCATGTAGCACGTCATGTTAATGCGTATCTCTCTAGTATCATAACATAGTTAGGTAGGGGTTTGAATCCTGCAATTGCTGAGTGTGTGAGATTGGCTTTGAGAGGAGTGGCCATTTTGGAGAATGTGGAAACACATTAGGAGTGTTGAATACCTCTTTGCCAAGTGTGATGATGTCAGCATCCTACGAATAGCGCTTTGGAAATGAATGCTCCCAGTAAAGCAAATAGCGTGTCATGTTAATGCGTCTGTCACAAGTGTCATAACATAGTTAGGTAGGGGTTTGAGTCCTGCAAACGCTGTGTGTGTGCCACAGGTGGCAATGCAGTGTGGGTTTTGCTTTTACTATGGTATGACATATGTTTCAAACAGTATGTGCATTGCACACATCGGGTATCTGCGTGTCAAACAGATTTGTGTACATGTGACCTCAATCAGTACATAGGAGTGAAGCCTGCATACTACATGAATACATTTGTAACCTTCGACAGATTGTGCCGCTGCTTCTCAGATCATAGGCCACATATGTATGTCTGCGTCAAGACCGGCCAATGTAGTGACCCGTGGCCAAGGACATCCCTGCCACACACACCCATGACACGTACTGTAGAGTACTGTGAGTGAGGGCAATTGCTGGGGTATATTTCAGACATGTTCATACACAACAACGACTGGCAATAATGGACAGTCATGATAGGTGTGCACCAGCCCTGTCAATATGCATGCAGGCCCCTAATGTGTTATGTGAAACACAGAGGGACCCCACAATACCTATGGATATGTGGATACCAAGGGACAGATTACATAACACGTGTCTGTCTGTACACATTGGTACCCAACATACATGTTCAGGGCTACCATCTATGTGGTACTGTTGGGATAGTATGTATAGTAAATGTGGATGACCATGCCATAGATGGTGTACTGCTATACAGCATGTATTGGACAACAGGTATCTGTCTGTATGATATCCTTGTGTAGGATATGCGTTCCATCCGGGGAATGCAATGTAGGCCAATGCATGCATTACCAGATGTGGGTGGACATATCCCTAGTATGTTTGCATGTACCAAAGAGGGCATTATGCCACACAGGTGTGGTCCCAGGAACGTGTGCAGTCAATACCACTGGTTACTGTTATAGTATAGTACTGGAAGGATCCAACTGTTACTGAATTCTCTACAACTGTGAGTCATTTGTCAGGACATCATCTAATGATTGGTTATAGTCATGCTGTTGAGATGGTGTATACTGCCAGACTGCAGATCATTGACAGATATCAACGGTATCACCCACAGCATAGTGCCAACCCATGTCATACACACATGTGTACCCATGTTAGTGCATATCTGTAGTAGAATGCATACTGGCCATCGAAAGATACTGTGAGATGTTAACAATGTGTAGAACAGGGTATGTCGCACATCCCACGTGTCCACTATGCACATACATGCAGACAGTGCACACACACCATGTTCACAGATGTACACCTGCTAATTTGTAATGCACATATCACACATTTACTGTCCACTCACTAATACATGCTGGCAACACTGTACACTTCAGCCAAGTGGCACATGGGTGGACAATGCATACTCAGACCTAACACTGGTGTAAACAATGCTACAATGACTATCAGAGCTGTGATGCATAATGCCTGCTCAGATATACCTACATGGATATCAGTACACCTTCCTGTTGGCAACTTGCTACTATTGTTACACTGCTATGATGTCAACCTGTGCATCAGAACCATGTTAGCCTATTCCTGCATCAATGTGACAGATGACAGGAGGTGGAACAGGTGTCATCATATTCACAGGGTGTGTTGTAGGTTTGCCAGAGCCCGACATTGACCCATCCAATCGGCATGTCTGTGTGTGTGTGTGTGTGTGTGTGTGTGTGTGTGTGTGTGTGTGTGTGCGTGTGTGTGTGTGTGTGTGTGTGTGTGTGTGTGTGTGTGTGAGGGACAACAGTACTGCATGGGCCAATGTTGATGTACTGTGTGTGTGCATGTGTGAGCCCAAGTTGTATGGTAAATGTGTGTGTGTGTCTGCATGCACACAACTCCACCATGTGGCTGCCACATACGGGTGGTTGTTGGACAGCCACAGACTGTACCTGCTAGGCTGTACAGATCACTGTCTCCAGCCATGGACACCGTACCTGTGCCTAGCAGCGGTGCTACGGGCAGTATCGGGTACCAACCCTGACTGGGTGCTATCATCAGAGGCAGAGGTATGATGACTGGACCCATGGCCCTGCTGGGACTGGCCAGCACCACGTGCATATGGTCTAGTAGGATAGTCAATGGACAGACCAGCCCCAGCATTGCTGGGGCTGGTACTGCCACTATGGGAGTGGCTGTGATCTGTGGTCCATCCGCGATGACTGCCAGCTGATGCTGTTGCTGGCATGCATCCGTGTTGGCCTCTCATCCTTCCTGCACAGTCCTGGCTCATGGCTAACACATTGTGGAGGACATCTAATGTCTCCCTCCAACTGTTATCAATGACCTCGGTGTAATTCCGGATGGCACCGGCAAGGTCACAGATGCTGTCATTGATAGCAGTGTAATGGGCCCTCTGCACCCTTAGTCCCTGTTGGGTGTACTGTTCCATATGTGCCTGTGCCTGCATTACAGCACGGAACATAATGGAGTTTGTAATACCTCCGGGGGCACGTCTGTCAGGGGCAATACGACCAGTGGTGCTCCCTCGAGAACCCCTGGACATCCGCCTATGTGGTACTGTTCTGGTAATCCAGCTATGGCTGCTGTGAGGGGATGCATGTGCCATAGGTACCACACTCTCCTGGTCAATGCCAACTGTATGCTGTCCCTCAGCTACGGCCATTGGTGATGAGGGATGTATTGGAAGTATGAGTGTGCGCATAGATGGGGTTGACTGCTGTATACTGTCGATTGGTGGACCAACAACAGACTCTGTCAGACCTTCCTGTGCCACAATACATGTCCCATCATCTCCACTATTAGTGGCGGTGACATCAGGTTCCCTGCTACATTCAACCATGTCTAACACAGCACCTGTGGAAGGAAGACAGGAAACGCACTTTACAGTCTGTACATGATGTTAGCACACATGCACACATGCACAAAAATACACTGCTCACCACAGCACATACACACACACACACACACACACACACACACACACACACACACCAGCAATCCAACACATACACAATAGTGGGTGATGGTGGGTGACAGTATCACAAGGCAAACAGTCACCACACATGTGTCAGCAGGCAGACCATGTGTTGCTCAACACCATGCAGTGCAAGTATAGACAGCCCTATCTAATGACATTATACATGGCTTTGATGCATGTGTGTAGTTGTGCAGTGATTGGCTACACCCTGGAACACAATGTGTACATGGACACAACATTGCTATGCAAATATTATCTACTCTGCAATGTCATGTGTACCATCACTCAATGGTATACATACCATGGCTGCATGTGTCATCTGTATGACACATATATTGACATGTGTGATGACAGTGTCTGTGTCCATATCACATAATAGTGGACACAGGTGTAGCAAATGCATGCAATGTACAGACATGGGATGAGTGGTGCATGTAGACGTGAAGGAATCCCAATGCACAACATGGACATTGCACAGTGGTTATGGTGTGTGTGGGACATATTGCAGATATGTTGTTGCCAGCCATGACATGGCATGCAACACGACTGCAACATCAAACACCACACATACCCAATGTGTGTCATGTGACCTATACACCCAATAGCATTCCAGGATATATATATGACTCTTTGTACAGATGGTGGCTGTTGTGCAAAATGTGTATACTAGCATATGTAAGCACACACACAACATGCTATTCATGGTGTGTATAGGTGCATATGTTTGCACACACAGAACAATGAGATGCACAGCAAAGATTGCTATGTGTAGTACTGTGGTCACTGTAACTGGATGGGGTGCAGTACCATGTGCCATCATCATCATCATGTATCTTGTGGTCACTCATAGACCACCGCCTAGCATGCTGTACCTGAACTGCAGTGCCGTGGATACGTTCACTATTACACAGCCACTTTGTACATGGGTGTATGAGATGCCCAGTAGGGAGCATTGCCTAACATGACTGTGTTATGTGTTGAAGAGTGTTGCACAGCCCCATGATAGGCCTCTACCCCTGAGGTACATCATGTGTGTGTGGATGACATGTGGGATACTGATGTGTGACCTTATAGCGGGTGTGTGGTTATGCCATATGTAGCATGACTTTGTGTACTGCATGTGATAAATGTCTTATGTTGTGTACAGGTGTTGCAACTATGCCTATCCAATGTGCAGTACTGGGTTGCCACAACTGTATGTCATGCATGTCATTGAGGAAGTTACTGACATTACTGAGCTGTGCAAAGTCTCACAGCAAACATGTATGGCATGTATTATGCGTAGGTGTGTTATGTGTACATGGCCTACACCTCACCTATGACATGCATATTTCATTACCAACATTGCCGGTATAACACACTCACCAGCATGGATTGGCTGCCCTGCCGTCACACCAGAGAGACCAATGAGAATATGAGAGGGTTCATCAGTGGCCACAACTGTGGCATTGCTACAGTGGGTATACTAAACTGCAGTACAACAACAGTCAACAGTCACAGGTGTAGGGATATTATACAAACTATCCGTATTGCACAACAGTAGGCAGCGGAACTGCTAAACACACTGTACACATCTCACGTACACATAATCTCTCAATACAGTTAATTGTAGTCTACAGATAGGGCATATTACCTGCTTGCTCCAGGTGGATGTGCTGGGTGGCTCTGGCCTCCATTACAACACATCAGAGGTTGCCGTAGCTGTTGTCCAGGAGCCACCATGCTTAGGAGCAGCTCCTCCGCTCTGATGAGGGGGGGATGTATGGCCACCCCACCACCTGTGGCAAGCTGCTGTCTTTGGATATCAGATGCACACCGCCGGACTTGTCTAATTAAATCACTGCAGTGATGGCGTACCTGCTCATATGTCCGGTTATGCATGCCTATGTTATTTACCTGACTAACAAGTTCCTGCCACAGTGCAGTCAGCTCCTGCTGGTGCTGGCTGGTTCTGGAGAACAGCATAGTGTACTACTGCAAAAGGCTGTTGACTATCACCTCTTCCTCTTGTGCAGTGTAAGCTGGATTACGTTGGTGGGCCATCAGGCTGAAAAAGATATGAACAATATGTGTGAGAGTGTCCTGTGGCAGACTTTACACCTTTACCCACAGATATCACTTTACTGACATATATACCATCCTATTGTCTGTCAGTGGTTAAACACGTTCAATAACACTTATTGGTTCTCAGGCCACAACTAACTAACACTGCCTGGCAAACTCTATATATCACACCACTATACAACAGTACCCGACACACTGTTTGTGATACATTGCACAACCTCAAGACAGGGGTGTATATCACACCAGTGCACGAACAGAGATGTCATCCATTGCAATGGATGTAAAGTACAGGTACAGTAGTACCAATCAAACACCCTAGTCAATGATGCCATAGCCCTGCCTAACAGATGTGTCCAGTTGTTACTATAGGTGGCATACTGCTGTAACAGACTATAGATGTTGCTGGATACACATGTCAACCCTGTAACACACATATGATTGCAGCCATTGTACAGGCATAATCACACACACATCAGGCAAACATACAACGCACCACTGTATGCCAACACAGATGAGCATTACCTGTGTACCATACGGTGCTGTGTACCACTACTTACACACCCTTATGCCTGCAGTCTGTCCTCTGTGCAGACTACAGGAAACACACATGACAGTGTTTCCAAGCAATGTGAATGCACACCATACTGTGCTGTTTAGCCCTTCAGCTTCAGGTAGTACTACAGTTCATATTGGTGGTGGATTCACCTGCAGTACCACTCACTAAGTATACATGTATTGCTTTAGCCTACAGTGAGACACCACATTCATCAACGGAGAACTACGTCACATCATATGCCGTACTACTATGTTTGCCTAACAGTACATTACACATCAGTTGCTGTCCTCACAGCTAGGTTAGGCACTACCATGTCAGATACAACATCACACTAAGCTATCACACATTTACAGACCTTGCACACATTCAGCGTTACACTCATTCAACCTCACATAGCAGCCTTTGCATTAAGTACATATGTGAGTGCATAGTGTCATAGGTAGGTAATATGCTATTGGCCCTAGGGCCTATGGCAGCCTAGCCATATGCTACCCTGGCCTTTGACACACATGTACTTTGATTTCACTTGCCCCTGCCAACCTGAACCACAGAGGTGTTTCCTGGGGTGTATTAACAATCTCCCACACAATCATCAGGGGTATTTATAACAACTGCTAAGGAGGAGCCTTGTTTGCTATTGCTATGTGGTCTATTCCAGTGTATGGCATATGTCTGAGATGGGAACCTATCACTCCAGCATGTGCTGTTTAGTGAGCTGACAAGGTTTAGGGCCCTAGAGCGTGTAACCCCGAGGGGTTATGATATGTTGCCATGGTGGTTGTCACCCAGCTATGGGTGTGACATACCTTTGTATGTCCGGCAGAGGTCACCTCTGTGTGGCCAGTATGCAATACAGTGTAGTTGTGGTTTTGTGAGTCAGTCTGCATAGGGCATCTGTTTGCGGACATTATTATTCTTTGGGAGGTCTGTCTGTGGGCTGTTCACCTGGTGTAGTTGTCATGTGAAGTACATACCACACAGGGCATTGTGATGAGTAGAGGGGAACCCTACCTTATACTTCCATAGATGACACACCTGTTGTCATGACACATACCACACAGACAGATTACAGGTGTAGTGTGGCACTGTCTTCATCACAGTGGAGGCTACTGTCCACCTGTGTCCCATGTTCCCTTATCACACCTTCTCTGTTAGGTAGATCTCTGCCTATGTGTTAGTTAATGGGTACACTGTTTTGGGAAGGTGGAATGGCACTGCAGTATCAACACTTGTCTGCAGTCGATTCCTTGTTCACCACACACCTGCTGCGGTACATATGACCCCGTGTCTCTGTTTGTCGCTCTCTCACTCTATATGTGTATATATATATATATATATATATATATATATATATATATATATATATCTATATATATATATGTATGGGTCTACTTTACATGGTCGACAGTTCATTTGATCGACTTTCATTTGGTCGACAATTCATTTGATCGACAAGCAGTTTTATGTGGGGGGCTTTGCCACCCACACCCCCCCTAACTAAATATATCAACTCCAGGGTCGCACAACATTGGGGAGGGGGGCAAATCTGCCTGTCGACCATATGAATTGTCGACCAAATAAAAGTCGATCAAATGAACTGTCGACCATGTGAAGGGGACCCATGTATATATATATATATATATATATATATATATATATATATATATATATATATATATATATTATATATATGCAAATCTATACACATACATGTACACATCCATTACTGTACACATGGATGTATATATAGGTGGGGATGTATATCATGGTGGGGATCTCACTTATGCGACAGTTGTGGGATGTACAGCTATGTGATTACATTGCACAGTGTTGTGCAGAATGCATGTGGGTGTCCTCAGCCCTTGTAGCATTAGCAGGCCTCACTGTCTGTAACACATCAGATCTGACAAATCTGTCCCACAGCATTTAACCACCACATGACATATATCAGCACTACCATAGCTGGCCTTAGGCATAGGCCTACTGGGCGGCCACCTAGGGCGCATCTCTAGCAGGGGTGCTTTTCCACTATTTATGTGGACACTAGGATGGGGGACCAGGAAGTGTGGTAGGAGGCACCGTGGGGCCCTTTTGCCTAGGGCACCAGTTGACCTAAGGCCACTCCAGCACACTGCATGCTGTCTTCTAGGCCACACACTACAACCTACATGGATATATGCACATATCAACATTCACTGAAAGATAGCTGTCCACCCTTCACTAACAGTTGCAATATGTCCCTTGCCCTATGCACATGTGCAGATACAGATAGATACATACTGCTGCCACACATGGATGATTTGCAGTGTGTAGAGTACTCTTCGGGAACATCTACAACTTGTCAACACATACATTTGAATTACATACCTTACCTTTGTATTTACCTGCTCCATGTGTTATGGTTTTGTATCTTTTTTTTATTTTTTGCTGGTTTGATTTGGGTTTTTGCCCTTTATTTCACATTCGGTCTCTGTTTCTGCCTCTCTTCTGTCTCTGTCTCACTCTGTATGCGTGTCTCTCTCTCTCTCTCACTCTGTCTCATGACACCTGCAATGATATAATTGCATGTGTGGACTGCAGGTACAGCCTGCTTTTCTAGGTATCTGCACTTGTGCGTGTGACAGCCTCTACACCAGTTGCTGCCCACCATTCAGTAATTGCATGCAGCCTACTGTTTGGTGATTGCATTACTCACTGTGATTGCAGCCCACTGCTATAAAATGCTAGGTTAGGTAGGCGTAGCCCTTTCAGATTTCAAAGGTGGGGCCCATTCTTGTTTGCTCTGGTCACTGTTGTATCAGTCTGAAGGTTGGTATATGTCTCTTATCTGATGCTAGGGTTGTAGCCAGTTATGCGTATGTTGTACTCATACCAGCATGTTGTTGCTTCCAGTACACATATCTCAGTGTAGACATGTACGCTCCCCCACCAAATGCTAACACAGGATACAGGGGAGTATGTATCTTTTTTCTCACTTACACAATTAACTGCCATACAAATGTGGTTATTGCACTGTATTCCTGTGGCCAGTGTTTACCCTGGTCTGATACTGTGTGGTGTTTGCAAGGTGCTACTGTAACATTATTCCCTGCTAGGATGGCTGGTTCTCCTTTCACACTCATGTAATGCAATTTCACAACCACTGCTGGTAAAGACCCACAGAAAAGGGTTTGTGTTATACCATTCCTAATTTGCATTTACATTCCCTCATTGTAATGCATGATATATTTATTTCAGAAGCAAGTTATTTGTATATCTGCTGTGGCTTAGTGAGTAATTAATGCAGTCTATTGTGTCAATGGTCTGGGGTTCGAGACTGGCAGAAGTTTTTTATTTTGCTGCTCAGCAGAAAAAGGGCCCTGCCATAGAGTGACTAAGGCACTTTTAAGCAGTAGTAAGCGGGTTTGCACGAGTTTGCGTGACACTTAGCTACGCTTAGCTAAGCGCACACATGTGCACACTCGCTTAATCCCGCTTACTACTGCTTAAAAGTGCTTACTCCCGCTAACCCCCACACTAATTTCTTTAAAAGAAAAGAAAATGGGGCGATAGGAAAGTGGTGAAAAAGGGAGCACAGAGAGAGAAAGACAGTAGGAAAACAAGCTTGGGATGTGCAGGACGTGTGTAGGGAAGGTCCATAGCTGCCCATTTCTTTGCCAGCAACAGCTGTGCATATGTTGAAAATTTGGAGTGAAATTTGAAACCTTCCACCCCTGAGAGAGGGGTGAAGAAAACATAGTTTGTTGTGCTGCCAATTAGAATTATCAGTGTACATGTCCAATGGACATGTGTGCAAAATGGGAAGCTATGTATGGGGCGTAATTTTTTTTCGGGTACAGATTGCCCTTTTTTTTTTTTTTTTGTCAGGGGAGAGTGGTAAGTGAGGTAGAGGAAGTAGGTATATTTGGGGAGGTAGGTTGGGTAGGTAAACAGACAAGACAAACAAGACGCATACAGGGGCGGAGTATGACACTTGGGGTGGGTAAACACAATTGACGGGGACGGATGTTTGGAAATCGGAAGCCCATGAGCCCACAGATGCGTTCCGGCCCCAAAATCCGGACAATACCAAGAAAGGAGGGGGGGTATCCATATTCATCAAGGACACCCACACCTCAAGACTGGTGGCAACGCACGATGCATCGGAGACCATCCAGGTGCAATTAACCATAGGCAAGACTGCTCTGCAAATTGTAGCATGTTACAGGCCACCCTCACAAACTCAGGAACCTCACATGGCCTTCCTGAAAACACTAGAGGGGATAAATGTATCACCAAACACCATCATACTAGGTGACTTCAATTACCCTAATATAGACTGGGAACACTACTCAAGCCCAAACACCCTAGCCCAAAAGTTCCTGGAATTCATAAACTCAAATGCCATGGAACAACTAGTCACCATCCCCACAAGAGGAGATAACATACTTGATCTCATCATCACGAACATGGGAGCACAATGTTCAACACCGGAGGTGTACCCTCACTGGTGAGATCAGATCACAAACTAATCTCGCTGGAGGTCCTCATTCCACCCCACCTGAAAAAAAAAAGACCACAGTAAAGAACTTCTCAAACGCCGACTTCACACTTCTAAAGACTAGTGTCGTGTCCCTTAAGGCCCCGAGCCGGGAAAACAGTACTCAAGCCGCTGAATCACTTACAAATGCCTTCTACCAGCACCTGCAGGACTGCATGGATAAGGCAATCCCAAGCAAAACAAAGACTCTTTGTACCAAAGCCAAGCGTCCAGTGTGGTGGACCCCAGCCATAAACAAACTCTACAACAAAAGGAGGAAGCTACTACAAGATAGAGCAAAATCCTTAAAAGGTAAGACACCCTTGATCACTATAAGTAAAAAACTAAGAGCTCTCATAAAATCATCCAAAGCAAATTTCGAGAGAAAAATAGCTAAAGACTCAAAAGACAATCATAAGGCCTTCTTTAGCTATGTTAGAAACCTGGGAGGAAACTCCCAGATATGCTCAGAGCTAGTTCAAAATGATGTGAAGATTACTGATCCTACAGACATTGCCAACATACTGGCTGACAGGTTCAGTGCAAACTTCCCTCCCCAAAGGAGAGATATCTATACCAAATGATTGCAGCCCCCAAATATCTCCAGCCCAAGTGAGAACTGCTCTCTCCAAAGCAAAACACAGCATCCATGGGACCTGATGGTGTCCCCGGCTGTGTGCTCCACGAACTCAATGAGGAATTAAACCCACAGCTAGGACAGCTGTTTAATCAAAGTCTTACCTCTGGATATGTACCCAGGGAGTGGCGCACTGCAACTGGGGTCCCACTTCACAAAGGCGGTGCCTCCACCGACCCTGGAAATAACCGCCCATTAGCTTGACAAGCCTTATCTGCAAAGCCATGGAGAGGATCATAATGGACCTCATAAATAAAGACATAGGAATTTGCAGACTTTGGATCCAACCCAGTTTGGCTTTGTCAAAGGCAGATCATGCCTTTTAAACTTGGTTGACTTTTTCGAAACAGTCACCAAAGCCATTGATGAGGGAAAGGCAGTCCATACAGCCTACCTCGATCTGGCTAAGGCCTTCAATACAATACCCCACTCGGGTATCATTGAAAAACTCATCAGCTTAAATGTCAACCCATACATCACAAGATGGGTTGCAAACTGGCTGAGTGGCAGAACCCACAGGGTCAGAGTTGCTGGCGCCATGTCAGACTCAAAGCCTGTCACAAGTGGTGTCCCACAGGGCTCAGTCCTGGGCCCACTCTTGTTTGGCATCTACTTTTCCAAGTGCAAGCAAACACAGGAGGGTTATGGCTGACAAAGTTTGCAGATGACTGCAAACTGGCCATAGTAGAAAACACATCTGACACAGATATCCTTCAGAAGGGTCTCACAGAAACGGATAACTGGTGCCAGAGCCACGGCCTAAAGTTAAATGCCAAAAATGCATAGTCATACCCTTCGGGAAAAACAAGGTTACCCCTAGCTACCAAATAGGTGGCAATCCACTGAGCACAGAAGAAGTTATCAGGGACCTGGGGACCCAGGTTGATAGTAGTCTGTCATTCGACACCCATGTAGCTAAAGTAGTTAGGAAGACCTTCTACATTGCCCACCTTATCATGAAGGGATTCTCATCTAGATCAAGGGAGGTCATAGTCTCCCTTTACTCATCACTCATCAGACCAATGATTGAGTACAATGCCCCGTTCGGAATGTATCTGACCCGACACTTGCAGCAGCTGGAGAGGCCACAAAAGTTCCTCACCAAAAGGATAAAGGGTCTCAAAAATCTGTCCTATGCTGCCCGACTGAAAGAACTCCAGCTCTATTCAGTCGCCACGCTTGCTCAGAGGTGACCTTTGCCTAACATACAAGGCCATGTCAAACCCAGATTTGATGAATATGCTTCACCTCAAAAAATCTAGATCCATCAGAGCCACAAGGGCGGGAGACTTAAACCTCGACACGGCTATTAATAGGACGTGCTGGAGGGATAGATTCATCACCCAAAGACTCCTATGCTGTGGAACAAAATCCCGGTACATGTGAGGCAGAGCACCTCGCTGGCCTTGTTCAAGAGAAATCTTGACCAATGGATGGGAGATCACAGATATACCCCAGGGATTACCTCAGTGTCACTGCTCGACAGAGGCACAGCAAAATAATGGGTATAGTTTCCCATACTAAAGGGGTGGCGTAAGCCACAAAACGATGGGCTAGGCTTGTAAATGCCCTCGGGCAGATAGCCTAGTATGAACCTATGAACCTATGAACAGTGGGACTGATATCCCCACCTATGGGCAGTCACCACTAGACCTTCACAGACCCGAGGGTCACTGCGCTGGGGGCATCGTAGGAGGGGTAGGCTCACCCGTGAGTCACGCCACTCTCGCCTCGAGCTGGTGTAGGGGATCAGCGACTAAACGCTGGATCTCCCTATGCACCACAACCCGGACCCTTTGGAAGGTGACAGGAGGCCCTTCTCCGCCCATGCTTGCAGGGGGGTGAGCCCCATCCCCTGCAGCGCGTCCACCTGAAGGTGGCACAGGACCTACAGAGGAGGGTGGCCCGGGCTGGGCACCAGACCTGCTGGTGCCAGGTGCAACTGCCAGCTGAGGTGGGACAGGTGGGTCCGCTGGGACTGGCCTTCCCATACATTCTGTGATTAAGTGTTTTTAATTACAACATAGACAACAGCATTCCAAGTTAGTTGTAACAGCATGCAGTAATATTCCCATTAACCCAACACACCAGGGTTACAACAGTTGAACAGCAAGCATAACACATTCATGTATTGAACAACAGTGGACATGCCAACAGCATGCAGGGATGATTGGTGGCAACAGGCCACCAAGATTGTGGTGTTTTAACAGGGGACTTGCATCAAAGTAGGTGCAGATTTTTTATAATAATAGGACATATGTCCCAACAAATGTTATGAGAGAACCCATACCCACTGAGGTGTGGAATTACATTGTTTATGCACATGGAGTAGGGTGTAAAAAGAAACCTCCATTAACATCTTATTTGTACTTTAACTGTACACTACATTCCTATTTACTG
Organism: Protopterus annectens; assembly: GCF_019279795.1. Lineage (NCBI taxonomy): Eukaryota > Metazoa > Chordata > Ceratodontiformes > Protopteridae > Protopterus > Protopterus annectens. The sequence continues at coordinate 1,561,012,121 of NC_056731.1, read as the reverse complement.
CAGGTGTATATCCCCTATATGTATTCTTACACTAGGCAACATGCATTTGCTTGCATTTTGGGTTTTGCTACTTCATGATATACCTGGCCTATATCTGACATGGTAACTGTCTAGGATGCAGATGTTACTGCTACATACTTGTATTAAATTGACGTGTTTATGTATGTGCACATCTGGATGTGTTCACATGGCTTTTTCACTTGTTTTCTACACAACCCTACTTTTCAGTTAACACACTTAAGTTTCTGGGGAACACCTTGACAGGCTACTCGTGTGCCAGATTTACCTATGCATGTCAGCCATTTCACAACTGTTTAGGACTGTTGCATACTTCACAGCTACTGGCACTTCGTTCATCCACTTTATATGGGACTGCACTACTGGGGGTTGTCAGCACATACTACAACAGAGTAACATTTCTTCACTGCAAGGGTTCAACAACATTTCTGAGTAACTGGCACATACACACTGCAAGTATTATACCTTTCTTATTTACATTAAAACTCTTTTCTACAGGCTCCCTCCTGTATTTGACATTACACTGCATACAGTAGATCTATTCAGGAAATGTTATACCTTTATTGATAGGTTACAAGACTGTTTTACAGGCTCACTCACATTTTATCTAGGACAGTGCATGCAAAGATAGTATTCCAGACATGTTTTTGCTTTATTCAAGGGTCACTACACTCTATTCCTGCCTATCTGACTTATGATATGTAACAGTACATGCAGATGATTTATTCAGGGAATGAATGTTTTATACTTCACAGCTACTGCCACTTCCTTCATCCACTTCCTATGGAACTGCACAACTGTGGGTTGACAGCACCTAATACATCAGTACTATTTATTATTGCAAGGGTACAACAACATTTCAAAGTAAGTGACACAGACACACTCCAAGTTTTATACCTTTATTAATTACATTGAACACTCTTCTACAGGCTCTCTCCTTTACTTGTTATCACAGTGCATATGGAAGACATATTCAGGACATATTATACCTTTCTTGATGGGTTACAACACTCTTTTCCAGGCCTGCTCACTTATATGTTATGACAATACATGCAGGGATAGTATTCAAGAATTATTTTAGCTTGATTGGTGGGTTAGTACACTCAATTTCTGGCTCACTGATGTTTGTTATATAACAGTACATTCAGAGGATTTAATCAGGACATTTTATTGCTGTATTATTGGGCTTAAACACTTTTCTCATGCTCACTCACATATATCCTGTAACTATACGTGCAGAATATTTACTAACCTGCCTGGTGGCGCAGCCTTAGCAGCCTATCTGCATAGGCTTGCTGATTCATAGCACAAGCATCTGCAGCTGTGGAGTAAATAAAGGGATATTGAGACATACCTATCCATTATTTAGACTATATTAGCTTATCTTACATACTGCATTCCATGGCTACCTACTTAGTAGAAGGGCATCCCGCATTTGACAGGCTTCCTGGATCCACTGGTTCAGAAGGTCCTGCTTCCACCTCTTCAGGTCTGCATGGTGGTGACAGACCTGCTCATCAGTCTGAGGGACGCCTGTGACACTGGTGAGTTCATGAGCCAACCGGTTCCAAGCCTCCGCCTTATACTCCGTTCCTTGGAATTGGCCCTGCAGGAGTCGAGTCTCATGCTGATGGACTAGGAGCCAAACCATATACCTTGACTCCTCGATGCCCCAGCGTTGCGCTCGAAAGTGTGTACCCTCTCTAGCACCAGACATTCTAATTGCAGATGAGAGCTACAATCAGTTATGATGAGTATTCCCGCCTATGCGGCTTAAATATGCCACATTTCCCACACTTTTCTGTGATTGGCCATTTTTGAATATTCTCGGCTGACTGCAGACATGCTTAGCAATGGTATAGCAAACATTTATTACTATATATATGTTAACAGTAGATGTTTTTCTGAAGCTGTCGTGGCTTAGTGGTTCAGTACTTTGATTATGGTGCACAGTGTCCTGGGTTCAAACCTTATCATTGTATTTTATTTTATTACACGGTCCATGTAAGACTTACGATTGGGTCAGCGTGCCCTCATGCATATTCATGGAAAGCTGACGTCATACCGTTCAACTGCAGCCTCCGAGTAAGACTTATTAAGTCTTACACGGAGGATTTGTGAATCTGGGGGAGTGATCAGTACTTGAATTATAATCGATGATAAGTCTTACTACTGAAATATGAACAGCTTGGAAAATAATTGGATCTCTCAATACAATACTGTTATAAAGTAAACCCATCTGTCTTAATGCTTTTGATTTTATCTGAAGAGCATGTTATTTGCAGTTGTGTTGAACAAACTATAATACGTAAGTCTCTGATTTGTTTTACAATCTCCAAATGTTTGTCTCCTAGGTTTATATTAAAATTAGAACCACATTTAGCACCCTCGACTATTACCTTACTTTTGCTAGTATTAAACATTAACCATAAGCTATTGGCTGAATTTTGTAAACTGAATGAGTACGTAGTTAATGCTTCAATATCCCTTCAGTCTTTTATCTCTACCACTATCTTACAGTTATCAGCATATTTAGATATCCATATATTTGGAGCTCTTGCAGGGTTGAGAATACCATATTAAAGAGAAACAGACTAGCCCTGAGGGACTCCCCTATTAGGACATGGTCAAGTTGTTCTCAGTCAAAGAGCTACAATACTTTGCTGTCTGTTGATTTGCCAGTTTCTAACCCTGTTTAATAGTGTATGGTTTTATGTCTAGACTGTAAAGACTTAATATAATCATGTTATTTGGATGAACCCCATTACCACTTAGCAAACCTATTCTGCTCTATATCTACAAGAAGTGTGTTATGCATGTCATTTGGATGAGCCCCACTATCTCTTAACAAACCAGTGCCATCCCATATCTAACAGGTGTATCTCACATGTCATTCGTGTGAGCTCTATTATGACTTAACAAATCTATACAGCAGCATATCTAACAGAATTGTGTCACATGTGTCACTTGTATGAGCTCCATTACTACTAAATAAGCCTGTGCTGTCCAGTATCTAACAGAGTTCTGTGCCAAGAATCACTTGGATGAGCTCTCTTACCATTTAACAAACATGTACTGCTCCATATCTAACACGTGTGCCCTGTGTGTCACTTGTATGAGCTCCATTACTGCTTAATAAGCCTGTACTGACATACCTACCAGAAGTGTGTCCCATATGCCACTTGCATGAGTTCCCTTACTACTTAACATGCCAGTACTGCACCATACCTATTAGAATTGTGTCCCATGTGTCACTTGCATAAGCCCCATTATGACTCTCTCAATGATTGTACTTATAACACTGCTCAAGCTGATGAGTCTAAAATTGCTTAGATATGATGTGAACCACCATGATTTATAAACAAGCAAAGCTACATCACTTTGCATCAGGTGAGATGCTTTTCCATATGCTAACATTTTTAACATAATTACCAGGGGGTTAGTCATGTTTTCTTGGATTATGTTTAAGAAAGTACCAGGTATGTTATCTGTTCCTACTTAACTTGAATTTTTAATTCTACTGGTGACATCAGTCTGAAGGAGATTGGAGACTGTAAAGTGGTGACAGGGGAAAGTATAGTTAGGCAGCATAGAATGGTGGTCTGCAGGATGACGGTGATCAAGAAGAGGAGGACAAGTGTGAGAGCAGTGCCAAGAATCAAATGGTGGAAGTTGAAAAAGGGTGATTGTGAGGTGGAGTTCAGGGAAGAGTTAAAACAGGCACTGGGGGGCAGTGAAGAGTTACCAAATAGCTGGGTAACTACAGCAGAGATGGCAAGAGAGACAGCTAGAAAGGTGTTTGGTGTGACATCTGGACAGAGGAAGGAGGACAAGGAGACCTGGTGGTGGAATGAGGAAGTACAGGAGAGTATACAGAGGAAGAGGCTGGCGAAGAAGATGTGGGATTGTCAGAGATATGAAGAAAGTAGACAGGAGTATAAGGAGATGAGGAGCATGGCAAAGAGAGAGGTGGTGAAGGCTAAGGATAAGGCATATGGAGAGTTGCATGAAAGGTTGGACACTAAAGAGGGAAAAAAAGACCTGTACTGATTGGCTAGACAGAGGGACCAAGCTGGGAAAGATGTGCAGCAGGTAAGGGTGATAAAGGATAGTGAGGGAAATGTACTCACAAGCGAGGAGAGTGTGTTGAGCAGATGGAAAGAATACTTTGAGGGGCAGATGAATGAAGAGAATGAGAGAGAGAGAGAGAAGGTTGGAGGATGTGGGAATAATGAATGAGGAAGTGAAACTGATTAGCAAGGAGGAAGTATGGACAGCTATGAAGAGGATGAAGAATAGAAAGGCTGTTGGTCCAGATGATATACCAGTGGAAGCATGGTGGTACTTAGGAGAAATGGCAGTGGAGTTTTTAACCAGATTGTTTAATGAAATCTTGGAAAGTCAGAGGATGCCTGAGGAGTGGAGAAAAAGTGTTTTGGTACCTATTTTAAGAATAAGGGTGATGTGCAGAGCTGTAGTAACTACAGAGGGATAAAACTGATCAGTCACAGCTTGAAGTTATGGGAAATAGTGGTGCAAGCTAGGTTAAGAGGAGAGGTGATGATTAGTGATCAACAGTATGGTTTCACGCCAGGTCGGAGCACTACAGATGCGATGTTTGCTCTGATTGTGTTGATGGAGAAATATAGAGAAGGTCAGAAGGAGTTGCATTGTGTCTTTGTGGATTTGGAGAAAGCATATGATAGGGTGCCTAGAGAGGAGTTGTGGTATTGTATGAGGAAGTCAGGAGTGGCAGACAAGTATGTAAGAGTGGTACAGGATATGTACGAGGCTAGTGTGACAGCGGAGAAGTCTGCAGTGGGAGTGACAGATGCATTTAAGGTGGAGGTGGGATTACATCAAGGATCATCTCTGAGCCCTTTCTTATTTGCAATGGTGATGGACAGGTTGACAGATGAGATCAGACAGGAGGCCCCATGGACTATGTCTGCAGATGACATTGTTTCTCTAATGAGAGTAGGGACCAGGTAGTGGAGACCCTGGAGAGATGGAGATACACTCTAGAGAGAAGAGGAATGAAGGTCAGCAGGACTAAGACAGAATACATGTGTGCGAATGGGAGGGAGGATAGAGGAATGGTGAGGATGCAAGGAGTAGAGGTGGTGAAGGTGGATGAGTTTAAATACTTGGGATCAATAGTTCAGAGTAATGGTGAGTGTGGAAGAGAGGTGAAGAAGAGCGTACAGGCAGGATGGAGTGGGTGGAGAAGAGTGTCAGGAGTGATTTGTGACAGACGAGTACCAGTAAGAGTGAAAGGGAAGGTCTACAAGAGGGTAGTGAGACCAGCTATGTTATATGGGTTGGAGATGGTGGCATTGACAAAAAGGCAGGAGTTTGAGCTGGATGTGGCAGAGTTAAAGATGTTAAGATTTGCACTGGGAGTGACAAAGGTGGACAGGATTAGGAATAAGTATATTAGAGGGTCAGTCCAGGTTGGAAGGTTTGGAGACAAAGCCAGAGAGGCAAGATTACGTTGGTTTGGACATGTGCTGAGGAGGGATGCTGAGTATATTGGGAAAAAGATGCTAAGGATAAAGTTACCAGGTAACAGGAAAAGAGAAGGCCTAAAATAAGGTTTATGGATGTGATGAGAGAGGACGTGCAGGTGTTTGGTGTGGCAGAGCAAGATGCAGAGGACAGGAAGAAATGGAAGCAGATTATCCGCTGTAGCGACCCCTAATGGGAACAGCTGAAAGAAGATGATGACAAGCCTTGATTACTGTTTCTGTGAAACAAAAATACATTAACGTAATAATAATTTTTGTTATCCTGCCAGGGTCAAATGTAATACTATGGGGAGGCAATGGGTATGGGGGCTGTCTATGGGTAAAATGATTGCCCCTGTGGTTCACTGTTGTAATCCTGACTTTGTAGGACTAGTGTAAGTTTCAGTACAATAAGTTAGATTCCCTTTGACTACTATTTTTGTGAAACAAAAATACATTGATACAATAATTATTATTTTTTTTTATTTTGGCAGAGCCAAATTAAATACCATAGGTATCAGTGGGTATACGGTTGTCTATGGTTGAAATGATTCATCCTGCTGTTTTCTGCTATGATTCTGTCTTTGTAGGACTTATGTGCATTTCAGTGGAGTAAGTTGTGGCTACTATCTGTGTGAGACAAAAACACAGTCATTATGTTTTATTACAACCAGACATCTTAGGCGTATACTATCAACAAAGTGGCAGTAACTGTTCTGGGGGTGAGGCTGGCTGTGAATGGAACTGTCCTGCTGTTATTTTCTCAGTTTATACAGACATTAATCTGTGTCTCTGTAGGACTAATATATATTTGTGGGAAGTAAGTTGGAACTTGTTTTTTTTTTTTTTTTTTTATTGTGGCTATTGTGTATGGAAAATGGTATTAAGATCCAGTCAGAGGTCCTGCAGCTTCTAACAACACACCAAAGACATGTCATATGGGAATTTGTGTTCCTTTAATTTGCTGGTAAGTAAGCAAGCAGTCTGAATAACTGGTGTGTGTATGTGTGTGCATCTCGTGATATACCTGCCTTGCCAGTGAGAGTGTTATGTATGCATGCATGTGTGGTGTGAGCGTGCGTGCGTACATGCGTGTGTGTGTTTGTGTGTGTGTGTGTGTGTGTGTGTGTGTGTGTGTGTGTGTGTGTGTGTGTGTGTGTGAGACAGAGAGAGAGAGTGTGACCATGTTATGATAGACCTAACTTGTTCAGAGCATTGTGTTTTTGTGTGTTTATGGAGATGAGGGGGTATGTGAATAGTGCCAACAATTTTATCGATGAGCACATAATATTGGAAGTAAATACATAACTAGTCAGGATAGCAGTAAAAATCAAATAACAAATAATTAACTTTCAAAAATAAGGCAGAAAATGCATTATGGAGCATCTAGTAGTATCTAGACCATCAAAGCTTCTGGGAGCTTAGTGATCCCTACACCCCCAGCTGTGTAAGGGGACTGTGACACAGGCTTACTAGAGGGACCACATCTCCAAATTCCACCATGTGTGTCACCCTAATCTAAAGCTAGGTTTCCTTAGATGTATGCTCAGAAGGTTATGCTATCTTACATGGGGCTGGGGAATGGTGTAGTTATTTTTTTTTGTTTCCTCAAAGTCAGATCTCAAAATTTTAAACAGAAGATCACTATTGCTTATCTAACAGCAGGGTACTGTGTAGCAGCAACAAAATGATGTATACAACAGGATGGAGCAATCTTTTGGGGATGGGAGAAAGAGACATGTTGTGTATATACCCCTGGTACCCTCAAGTAAAACTATGTTACTTTGGCATTTGTTTGTTCACTTTTATTCCAGTCTGATTTCAGAAAAAAAAAAAAAAAAATATATATATATATATATATATATATATATATATATATAGATATATATATATATATATATATATATATATATATATATATATATATATATATATATTGGTCTACTTTGACTTATCAAAATTACAGTTCACCGAACTGCAATTTTGCGACTCCATTTAGTGCATTTATTTGAAAATGCAGTTTCGCTAAAATCCCCCTGTGCCCCCACACCCCCGCTAATTATATATTTACTCCAAGATCACACTACAGTGGGGAAAAGGGAATATTCCCTTATCCCTACTGTACCACAATCTGCAACAACAAGCTCCCCTCCCATACACTACTAAAAACACACCGTACCTGCATCACCACAGGCTCCCAGAACCTGCGACCTCACTGAACAATGTAATCCATTAATGTCCATGGCCCACCACCCAGAGGACTCCTTCCATTGCATCATGTCTGACTTACCTCCCATGTAAGGTACACAGAAGGTATTTTTTGTAAGGTACCGAAACCGGCCTGAATGACTCATCTCAATCCACAGGAACAATATCCATGAAGGAACCTCCTTTCTCTTGTTTGCATCTATGATATCATCCTTCTGATCACTACTCAAAGCTCATGTCCATAGTTCAGGATAGGGAAATAGATTTACTGGTATATTATGAACTTCATTCTAGGACTCTGTTCTTGCTTCATCAGTACAGCTTGTTACAACACCTGCAGGACTGCTGCCACTGTATCTGTATGATCTGTATAGGTATAGGTTGGTACGAGGCTATTGGCCCTAAGGCCTATAGAAGCCTAGCCATAACAATTCCCTGGAAATTTCTTCCCACAATATTTACTTCCCTGGACTACTGTCTAGCAGGGTGACTGACATGATCCCTGGGGTGAATTTCCTATCTCCCATCCAATCGTCATGGTTCCTTTTGAAGAGGGCCAAGGAGGCGCTCTGCTTGACATGTATGGGCAGTCTATTCCAGAGTATGGGGAGTCCAGAATATAGCTGGAGTTTTTTTAGATGGTCAGCATAGGGCATCTGCTTTAGGCCTGTAATTCTTTTAGTGAGGAATTTCTGCAGCCTTTCCAGCTGTTGCAGATGAGTACAGTGAGACAATGACCTCCTTTTTTCTGGATAAAAAATCCCTTAGTGATGAGATGTGCCACATAGAAGGATTTCCTGACTGTTGTGGCTATGTGGTTATCAAAGATGAGACCACTGTTCACCTGTGTCCCTAAGTCTCTCATCATAGTTTTGGTGTTTAGTGTACTGCCACCTATGTGGCAATTCATGGGTACGTGGTTTTTCCCAAAGGGGATAACTATACATTTCTTGGCATTAAGTTTGAGCCCATAGCTCTGACACCAAGCATCTGTTTCTGTAAGGCCCTTTTGTAGAATATCCACATCATTTTGGGATTCAGTAATGGCTCCCAGTTTGCAGTCATCTGCGAACTTTGTTAGCCAAACTCCCTTAGTGTTGGCCTGTACTTCAGAGAAGTAGATGCCAAACCAGAGCGGTCTGAGGACTGAACCTTGAGGTACTCCACTTGTCACTTGTCTGAAGATGGATTTGGAGTTGGCTACTTTTACAGACTGGGTTCTGTCAGTAAGCCAGTTGGCAACCCATCGAGTGATGTAGGGATTTATGCCCAGCATAGTAAGTTTATCTATGATTCCAGAGTGGGGGATGGTGTTGAAGGCCTTGACGAGGTCCAGGTAGGCTATGTGGACCGCCTTACCCTCGTCCACAGCTCTGGAGACTGATTCAAAGAAGTCAATCACGTTCAGGAGGCAAGATCGGCCCTTCATGAACCCAAACTGGGTGGGGTCCAGTGTTTGAAGGTTGACAATGTCTTTATTCATAAGTTGCATGATAATGCATTCCATGCCCTTGCAGATCAGGCTCATCAGACCAATGCAATGGTCGTTCCCGGGATCCAAGGTGGATCCCCCCTTGTGGAGTGGGATAACTGTAGCTGTGCGCCACTCAGTGGGCATGAAGCCTGAGGTGAGGCTATGATTAAACATGACATTTAGGTGAAGTGCTAGTTCATTTTGTAGTTCATGTAGTACACAGGTCCCATGGATGCTGTATTCATAGCTTTGAAGAGTGCGGGTTCTACCTTTGTGGCCATGATTACCAGAATTTGGCAATCTTTTGGTATTGAGATGGGCCCTTTAGTGGCTGAGAGGGGGTTGAAGTTGGCACTAAATTGATCTGCCAGGATATTGGCAATATCCTTGGGATCAGTATATTTAATGCCATTCTGTTGTAGCTCAGAGCAGATCTGAGCATTGTCATTTAGATTCTTGACATAACTATAGAATGCCTTGTGGTTTTCTTTGGAATCTTTGGCAATTTTATTTTCATAACTAGCTTTGGAGGATTTTATAAGGGATCTCAGCTTCTTACTGAGACTGGTAAGGGAGGTTTTTGCATCCTGGGATTTCCTCTTTTCTGCAACAGTTTCTTCCTTCTGTTTTATAGTTTGTTTATGGCAGGGGACCACCAGATTGGCTTCCTTTTTTTGGAGCAGACCATCTCGGTTCTATTTGGGATGGCACGATTCGTGCACGAGTAGATGCTCTCGTACAGTGCCTTAGCATAGGATTTGGCATTTGAACTTTCAGCTCTCATCTGCATGGATGTCATGAAGTTTGTCACTTCTGACTTGAGTAGCATGAAGTTGGCTTTGGAGAAGTTTTTTACAGAGGTTTCCTTACTGGGGGGTGGGGGTGGGATGTGGATGTCAAGGGTCATTAGCTTATGGTCAGACCTGACCAATGAGGGGGTGACCACTGGTGTGGAGCATCTATCTCCCATGTTGGTAATGACCAGGTCTAGAATATTGGAGCCCCTGGTGGGGCAATGGATTAGCTGATCCAGGGCATTGGAATTTATGAATTCCAAGAACTGTTGGGAAAAGGTGTTGGTACCTGAGTAGTTTTCCCAGTTAATGGCAGTGTAGTTGAAATCACCCAATATTAGGGCATTTGGTTGCATCTTAATATTTTCCAGCATGTTTAGAAAGGTGTAGTGAGAATCTTGGGGCACAGTGGGGGATCTGTAGCAAGCTACAATTTGGATTTCAGTCTTACCTAGTGTTTGTTGCACCTGGAGAATTTCAGATGCATTGTGTTGGGCCTGGAGGTGTGAATATCCTTGGTGAATATGGGCACTCCTCCACCTTTAGTGTTTTGGTCTTGGTTTGGTGGCCAGAAAGTGTGGCAAGTGTTGTAACCTGGTATTGCAGGGGTGCTCTCTGCAGCCTTGAACCAGGTCTCAGTTACTGCACAGATATCGATGTTCTCCATTTTTAGGAGTGCCTCGAGAGAGTGCATTTTGAGGTTTAGACTTCTAGCATTGAGTAGCATTACCTTCAGATTTTGCATGCTTGTATCTGTTATGGTGGTGGTTTTGTCCTTTGAACGTTGCCTAAAAAAGGCACTATAGGGGTGGCAAGAGCTTTGGCCAGTAACCAGAATCCCAGGGGCGACAGGTGCAGACCATCTCTGGTAAAGCAGTGTGGTTTGTCGATCATGTCATCCCAGGCAGACAGATACTGGATCCCCTTTGAATGACACTAGAAACTTAGCCAATTGTTGAAGTAAATAATTTTGTCCTTATACTGTGGTATCATTCTGGGTGAAGGCAGGATTCTACTCAGGGCTAGGGCCATAGCTGCCTGGGCCACATGATCCAAGAGCTGTTCCATGTCTCTTTTCATGTAGTCCAGGGAGGTATGTCTCAAGTCATTCACTCCAACATGGACAATAACAGAGTCATATTTGCACTTGTTGTGGGGTGACTTGAGTGCATGTGTTATGTGGCTGATCCTGGCACCCGGCAGTCAGCTGACTGTAATTTTCTCCTGGTTCAGCCTGGTGAGTGAGACATAAGTGTGCCTGACTATAGAGTCACCTATGACTAAAGTGTTGGGTACGTTGTCTTGCCTTAGTGGCTGTTGTTGGGTGACACACTGGTGTTGTGAGCTATGTGTCACTTTGGTTGTGACTGGTGTTTGTTTGTGTTTCAGCTTCAGAGGTCCTTGTTGCTTGGGCAGGTTAATGTTAAGGGTCTCCACATATGTGGGTTTAGTGTTGCTATGTGTGGGTGTTGATGGTGTAGGTTTTGAAGGGTTATGTGTAGCTTGAGGTATATTGCAGGTGTTAACCTTCCCCTCTTGACTGTCTAGCCCAATCTTGGCTGGAGAGAGCTTTGCTTCCAGTTTGGTTATATAAGTGCATCTCTCACAGGTTGTAGTGTTGGGTGGTAGGAGGAGAGGATTATCTGTGTACATGAGGCAGTTGCTGCATTGCCCTAGTATGCCCAGATTCACCAGGTGGACAGGAGAAATCACTGGAAGCTGACCCTTAGACATGCCTGTTTAGGTGCTTTTTTTGTAAAGTACAAGAGCTGTTTTCCCTTACCTTTGCAAGGTACTTTGCAATTATAGGCTGTTTAGTGCCTACGATTAATTTCTCCTTGTTAACAAGGATAGTTGAGTGGTTGTATCAGTTTAAGGCTTCCTAGTGCTTTCCAGCAGGTTCTAGAGCAAGTGCTAGTCACAGGGGTTCAGATTTTAGTGCTACTACTAAGAAACCAGCTAGTTCTAAGGGAAAATTTGAAGAGCAGACTTCCTGGCAAGTGGAATAGTTTAGCTGTATCCCCGCAGTGCTGCATGATGTGAAAAACATGCAAACACACATGTTTTTAAGCCAGAAAGTTGAAAGGGATAGAAATCAGCCCAAATTGGCTAATACAATTACAATTTCAGAGCTGGAAACCACTCCTCTAGTGTTAGATAGGCAGTACAATGTTCACCACTCTCACTGGTAAGCAGTAGGACTTCCGTCTACCACAGCAAGGTCTGGATAGCTCTGAACACAGAAAATAAAGTCCTGAAACCAGCAAAGCCTGGGATCTGGAGTATATTAGCTAGGGAAGGTGGAAAATAAGCAAACAAGATAGTATTTTGTGTTGTTTTTTTTTTTTTTTTTTTTTTTTTTTGGTTAAAACAGGCTAAACAATGCAATAATACAGTAAATAAACACAGAAAAGGCTAACGCACTTGAGTGTGTAGCCCTAAACAGTAAATGCAATTAAAACTCAACAAAATTAGGAATAATATGCTGATCAGTCTTCTGAACTCCTTTAGCTTCACTCATGATAACAATCTCAATAAACTTAAACTGATAGCTGATTTCCCATCACCTGCAGAGACCAAGCTACACTTCTTCAGAACAGACCCACATCCTCTGGAGATTTTCATTCCATCTGCTTCACACTCAACATCAATCTGCTCCAAGATATGCTGAAGATCACAGTCACTTGAAGGTAAGAGGACATCATTTTTAAACCAAACAATGCAACTTTCATGTCATTTGATTGAGCAATCTTCAAACCTTGGCTGCATATTCATTCGCTGTTCAAGAAAATTGCAAACAGTGGAAAGAGGAACTCTTGAGTCTCAATCAGTTTAATGTCAATAATGCAGCAAAAATTCTCACTTTTCAAATACAGAAACAGAATGTTATGTATCTGCTATAATTGTAGTACTTCCCACAAGACATTAGAGGATTCACAATAATATTCATTTCAAAGGTATACAAAACACATACACATGGTCTTTGCAAACTCCCATGACCACTTCAGGATATGTGAAAGGACAAAGGGTCAGTACTGGGTTCCACAGCCAGGATAGAATCTACATTACTTATCTTGACCAAGATGGTCAACTGCTAAACAAACTCATTACCAGCATCCTGATATAGGCCTTCCCAGGGAGGCTCTGGGATGTAATCCATCTAATAATGGACCACACCTCTCTGTTCCCTTTTTTGGAAATGGGGACTACTATCCCAGTCTACAAATTCAAAAATACTGTTGTAGCTTTATATGCAGCATTAAAAAGGTATAATATCTACGGAACTTTGCAAAAGTCCAGCTTTTCTGAGTAGATCTCCACCTGTCCCATACCCTTGTCACAGAAAAAATAACCAATGTGTCCACATCTCTAGAAATAGCTTCAGTTCCACCATCTGCTTTTTGCAATGCCTCATGCAATTTAAACACATGCATCACATTCAGGAATTTCTAAGTGAATTCCTTCCCTGTTTTGATAGTATCCCTATTTAAGCTTTATCTTGCTGACAGGAGCCTGCACAGTATCCTGTCTGCTCTCTTGATTTTTTAATGGTTTGACTAAACCACTTTAAAGCCATCTGAAAGCCACTCTGCATGACCTTGCCAAACTACTGCCACATTCACTTCTTTGGTTTGGCAATGGCTGCAGCTGCCTTGTCTGCATCTCTCAGTAAAATCTAGAGCTCCCCTGCTAGCACTGCATAGAAGGCCTTTATCTCTAATTTGACAACTTCCCTCACCACTGGTGCCCATAAGGTGGTCATCTGGTTACCTTCATGAAAAGCACCAGCCAGCTTTCATCCAATGGTCCATGAGACCATTTGAACTATTAACATTTTGAGCAAAGTCCATTCACATTTCTTGTACTTGACCTCTGGTGTACTGAAAAAATCTTCAGGAATGTGAGATTAATTTGTTATACACAGAAATCGCAATTAGGTATTTCTAGGTTACCTTCACTACAGGTTTTGGGGTTCTTGGATCTACTCAGCAGCTTCTGCAGTTGTCTGACCCAATTTTATAATACATGACAGTTCAGAACTTTGGGAATCAGCTATTCAGAACATACAGCCTTAGGTCCAATGAAATGGCTACAAAGTCAGCCACTGACATTTAGTATAAGATTGTATAGTATCATGTAACATTGTGAGCAGCCTTGTGTTTTAACATGGAGTTTATTATCTACAGTTTATGACTAGCACTGAAATTCAAAAACATTTCACCAGTTGGGATTAGATGAGGCAAGACATTCTTCCCAGTCACAATTCTCCAGGTATCTCCTTCATCCCCTTAAGAAAACTGAAATCACCATAACTACAGAATCAGTAGGTAGTACCTTACTGAGACCCACACTTTGGTATCTAAAAAGGTCAAATACATTACATTACATAGCTGTTAGGTACATTCCTTATCCATCTATTTAAACTGAGATGATGGTCTCATTTTCTGGTATAAACTCCAGCTATACAGTATCCAGGCAGGGTCATATGAGAATCCACACACCTATCCAGGGTGTCTACTGAGTGGCACTGAGATGAAGACCAAGCACCCTAGCTTAAAAGAAGTGGTTACAGAAACAATACGTTTGTAAAGGTAAGACCAACTAAATTCAGCTGGTACTTTTCAACCTCCCACACAGGTGCCTAGATTTCTAATGAAAATAAAAAACAAGCAACACTTCAAACAAAGCAAAAACCAAGAACATAGGTTCATAGGTTCATACTAGGCTATCTGCCCTAGGTCATTTATAAGCCTAGCCAGAGTGTGTTTGGCTTTCGCCACCCATTTTAAATTAATTTTGCTATGCCCTTTTTCGAGGTTAGTATACTGTGCCTCTGTCTAACAGTGACACAGAAGTGATACCTGGGATAAACCTACGATCTCCCATCCACTCATCAAGATTCCTCTTGAAGAGAGTCAATGAGGGACTCTGCCTAACCTGGACTGGGATTTTATTCCAGAGTGAAGGGAGCCTCTGGGTTATGAATCTGTTCCCCCAGCATTTCCTATTTATTTCAGTGCTGAGGTTCAAGTCTCGCGAGCGCGTGGCTCGATGGGATTTGGATTTTCTGAGGTGCAGCATGTCCATTAATTCTGGGTTGGACATGGCTTTATATGTTAGGCACAGATCGCCTCTGAGCAGGCGGTATGCAACTGAGTAGAGCTGGAGTTTCTTTAACTGGGCAGCATATGGCATCTGTTTGAGCCCTTTGATCCTCTTGGCGAGGTACTTTTGGGGTCTTTCCAGTTGCTGCAGGTGTCTGGTAAGGTACATCCCAAAAGGGGCATTGTACTCAATTATGGGCCTGGTGAGGGATGAGTAAAGAGGCACGATGACCTGCCCTGATCTAGATGTGAATCCCTTCATGATTAGGTGGGCTATATAAAATGTTTTTCTAACCACTTTGACCACGTGGTTGTCAAATGAGAGATTGCTATCAACTTGGGTCCCCACGTCCCTAATTACTTCTTCTGTACTTAATTACCACCTATGTGGTAATTTGTGGGCACTTTGTTTTTGCCAAAGGGGATGACTATACACTTTTTGGTGTTTAGCTTGAGGCCCATGGCTCTGGCACCAGTTGTCTGTTTCTATGAGGCCCTTTTGGAGGATGCTTGTGTCGGCTGGAGAGTCGATTATGGTGCCCAGTTTGCAGTCATCTGCGAACTTGGTCAGCCACAGTCCTTCCATGTTGGCCTGTACCTCCGAGAAATATATACTGAACAAGAGAGGTCCCAGGACTGAGCCTTGTGGGATGCCACTTGTAACTGGCTTGGAGTCTGACATGGCTCCAGCAATTCTAACCATGTGGGTTCTGTCCTTGAGCCAGTTTGCAACCCATCTAGTGACATAGGGGTTTATATTTAAGCTGGTGAGATTATCTATAATGCCCGAGTGGGGTATTGTATCGAAGGCTTTTGCGAGGTCCAGGTAGGCTGTGTGGACCACCTTCCCCTCGTCAATGGCCTTGGGGACTGTTTCAAAGAAATTGACCAGGTTTAAGAGGCAGGATCTGCCCTTAACAAAGCTGAACTGGGTAGGATCCAGTGTCTCTAGGTCCCCAATATCTTTATTTATGAGGTCCATGATGATCCTTTCCATAGCTTTGCAGACCAAGCTAGTCAGGCTTATGGAGTGATAGTTTCCAGGATCCGTTGAGGCACCACCTTTGTGGAGAGGGACTACTGTTGCTGTATGCCACTCTTTGGGTACATATCCTGTAGTAAGGCTGAGATTGAACAGTAGTTTTATGTTTGGGTTTAGCTCTTCTTGGAGTTCATGTAGGACGCAGCCCGGGACACCGTCTGGTCCCATTGATGCTGTGTTTTTTGCTTTGGAGAGGGTGGCTCTTACCTGAGCATCTGAGATGTCAGGGGGGTAGCACTCTGCTGGGATAGATATTTGCCCTTTTGGTGGGGGGGGGAGAAGTTTGTGCTGAACCTGTCAGCTAGGATATTGGCAATGTCTGTGGGTTTGGTGTATATTTTGTCATTTTGGACTAATTCTGAGCATATCTGGGAATTCCCACCCAGGTTCCTAACATAACTAAAGAAAGCCTTGTGATTATCCTTAGTGTCCTGTGCAATTTGTCTCTCGAAGTTGGCCTTAGACGATATTATGAGTTCCCGTAGTTTTTTGCTAATACTGATCAGAGATGCCTTCCCTTTTTGGGATTTTGCTCTATCGTGTAGTAGCTTCCTCCTTCTATTGTATAGTTTGTTTATGGCTGGGGTCCACCAGACAGGATGTTTGCCTTTGGGGGATTGGGTCTTGGTTTTATTTGGGATTGCATGCTACATGCATTCCTGAAGGTCTTCATAGAATGTGTTTATAAAGGATTCTGCGGCCTGGGCCATATTTTCCACAGGCCCGGGGGCTTTGAAGGATTCCACCTTGGTTTTGAGGAGTGTGAAATTTGCTTTAGAGAAGTTTTTCACTGTGGTTTTCTGGGCAGGGGGTGGCGTCGGGATGTGAATATCCAGTGAGATTAGTTTATGGTCTGATCTTACCAGTGAGGGATACACTTCTGGTCTGGAGCATAGAGTCCTCATTTTGGTGATGATCAGGTCCAGTATGTTTTCCCCTCTTGTGGGAGTGGTAACAAGTTGTTCCATAGCATTTGAGTTTATAAATTCTAGGAACCTTTGGGCTAGGGTGTTGGGGCTAGAGTAATGCTCCCAGTCTATGTTTGGGTAGTTGAAGTCACCCAATATAATGGTGTTTGGAGAGACCTTCATATTTTCCAGTGTTATAAAATAAAAAATTCAAACTTATATGTGAAAACACCAGTTTAATAGGACACAACACAGAATGCCAACGACTAAGTGCTTTCACCATAGCAATGGCTTCATCAGAGTGAATCCCTCTGATGCAGCAATTGCTATGGTGAAAGAGTTTAGTCGTTGGGATTCTGTGTTGTGTCCTATTAAACCGGTGTTTCCACATATAAGTTTGGGTTTTTTATTTTATATTTCTAATGAAAATGTCAGGCGTGGGCATCATCTATGGAATATTAAAATGAATTGTATCTTTTATCAAAGTGAACAATGCTTAATTTTTTTTAACTCATTTAGTTTGGGGCCATCACTTTCCACAAATAGTTTGCAAAGCTCAACCCTTTGAGAAATAATTCCACATCAGTGGGATCCAGAATAACAACTTCTAGTTTGCAGTTGTGCATAACGCAATTAGACAAAGAGAATGCGTCTCAAAAAATGGAGTTCGAAAGAAAAGACTTACATATACTAAGTCCAAAATGCTATTTCTTGGAATATTCCCTTTTCTCCAGGATTATGGCGATCTAAGAGTTGGTATATGTAAGTTTGGAGGATGGAGAGGTTGCTTATCTCATCTACACACATTGCTGTGTACTGAACTGTCTCTGGTGATTAGTAAACTGTTTTAACTTTACTGTATTGTATTGAGCTATGTTGCACACCACCTTGGCTCATTTCTTGAGTGAACTGCACCAGTGCTGCAAACTAAGTTAGAATTGATCCTGACAATGCTCTAGCTAAAATGGAAATGCAGCCAACTCTTGTCTCACCCGTTGCCAGACTAATAGCAGCTGGTGTTTTATAGCAGTGTTGGAACAACTTCATGCTTATTGAAAACAGGTTGTTGCTCCCTAAACAAGATTCTCTATGTGAGAAGTGCCAAAATTCATTCACTCTGGAGCCACCCTCTCACATCATGACATGCTCCGTGAGCACTGTACATTCTCAATGACAGTACAGACATGACATGCTCAGTGAGCACCATGCACTACTACTGTCAGTACAGACATAAGATGACATGTTCAGTGAGCATCACATACTCTCACCCACAGTACAACTATGACATGCTGATTATCTCACACCCTGACTGGCATTATAGAAGTGACATGCTCAGTGAGCACCACAGACTCTCACTGACAGCACTAACAAGACATACTCAGTGAGTACCATACACTTTCACTGACAATACACAATACCCACACTATACTAACTTATGCTGAGCTGGTTAAGAAATCACTACCCAAACCTCCATAAAACAGAACACATAATTAGGACAGAGATCTCAACCACCAAGCCATATCACTACATGACCACAAACACCACAAATTTAGAGCAATTTCTACAAGTACTTCTATGAGTTCCAAGGGAGCAGATATCAAACCCTTAATGCACAATACATCTACAACCAAGCAAGGTAATATTTTGATAACTGGTAGTTCTATTATTAGGTATGCAGACCACCTTCACTAGGCTAGATAAGAACAGGATGATAGCTGTCTTTCTGGAGAAAAGGATCTGGGATGTTATGAGGGATCTTAGATCAAATACAACTGTAAGATGAAGTTAGGCCACATTGGGGTGAACGGCCATACGTACTCCACTGAAACGGAGATGTACAAGAATATGATTAATCTTGCTCTGTGTTTGTCTGAGGCAGAAAGGCACTGGCCTTGAGTGGTAGTTTGCCCTCATATAGAATGATGCCTAGATTCAAAAAGAAGGCAACTGGCTTTAATAATAGTGCAGTTGGTAAGTGTGCAGTAACAATAATTCCTTTATTTTGAGTGATTTCTCTGTTCATATCCGTGTGCCCATGGAGACATTACATATAAGCATGACAGTGTGAGGGCAAGCCTCTTACATATGGGTGCAGGTGACTTGCTACCCCCCCCCCACCCACTGCAAAAAAATGCATGCATTTATATTTTTATGAGGTTGATTTCCTGAGTAGTAGTGCTTGTCAGGTTGGTTCCTTGGGGATTTTTAACTCAGCAACTCATAGTGATAGTACCTGCAGTCATTCAGGAGGACACCAGCAAGTGTCTGCATGGAACCAGATGCCTGACAAACCCACTTGGTTTGTAAGGATGGACAGTTCCTCTAATGCTAGGGCTTTTACATTCTGACTATGACATTTGCTGTCCCCATAGTGACTTTTCTCCTAGACATTTCAGCCCAGCATATCAAAACTCAGAGCATATCAAAGTGTCTCTTCTCAGTACCAGTATTCTCAATAAAAAGATAACCAAAGCTGAGGCCTTTGACAAACTCAAACATATACATGTATGTGTAATCGAATGATAGTCCTCCTTCTGTTCATGGGGTCAGCACCTATCATGATTGCAGACATACTGGCAACTGTGAGGGAGAGTCAGTCATTGAGAAAGACCCCTCCCGTTTCTTGACAAGTTCCTCATGACCCAAAATTCAAATTTCTGAAAATCTAAGTCATCACAAAAAGATTAACTGACACTTAATTGCCAGAAATTCCCTGCCATAACCTCTGTGGACAATGACAGCTATCTCAACACCCATCTGACATACCTACAAAATCTAATGCATTTATCCTAGGTGTTTTTAATTATATGGCAATACAATGGGACACCTGCACAGCATCAGGGAAACATGCTCATCTCTTTTTTGATCAATAAATACAAACTACCTAGAACAAGAAATGAACACCCTAACGGGGGCAAAATATCCTAGTTACCATACATTTTAATCTTTTAGTATATGGAATCTGGACAAAGCCTAAAATAATGGGAGGACAAAGGCCCAAAGATAGGGACATATTTTAAATATTGCTCTTATAAACTTAGATAGTTACTAGAATAGCAAGATTTGTGTTAGCATGCATTTTTTAAAGGATATGAAGTCTGAAACTCAAACGTATGTCACTATTTAGTGACTTCAATCGTCAGTGATTTACCAGAAAAACAGAAATTTTATAAGGAATAGATATAAAATTTGAGGCAAAAATCTGGACATTCTGTGAAAATCTGGAGAGTTGAGGCGTATGCTGGTTATTGGTCATTCTAATGTTATCACCCTTTATATAACTGATCCATTAAAATCTGATCACAAAATGGCAATGTTCTCTTATAAAGCTGACCTTAATCCTCAAGCTAATACTTTTGTGTTCAGCGACTTTGCAAAAGCTGACCTCTTGCAGCTTCTTAGTGGCTTAAGTACATTCTGCGCCACTTTTCACCAGGTTAGCTACAAAGCCAGAGTCAAAGCATTTACCTCCAAGTTCTATTCTCACCTCAGTAGTTCTATTGAGATATCAAATATATGTCAAATCTATATGAATGAATATAAGTGCATCTGCTTTCATGATACTGACTAAGCCCCATAGCTCCTACCTATATAACTCCGTATTAGAACTAATAATTCATCCATTCCTGCTGATTATAAACCCTAGATCAAATGTACATATCATGTATAGTTATATTACTCATAAACCTCAAAATGCACTCTCTCAAGGCATTCCTAAAAATTGAGAACATCAGTACCTGTGCAGTAACTGAGACTTGCTTCAAGGCTCCAGAGAGCACCCCTGCAATACCAGGCTGCAACTCTTACCACACTTTTCGGCCACCAAACCAAGACCGAAACACTAATGGTGAAGGAGTATCCATATTCACCAGGGATAGTAACACCTCCAGGCTAGTTGCTCAATACAATGCATCTAAAATTCTCCAGGTGCAACTAACACTAGATAAGAGTGCAATCCAAATTGTAGCTTGCTACAGATCCCCCACCATGCCCCAAGATTCTCACTACACCTTTCTAAACATACTGAAAAATATTAATTTATTGACCGGGAAAGTCCGACTAGGCTCCACAGAGCCTGTTTTCAGTGGAGGCCTGGGGAGAAATGCTCCAGATGCATGTCTTTGGAATGTGGGAGGAAACCCACACGAACACAAGGGGAACATGCAAACTCCACACAGAAAGCACCCCAGCTAAGAATCGAACCGGAGAGCCTCTTCCTGGGAGGCGACAATGTTAACCGCTGCACCACTGTGCCGCCCGATTGTATTAAGATACAACCAAACACTCTAATAATGGGTGATTTCAACTACCCTGCCATTAACTGGGAAAACTACTTTGTTACCAACATCTTTTCCCAACAGTTCTTGGAATTCATCAATTCCAACACCCTGGATCAACCAATCCATTGTCCCGCTAGGGGTTCCAATGTCCTAGACCTGGTCATTACCAACATGTGAGATAGATGCTCCACACCAGTGGTCACCCCATCATTGGTCAGGTCTGACCATAAGCTAATCACTCTTGGCATCCACATCCCACCCCCACCCCCCAGTAAAGAAACCTCTGTAAAAAACTTCTCCAAAAGCCAACTTCATGCTACTCAAGTCAGAAGTGACAAACTTCATGACACCCATGCAGATGGGAGCTGAAAGTTCGACTGCTGAATCCTACACTAAGGTACTATACAAGCACATCCACTCATGCATGAATCATGCCATCTCAAATAGAACCAAGACGCTGTCCTCCAAAAAAAGGAAGCCAATCTGGTGGTCCCCTGCCACAAACAAACTATACAACAGAAGGAAAAAACTTTTGTGCAAAAGGGAAAAATCCCAGGATACAAAAAACTCCATTACCAGCCTCAGTAAGAAGCTGAGATCCCTCATAAAATCCTCCAAAGCTAGTTACGAAAATAAAATTGCCAAAGATTCCAAAGAAAACCACAAGGCATTATATAGTTATGTCAAGAATCTAAATGGCAATGCTCAGATCTGCTCTGAGCTATAACAGAATAGCATTAAATATACTGATCCCAAGGATATTGCCAATATCCTGGGAGATCAATTTAGTGCCATCTTCACCCTCTTCTCACCCCGTAAAGGGCCCATCTCAATACCAAAAGATTGCCAAATTTTGGTAATCACGGCCACACAGGTATAATCCACACTCTCCAAAGCTAACAATACAGCATCCATGGGACCAGATGACATCCTGGGCTGTGTACTACATGAACTATAAAATGAACTGACACCTCACCTAAGTGTCATGTTTAATCAAAGCCTCACCTCAGGATTCATGCCTACTGAGTGGTGCACAGCTACAGTTATCCTACTCTACAAGGGGAGATCCACCTTGGATCCTGGAAACGACCATCCCATCAGTCTGATGACCCTGATCTGCAAGGGCATGGAATGCATTGTCATGGAACTTATAAACAAAGACATTGGCAACCTTCAAACACTGGACCTCACCCAGTTTGGGTTTGTGAAGGGTTGATCTTGTCTCCTGAACCTGATTGACTTCTTTGAATCAGTCTCCAGAGCTCTGGACGAGGGTAAGGCGGTCCACATAGCCTATCTGGACCTAGCCAAGGCCTTCGACACCATCCCCCACTCTGGAATCATAGATAAACTTACTAAGCTGGGCATCCATCTCTAAATCACTCAATGGGTGGCCAACTGGCTTACTGACAGAACCCAGACTGTAAAAGTAGCTGACTCCAAATCCAGCTCCAGACAAGTGACAAGTGGAGTACCTCAGGGTTCAGTCCTGGGAACGCTCTTGTTTGGCATCTACTTCTCTAAAGTACAGGCCAACACTATGTGGACTCTAACTAACAAAGTTCACAGATGACTGCAAACTGGGAGCCATTATTGAATCTCTAAATGATGTGGATATTCTACAAATGGGCCTTACAGAAACAGATGCTTGGTGCCAGAGCCATGGACTCAAGCTTAATGCCAAGAAATGTATAGTTATCCTCTTTGGGAAAAAAACATGTACCCATGAATTACCACATAGGTGGCAGTACACTAAACACAGAAAGTGTGATGAGAGACTTAGGGACACAGGTGGTCAGTGGTCTCACCTTTGATAACCACATCACCACAACAGTCAGGAAATCCTTCTATGTGGCACACCTAATCACTAAGGGCTTTTCATCCAGAAAAAAGGAGGTCATTGTCCCACTGTACTCATCCCTCATTAGACCCATTATAGAATACAACGCTCCATTTGGTATGCACCTCACAAGATATCTGCAATAGCTGGAAGGGCCGCAGAAATGCCTCACTAAAAGAATCACAGGCCTAAAGCAGATGCTCTATGCTGACCATCTAAAAAAACTCCAGCTATACTCTGTGGCATATCGTCTACTCAGAGGTGATCTCTGCTTAACATACAATGCCATGTAAAACCTTGAGCTGTTGGACATGCTGCACTTAAAGAAATCTCAATCCCTCAAAGCCACACACTCCAGGGATCTAAACCTTGTCATCACAATGCACAAAACATGCTGAAGGGATAGGTTCCTGACCCAGAGATTCCCCATACTCTTAAATAGACTGCCAATACATGTCAAGCAGAGCGCCTCATTGGCCCTCTTCAAAAGGAACCTTGACAATTGGATGGGAGATAGGAAATTCACCACGGGGATCACTTCAGTCGCCCTGCTAGACAGGGGTCCAGGGAAGTAAATATTGTGGGAAGAAATAACCAGGGAATTGTTAGGCTAGGCTTATATAGGCCCTAGCCTAGTGCCAGCATATGAACCTATGAACTTATTAACATATAAATTAGCATTAAAAATGTATATTTATCTGTGATACTTGTACGTCTAAAATAATATATTATATCGTCTATCTCTATCTATTTCTGTGCGTACAACCAAAATGCATTATTATTGTGTGATTTTAACATTCTGCTTTTGTACCTGGGTCATAGCTGAAAAGGGTCAGCAAATCAGTTCACTTACCCAGTTATCAAATTCTGAAATAAATAAATAAATACTCTGGGTGGTTGAAAAATAAACTTTTATAGAGGAGTACATTTATAAATAAGCTTTACAACAAAAATAAAGAAAGCATTAAGTGCTTCTAGGAAGTCACGCATTCCCCACTTGAAGATGGCAACATGCCAACAGAGAACTCAAAGGCAAAATTACAAATCTTAAAGCTGATACAGTAGAGAACAGTGTTGAGCTGGGATGAGGCAGGCATCAAATATGGGACCACAAGAGGAGCCTTACTTCATTATTAGATTATTCAGCAGAAGGCAGGGTGACTTTCATGGATACTGGACTTGCAAAATAGATGGCCCCAACTAATATTCTAGATTACAAAGCAAAGGCAGGAAGGTAGGGAAGAAAGGGCATTAAAGCCAGACTATGGATCACTGGGAGAAGCACAAAGGGGAGTAGTTGGAAGGCTATGATGGGTGATTTGGAACACTGGATAGAAAGGATGACACCAGCTACTGGGTCAAGATGTGTACAATACTTAGGAAGGTGATTATAAATAAGAAAATTCAAAATGTTTGCCTGGAAAATGCCTGCACAAATATTTTTATGCCACAGCTATATTGCATAGTATGTTTCCAGAGGTGGAAGAGATTGCTAGAGATGATTGGTGGGTGACAAAAGTAACAAGAAGCATACATATATAATATGGGTCTACCTGAAAATGCCAAAATCGCAGAACGCCGACAACGAGAACACCAACACCGGAAAGAACGACAACGGAGAAGACCGACAGTTGAGAATCCCGATGCTGAGAACACCAGCTTGTTAAGGTAAGTATGCGATAGGGACGGACGTTAGGGTCAGCGTGTGGGTAAGGTAAGTGTGTGATAGTGACGGACGTTAGGGTAGGGTGCGTGTATGATAAGTGTGCGATAGTGACAGAGTTCAGGTTTAGGTGTGGGTTAAGTGAGTTAGGGTTAGGGTGCGGGTAAGATAAGTGTGCGATAGTGACGGACTTGAGGGTTAGAGACGGATTATGTGAGTTAGGGTTAGGGTGCGGGTAAGGTAAGTGTGCGATAGTGATGGACCTTAGGGTTAGAGTTTGGGTTAAGGCTAGTGCATAGATAGTTGTGTATATAAGGTTTAGTGTAGGTTTGTAAGGATTTTGGTCTGCTTGTGTTGTGTGTGTGTTTTTCGGGAAAGGTATTTGCTTTGTTCATTGTTGGGATTTTGGTTTGTCAGGCATGTGAAGTTTTGTGTTTTTGAACTTTTTTTTTTTTCGTTTTTTTCGTGTCCGTTATTTCATTGTCAGTGTTTTGGCATGTCAGTGTTATCAGGTAGACTCATATATATATATATATATATATATATATATATATATATATATATATATATATATATATATATATATATGGGTCTACTATACATGACTGAAATTTCAAAAAGCCGGAATCCATATGGCAGAGACCATATGTTTGACTTTTAAAATTTCGAACATATAAAACAAAACAAACAAAAAAAAACTATCTGTGCGTTATTAGCAGGGGGCAAGACCCCCTGCACCCCCACACCCCCTGCTATTTAAATATACCAACTCTGAGATCGCAATACAGTGTGGAAAATGGAAATTTTCCCGTTCCACGCTATAGGGAGATGTCCATTCAGAACGTTCGAACTTCCAAAAGTTAATCATATGGTCTCAGCCATATGAAAGGAAAGTCAGCCTTTTGGAAGTTCAATCATCTGTAAAGGACCCATATATATATATATATATATATATATATATATATATATATATATATATATATATAGTTTACTATTAAAAACTACAATCTCAAAATAAATCATACCTGAACTGGTAGTTCAAATCATTGACATGTTCTTTCAGTGCTTACTTGACTTCCTGGTTACCAGCTCCTGGCTACTTGCTAGTGCATCTGCTAATGTTGTACATATTTTGCCTAATATCTTTTTCCTCAAGGTAGTGCGATCTCAATGTTGGTATATTTAATTTGCAGGGGGTGAGAGGAGTGCAGGGCAGGATGCAGCCCCCGGAAAAAATGTAAAAAAAAAAAAACATTATGGTCCTGGACTGCTGTGCTATGGGTGTGATCTAGGCAGACCTTGCTACTGCTCACCTGGTAGGGTACTCATGTACAGCATTGCCCACAGCCCTTTGTAGCAGTATTATTTTCTTGTCCAGAATATCCTAGGCAACACCATTCATTCACTGAACTTGTTTTGCTGACGTCATAACATCACCAGCATTTCCCTTCTTAATATGCCGAGACTCTTAAAGGTGAAGTTCAAATTGCAAAATGGTGCATGATTTTTTTTTCTTTCAATCACAAACAGGTAATTCATTAAAATGTGCTGTTAGATACATGCATTTGATTATTTTCAAAACACCTTAACGCATTTTTTGTTTTTAATAGTAAACCTATCTCTCTCTCTCTCTATATATATATATATATAGATATATATGAGAAGGGGGGACATGTGTCATTTGATCATCATAATAATTCAATAATTAGTATGCAGCATATTGTCATAGGCAGTTATGGATGCCAAACAGCTTTCTATGCTGAGAATATGACATAACTATAGACAATACATGTATCTGTAGGATCTAGTGGGGAAAGGAATTATAATGCCATGCCTTCTCACCACTGTTTGAGGATCAGGATAATGACAATGTGTTAGAGTGAGGCAGGTGGTTCTTGTAGCCCTGGACCTTGGTTCAGACTAGAAGCATGAATGTCATCTGAGGGATATTGTCACTTTAGGAGGGAGACAGGGATATATCTAAAGAGAGATTCATGCTATGAGTTCTCATTTGCCTTCTGAATAATGTTAGCATATGGGGGTAGGGACTCCTAGCACTGTTTACAGACATCCTATATGAATATCAATGATGACAGACAGGCTCACTATCATGATACACCCAGCTGGTGTTCCACCGTTGAAGAGTTAATCATCTGTACAATATCAATCAGCAATAATCAGAGCAACATGTAGCACGCTCCCCTTTGGTGCAGAAGGCTGTTGGTTCTCTTCTCACACCAGGAAGATTGATTGCTGACACTGCAGTGCAGTATAAGAGGGTGTTGCAGTCCTGAATATGCCCTCCTTTAGATGAGATTTAAACTGAGGGCCCATCTGTTTGAGTTGGTGAGACCTCAGGTAGATGTAAAAGATCCCATGGCGCTTATGAAAAAGAGTAGGAATCTGTTATTTTACACAATATACAAAAACTCATTATTTACATATTTGCAAAATGTGTATATTTACAAGCACGTATACCCATTTCTATTTATTTCTATTTACTGTTTTTCTTATAATATCCTCATTGTTATTCTTTCATGATTGAACCCCCAATCCTTCCACAACCATAATTTAACTTTTTTTTTAAATATATCTGCCAAAATTTATTTTCCATTATACAGAATTTCATTTAGTCTTTCATTCCAAATAACCCATAAGCCATAAAATAAATTATCTCCCCTTCAACCATATTCTTTCTTTTTGTTCTTATAATATCCATATATAATCATATCCATAACTACATTGTTTATGTCATTAATATTCTCAAAACATGTCATTAATATTTTCAAAACAGGTTTCTTCACATTTTCCAGAATTTCAACACTGTTTTACATTTCAAAAAAGCATGCTTTAGTGTCTCTTCTTCCCTACAAAATCAATACATGCTTTCAACTTTCTTTTTATATGTTCCCCTTTTGGTAACTTATTTATTACCAGTCTCCATATGAGTATACCATTTTTTCCTGACTTGAATGGCTTTAATCACTATTTCTGATAAAATTTCCCATGGATTTACATAATTATATTGTTTCATCACATTATTATGCCACATCCTTCTCTGTCATCAATTTTTATTTTCCATGTTAGCATTTTTTGATATTTTTTAATATTTTTTCATTTTTATATTCTTTTTCTCTTTTTCTTAATCTCATCATCTCTGAGAACCATTTCTACTTATATTTAAAGATTCTCACTACTAATTTCTCATCATCTTCCTTTACCCACTTTAGTACTCTATACAGGTTTAAAGAAGCACAATAAAAAACTAGATTTAGTAATCCCAGTGCCCCTTCATCCTCACTCAAATACAACACACCTCTTTTCACTAGGTTTAACCTTGAACCACATATGAATAAAGCACCAGTTGCACAATTTCCTTTTCATATTTTTGTGGAATCATATAAATATTTGACATATATGCTATTTTCCCATTAATACAGACTTCACTAGATAAACATTTTCTGGGAATGCTAATCTATATGTCCTCCACAAAAGACATAGTTTTTTCATTTCATTTATCAAACCATTCCATTGCACCATAACTATATCATTTTTCCCAAATTTTATCCCTAGCAAATACACCTTATTCATTGAAAAATACACCCCTCCCAGTTTTGACATCATCCAAACCTTTACTTTTAACACTTTCCTCATCCATATTTTGTTCTTAGCAACTACAGCCATATAGTGTGCTTATGTTAAGACTACTGAAATCATTACCTCCTTTTGCATTGCATATCTAGCATCTTTCATTTTATAATCTACTTCACTCACAATCAATTCATTATCATTGCAAAGAATATTCCACTCATGAGACATCCTTGTCTTATACCACGTTTCATGCATATATATATATATATATATGGGTCACCTTCAGATGCCCGACAACGCGTTTCGCCGACACGGAATCCGACGGGACGAAAACACCGACAACGCAGATGACCGACAAGGTGAGAACCCGACAGACTCGGTAATTGTGCGATAGAGTGAGGGATTTAGTGTTAGGGAGCGGACAGGTAAGTGTGCGATAGTGAGGGACTGTGGGTTTAGGGGTGGGTTAAGTGAGTTAGGGTTAGGGTGCAGGTAGGGTGTGTGTGCGATAGTGAGGGACTGTGGGTTTAGGAGTGGGTTAAGTGAGTTAGGGTTAGGGTGCAGGTAGGGTGAGTGTGCGGTAGTGTCGGACCTTGGGGTTAGGGGTGGGTAAGTGAGTTAGGGTTAGGGTGCAGGTAGGGTGAGTGTGCGGTAGTGTCGGACCTTGGGGTTAGGGGTGGGTAAGTGAATTAGGGTTAGGGTGCAGGTAGGGTAAGTGTGCGGTAGTGTCGGACCTTAGGGTTAGGGTTTGGGTTAGGGATAGTGGATATGTTATGTAGTGTACTGTGTTGTTTACGTGTAGTGTGTTGGTGTAATGGTTTTCGGTGTTTTGCGTTGTTGGTATTTTTTGTTGTCGGTCTTTTGGTGTCGGTGATTTGTGTGTCGGCGAAACGCGATTTCGGGCATCTGAAGGTGATCCATATATATATATATATATATATATATATATATATATATATATATATATATATACACACTTATTCTATTACTTTGATATGCTGACATAGACACTCTCCTAATTCTAATACCTATTCCATACTTCTCCATAACATCCCACAAACCATCATGTCCTACTGCATCAAATGTCTTGCTAATATCACCTACCATAAGTTTCACATCTTCCCTTTTACTTACAATATCATCCACAATTTCTCTCATGACACTACAAATTCTTGACATCCCTTCCCCTTTATACCTATACATTCTTCCATAATATCACTCAGCTTCCTTATATTCTCATCTGTGTTATTCTCATAAAAATTATATGTGTTGTTTAGTGTGATGTCTCCAGTTTCTTTATTTCATTTTTCACATCTTTCTACCATATACATTTTAATATCCCACTAGATAACTCTTCATAAACAAACTCTTCCTTCAACCATTCAACAAGTACATTTACAAAATACTCTCTTTGTCAGTCCATTAGTTTCTTATATATTACATAAACTATACCATCTGGGCCTGATACTGTATCAGCATTTACTTTCCTAAGTACTTCATCCAGTTCACCAATGGCAATTTCATTTTCAAATTTTTCTGTAACTCATTTTGGAGTTTTTGTTTTTGTTTCTATTCTCTTATTTTCCTTCTTGTTACTCTTATACACATTTTCCTCATACGGTACTACAATGCTAATATTTTGCCATAGTTTTCTTTTCACTTCCCCTTTCACATTTTCATTTACCTTCATATACTAATATCCTCCTTTACTATTTTATCCAAATATGCAGATACCTTGTCCCTTTTCTCTTATAAATAATATTTCTGCTAAACACTAATGCCTTAATTTTTTCTGGATTTATTTTATATATTTTTTTCCATATCAAAATACTTACTCATATTATTCTCTAAATTCTGTAATACATTTCTATACATTTTCCTATACTTTACATTCTGTTCCTTTCTTACATCATCCGCCATTGAAAAAAATACAAGTTTTATACTTTCTTTTAAATTCAATCCACCATTCAGACCATTTTTATAGGTCTGTTTCATGGTTATATGATCCTTTCAAAACTGACAATACTTGCTACTCTTCAATTTTATCCATAATCTTTCTTTTATTGTTTCTATTCATTTTCCTATTTAAATATTCTCCCTTTCTCCCATCACCTCCTTCCATATTGCTGTATCGTCTGAAAAAAAATCACAATGTATCACCAAACTTTCTATAACTCCATTGACTTTTGCTCCACACAGTTAATTCACCACATTTTACCACTTCCTATATTTTTTTACATCTTTTCCTTTCTTGTTACATTTTCCCCCTAAATTACAAAGTCCCCTGCTATTATAATTTTCATGTAAACCATTGCATAATTTAATATTTGATGAAACATATTCTCCCTTTCTTAGCTAGTTATATAAGAATCGGACGGCGCAGTGGTGCAGCAGTAGCAGTGTTGCCTCACAGCAAGAGGTTCTCTGGTTCAGTTCTCGGCTGGGGTGCCTTCTGTGTGGAGTGTGCATGTCCTCCCTGCATTTGTGTGGGTTTCTTCCAGGTGATCTGGTTTCCTCCCACGTTACAAAGACTGCATCTGCACCCTTTCTCCCTGGGCCTCCGCTGAAAATTGGCTTAGTTCCAAGTCGGACTTTCCCAGTTAACAAATGATAAATAAAATAAATATATACACATATAATGCTATAATTCTGTAAACTTGTTCTCTCCACCACACAATTAGCCTACCCATCCTTACCAATATTACATCTATTATTTTAGTATTTTCACTGTTTCTTACACAACACAGCCATTCCAGAACAATGTTCACTTCCTAAGCTCCATATTATATTTCCAGCACACAATTTCTCTGTTTGCAGTCTTTCCTCATTTGTCAGGAATATTTCATCCTTTAACAGAATAACCCTCATCACATTTGGCACACCATTTCAGTATCCCTATCCTTCTTACATTGTTAATAATGCTATTTACATTTACTGAAAGAACTCTGAAGTTGTTGTCTTTATGTATTTTTAAGTTTATAGGAAATATTTTTAAATTTGTGTTTTCTTATTTTTATTCTTTCCCCAATCGAATATTTTTCCTGGATTTATGTACAAATAATCCTTGATCTTCAGAATCATATTCTTCACTGGCTAGAACTTCAAAAAATATTCCTATCATTCTCTTCTCCTGAGTTCTCTTCCTGCATGCAATCTCTCTCTCCTCAGTTTTCCCCTCCATATTTTCTTTTCTACTACAGTTTCTTTTTCATATGGTTTACCCTCTCCCCAGCCTCATGATATCCTTCCTTGTGTATGTTTTTTTCTTTTCCTCCTTTTTTCATTATTTACCATTTGCTCTTGACAATCCATCCAAAAGTGTCCCTTTTTATATAATTTCCATTCAGGCACACACCATCTTGCTGTATGTCTTTTCTCCCCACACTGGTTACGTTATAGTTTACTACAATCATTAATTAAATGAGAAAAGTCCCCACAAAAGAAATATGATTTAGGCTGGCCAGCATATCTTAATGTCCCTCTATAACCAGCCACAAAAATAACACTTGGAGGGAGTTCAAGATGGCTGTAACCTAGAAAGCACATACTTCTGTAAGCTCTAAAATCCAACAGCTAATCTAGTCAAATCACTGGATGCTGCTGTACCAAATCATACTAAAAGACGAACTTAAAGCCAAGATATTCTTATTTTCACCTACCTTCCATTTATTTCTTGGATCTGAAGCAACGAAAGGTTAGATCTCTCCTATCTCTTGCAGGGGTACAGTGGTGAATCCAGCCACATGTGCTCATGCCTACCAGCAGTGTAAACAAAAAATTCTACAAAAGAAAATAAATAAAAGATCTCACAAAAATGCAACAAATGGATGTGCAATCTTCCAAAACCAGGCTTTCTTTAATTTCATCTCAAGAGAAAGAAATATCTATAAAAAGACAGAAAACATCTAAAGCACTAACAGAAGCTACAAAACAATCCCAGAAAACTAAGCTGGATCAACCCTTCTCCATGGAGGAGCTCAAAGCTGTCCTACTCCCACTTCAGTCTGAAATACAAACTTTCTCTTCAAAGCTAGCTTCATTCGGCAACAGCCTGGATCAAATCATAGCTAGAATGGATCAAAACAAAGCAAAAATTATTAACAATGAAATAAAAATACAGGAGCTACAAAAAGCCACCTCTGCAAATGAAACTACCATCAAAGACTTGCAACAGAAAATAACGGATCTTGAAGCAAGAGCGAGATGCATCAATGTCTTAATAAGAAGTATACCAGAAAATTATGAGCAGCCACAGCTCACTGGTATTGCGAAGGAAATCTTTGATCACATCATTGAAAACAAAGAACTTTCTCAGTTGATTACAATTGAGAGACTACATCGAGCCCTAAGGAAGTCACAATCTTCTGATACTCCTAGGCAAGTCTATGCCAGAATCTTAAATGCTTTGCATGCACAATCTATTATCATGTCTGCAAAAAAAAAAAAAAGAAGTTTATCACTTGGAATGGTAATAAAATTACAATTGCTCAAGATTTACCCCTTCCTATAAAACAATCCAGACAAATCCTCTCACTTTTATGCAATTACCTACTAAATAAAAATATTAAGTTCCAAATGAAATACCTGGCGACTCTCTCCTTTCAACAAAACAGCATCAGTTATTCTGTCAAGAATCTTCACAAAGCCAAATCTACCTTTGTCAAAGTGTTTGGAGAACTTCCAAGCAACCTGGTTTAAAAACCGACTTGTATCTTATTCTTCAACAATGCTTTCAAAGCCAAACTCATTATAGCATATACTGGTACCTAAAACTCAATTTTCTAGCTTAAATACCTCAGGTAAAGTCATCTTTTCCTCATCTCCGTCTCAGTGTTCCATTTGCAGGCCGTGTTGTAATGCAGAGTGGTTACATGGTGCCCCTCTACCTTACATTAACTTTTGGTCTAAATTAAGGAAGAGAAAGGTTAAGGGCAAAACTCCCAGAAACATAATGTGCCATATGTCAACATAATGTTAACTCCTTCGGCAGGGTGTACGGAAAGTATATGAAAAGAAAAGGGAAGGAAAAAAGTTAAAAAAAAAAAAAAAAGGAGAAGAATTATAAGATAAAGCAAAGCCAATGTTTCTTTTGTAGAATATCACAAATCAAACTGTCAACAGCTTCCGACCCAAGGTAACTGTAAAAAAAAAAAAAAAAAAAAAAAAGTGTTATTTGTGCAGAAGATATCTGCAGAGTGTGGATTGAAGTTTACCACTGACCACATTCAGGATTTCACGCTTGACTCATTTTAACTTTTGGTTCAATATTATGTAGAAACATTTGCTTTATGCAATTTAGAAATGCCCTGTGAGTCAAAAGTATTCAGTGCATTGTGATCAGCAATCGTGCATGATGAATGGCCATGCACAAGATGGGGGTGAGTTATAGACATACTGAGTAAAGATGAAAGGGGCTGAGCAACACAGGTGCCTGCAATATATGTTAATGGTGATGTAATGATATGTTGTTGAAAACTATATTAGTAAAATAAGAGATCTGGCAGATGCATAGGAAGGTAAACAATATGACCGAGCCTTACCTTTCAACTGGCCAGAATTTTGATAAATGACTTGTTTTTTGCATTATATTTCCTGATATCTGCCTCACAAAATCTGTTTTTTTCTTTTTGTTCTTTAGTAAATTTTAAATGTTGGAAACTAAATATAACCAAAATTTGAGTCTCAGACTTCAGTCTTTCCCTAAATTTCAACATTTGTCTCCTCATTAAACTTGTATTGGTTCAGTGATGTTTTTGCTGGGATTTTGAGAAGTCTAGGTGGAGTAATTCAGAAACATGTAATGTCCGCAACTAGACATACATCTGCTATATTTGTCAGGTCTTAAGCTCTTTCTACAGGACAAAAGTAAATTGTTCATACTTTTCAGCTGTCCTTAGCATTTAAGACAGTTATTATGATATTCAGCAATTAACTTTCATAGGTTTACAATTAAACAATAAAACGGCATTACAGTACAATCTAATGCACTTAAACATTTCATATCTTCACATCTCTCAAGTGTACCCCGCCATACCTCCCAGCCTCTTACAGCAGAAAATCTAAACAAAGCCATAACTGAGGGTGGGACAAAGGTGAAAAATGTGGTAAAATTTTGAATTATGCACTTGCAGACTTGATAGTTAATGAAATGGTAAGTTCCAATTGCCATGAATTTTCTGAGAGTTATGAAGTGTGGAACTATTTTCTGAATCTCTTTCAGAAACTGACTGGGGCTGGAGGTTATATACCTCTCAAACATATATATTCTTACAGAACATCCACTTCCATTGGCTTTGTCCAGTTCTACACTTTTTTAATTTAAAAGACTGATTTATGTCTGATGTATGCAAGGCAATTAAGACACGACCTAAACTACACTGCACTATGCAGACAGAGTTACTTATAAGATTCGAATATGTATTCCTTACTTTGTTTAGATTTACTATACTTAGTCCTTATAAATGTGCTGATTACATCTCTTTCACGCTTGGTCAGTAGATGTCCGAGTTTATTTGGTAGCTTCCAAATGAACATATTTCTATAAGCCT
Organism: Protopterus annectens; assembly: GCF_019279795.1. NCBI lineage: Eukaryota > Metazoa > Chordata > Ceratodontiformes > Protopteridae > Protopterus > Protopterus annectens. Next base: position 1,560,977,143 of record NC_056731.1, on the reverse strand, counting down.
GAAAAGCTCGGACAGTACTAATTACCCTACACTCGTCAAATAATCATTCTTAAAGAGACAGACAAATGTCTACAATTGTGTAAGCAGTCCTATAGAAATTTACATTACAGGTCTACATTACACTAGTAGATGTCTTTTATCACAGCACTATTAGGTTTATACTACCCAATTTATCTAGATATATAAGAAAATGTCTATGTTCTTCAATAACTATCTTAAGGTTAATATAGAGTGGGAAGTTTTATATGTGCTTGTTGTTTGATGGATCTTGGAACGATAAAAGTTTTTTGTAAAATAGTTAAAACTGTAGTATTATACTTCTTTCAGATAGTGGTGTGACATGAGTGTGCACGGGGCGGGGTCTAAAAGGGTGGGTTGTCACTTATTATTAATACTTCTCTATGTTTGGTTTGCTAAGAACTCTCATAAATTCTTGTAGCTTTGCCATTATAATCCTCCACGATCAGAAAATTTCTTCTTTACTCATCTCATTAATCCTTTTAACAGTTACTAAATTTGAAAAAATAATTCCTTAATGGTATCATTGGAATCATGGAATGTTAAGGGCCTACAAAACAATAAGAAAAAAAATCTAGTGTTACATTTAACATACATATCTAAAGCCAAGATAACTCTTATTCAAGAGATGACATGACAAAAGATCAATGGGATAAGGATTCAAAAAAGAAATGGATAAAACAAATAATTGCTGCTGGGGACTCCATGGTCTCAAAAGGGGTAGCTATAATTGTAAAAGTCCTGTTAAAGGTAAATTAGTAGCAAGTGATTATGATTCCAATGGCAGATGGTGCTTCCTAAAGTGCTCTGTAACCTATTACAATAAAGATATTTTAATTTTAAATATATACGGTCCCTGCATAAACCAAACTCCATTCCTATATGAAATGTATACATTTCTTGAAAATTTTCCAGTTTGTCTATTGATATTGGGGGTGAGTGGAACATGACTAACAGACCTAAATTAGACAGGACGTGCAAGGAAAACATATAATCTACAAACCTTACCAAGCGTGTAAACAAATTAATATATGGTTTTAATCTATGTGATCCCTTTGAATCCGTCAGAGATGATCCCTCAGTTAATAAGTTTACATTCTTCTCAGCCTACCATAAATCGTAGTCTAGGATAGACTATTTCCTAATCTCATAAAGTTATAGTAGTGACCCTAGAACCCTATCTGATCATGCTAAAATGAATTTGAGAATAAGCTCGACTAGATCTAACTCATTTGACCAATCCCTATCAAATTGAACTCTTAATACAAACCTTCTAAACAATAAGAATCTTTCACAGGAGGTTCAGGAGTTTCTTATCCACACAAATGATACCTTAGTAGTGTCAGACATTCTTTTTGACATCCAATGGGCTGCAGCTAAAGCAACACTCAGAGGAATTTTAATTCAGAAAGCTTCCGTAATCAAAAAACAAGTCAGGTCACAAATTTCTACATTAGAATTTAAAATTAAAAGACTGGAGTTAGAACTGCAAACTAAGTATTCTATAGTGTTAGAAAAACAGATGACCTTTCTACAAAAACAACTGCATGCAATCCACTTAAAACAATACTCACTTTCGGAACTCAGGCTCCTCCACAGATATGCTGAATGGGCCCAAACCCCCTCTAAAATGTTGGCCAGCATAATTAATATCAAACCTCCACCCAGTAAGATAAAATAAATTAACCATAATAACAAATCCTTTTACTCTGACAAGGAAATTATACAGATCTTTGAAGAGGTTTATCAAGACGTCTACAGTCCCCAAGAATATGCTGGTGATTTGTCTACTAATAATTTCTTAGATGACCTACAATTCCCAATATTAAATAACACTCAAAGAAATTCCCTTAAGGCACCACTAACTACTGAAGAAATCCTTTTAGCCATAAACAATATGAAATCAGGAAAAGCATCAGGCCCTGATGGATATGTAGCGGAATTTTACAAAGCTTTTAAGAAACAATTAGCCCCACTTTTACTTAGAGTTTATAATTATATAATAAAATATGGCCTCTCTGGTCTATACATAAATAATTCTAAAACTATCTTTATACAAAAACCCAATGCCAATAACTTTAGCCCCAATGACTATCGACCAATTGCTGTAATTAATCTAGACATAAAAATTCTAGCATCAATACTTGCATATAGACTAAATAAAGTACTTCGTCACATTATATCTCACGAACAATTAGGGTTTATGAATAATTGGAATGTATGGGATAACACGTTGACCACAGAATCTATAACCAACATGATAGCGAAAGACAAATCCCCCAAATATGCTCTCTCTGTGGATGCTCAAAAAGCTTTTGACAGAATTAATATAAACTTTCTTTTCATGATTTTGAAGTACTTCACATTTCCTGTTGAATATATAGACATGGTCAGAACTCTTTACATCAAAGCCTCTACCACAATAAACATAAATAAAAAAAAAATCAAATCCAATTTACATAATCAATGGTACTAGATAGGGATGTCCGCTTTAACCATATTTGTTCAATCTGTATTTAGAAGTCCTACTCTTGAAACTGAGTCAGAAATCATTCCATCACCCTGTCTTCATTTCTAAAGTCCCAGTCAAATACACAGCTTTCATGGATGATTTCAATATCTACTTTGAATTTCCCTCTACGGACTTGGAAACGATTTTAAACTCCATTGATGAATTTGCAATAATCTCTAATTATGCCATTAATCCTACCAAATCAATAATTTATCCATTAAATCCCATAAGTCACAAATAATTTTTCATACCAGAAACAAAGATTAAAGTTAATTACTCACTCAAATATCTAGGTATTACTTTTATATACCCCCAACGGGAAATAATTAATAATAACCTTTATAAAACCCGGCCCAAAGTCATTTAAGACCTAGCTAGATGGAAAAATCTAAAACTCTCCCTTCTCTCTAAGACATCAATTATAAAAATGAATATTTTTCCTAAAATTCTTTTTCATTTCTATGCCTTAAACCAGAATATACCTAACAATTTCTTCTTGAAAATGGAAACAACACTTAGCAACTTCATTTGGCACCCCAAGAACACTAGAATCAGCTATTCCAGATTAACCCTCCCCAAAGAGAAAGGTGGTCTATGTCTTCCTGATTTTTAAACATATTATAATGTAATTAATGCCAGTCGTATCATTCAAATAATCACCTATGAACCTGCAAATAAATCCTGGCAACCTCTTTGGATAAAAAATGATTACCATCATATAATTGCTTCTAATCTTAATCCAAAATCCATCCCTTTCCTGAATTCTAAAACTCTTAAAGAATTTAAAATTCATCCAGTTTTAGTGAAAAATACTCTATCTTTTCAAAAGCTTATAATATCTCTAAATTTAAAGAATTATTTAACTATGGCTCAACTAATCCACCTAAATCCCAACTTCAAGTTAAATAACAATATGCTAAACCTAGACAAATTCCCACTCATTAAGAACTGCAAAGTCTGGGATCTATTATTCTATCATTAGCAGCCAATAAAATATATCATATAATTATTAAACAAATACTATATTTAGTGAATATGTCTACTGCAGAGGTCAAAATAACACCACAAGATTTCCCTCTCTATCAACAAATCTTTTGCTAAGGACCAAAATGCTATCAATCACTTATAAATTAATAAAAATAAAACACCAAGATTTAATTCTGTACTCCAAGTACCGGGAGTCCCAAAACAAGGTAACTGATGTCCAAAATCTTGCAACAATTGACATATCCCTAAAACTAACTCCTTTCAAGAAATTAATCTATACTCAATTTATGATAAATAATAATGCTTAACATACACTCTTCTTTTTGAGTAAAATTAATCCCAATATTTCACCTCTTTGTCCCACATGCTCTAACTCAATAGCCAGCATTTTAAATATATTCTGGTCTTGCAAAAATATCTACAAACTGTGGTGCTCCCTGAGAGCACAACTCAAGAAAATGGGCTACATGAAATCCACACTTTCGTGGGAAATGGCAATTTTAAATATATTTCCCAACTCCTACAACTTTGAGCTCAAACATATCATTGTGTCATTGTGCGCCATGCTCGTATCATATATAGCACTCAATTGGCAGTTCAAAACAACAGCTGCTAAATATGTTTTGGCAAGTAAATTAATTACAATATGTAAGAAGAAAATAAAATATTTCCAGAAATATTGGAAAAGCCTCTTAGAAGCTCTTAGCTAGGCCCTTATCTATTCTTTCTTAGTTTTATATCTCCATTTTAAAGTCTCCTACTCAATAGTTTAGACGTATTGCCTGAACTCAAACAGCTGAGGATTATAAATATTTAACCATGCCTCTAAGGGGTTTACAAGTTATTTACGAGTTTATTATCTGATTTTTTTTCTCTCTACAGTAAAAGTCAAGCATTCTTATTTATGATATCTCCTATAAGTGACAATTGAGTGTATATAGTGTATATAGTTGTATTAAAAGGAATAGGCATATGTTTTTTTTCTTTGTCCCATCCCTTGTGGGTTATAACTTATATTTGTGTATTGATATCCTAACAATATCATATGAGCAGGTTTTTTTTATGACTAACTCTAAATTTATATACCTAAGAACTTGGTTCCTTTATGGTGTAATTTCAAGCTCTACTGTACATGATCATATGAATAGCTTTTTTGATATGCAAATGTCCTGTATTAGCTGTGCCTTGTGGTTTTCAAAATTCAAAATTTCTGTATCTGAATGTATATGATTCCTGTATTACGTACTGGAAAAAATTAATAAAAAATTATATTTGAAAAAATAATACTTGGCAAGTGTTTTACTATATTTGTTCGCATTTTAAAACAATTGCCAATCTCCACGGTCCATTCCATAAGTTTCTCTCATCTCTAACTTTCACAGTATTATCAATAGTTTCTCATAGACCCAACATGCATTTTTTTAGCATCATTGTCTTCCAGCTCATCAGTACTAAACTGCAAAGTAACTTTTTTTAAACATTTAAGTTACTACCAGAAAACAAATAATCGATCCATGGATAAATGTCTTTTTTTTTAGAAAGTTGAATAAACTTCAGATTCAGTCCCTCAGTTTTAAATGTCAAGTCACAAAAAGTCTCTCTTACAATGTGTATAAAAGACCAAATTTCCTGAGTTTTAAAACCCAGAACAGTCACCAAATTGTCCCATGTATAATGTCTATTATCGCATCATTTTTTTGTTATTCTTACAGTTGGCCTTTTCTTTTTTAAAAATGGTTTTACTTACAGTTTGCTGCTTCTCTTCTTTTTTGCCTTCTGTCACTGCTGCACAAGTTTTAGTTATTGCATTATCTGTTGCCACAAAACCAGACAGCTTCTCAGTTTGTTGCTGCTTTCCCTCTTACTTTCTCTTACTGCTGCTTACATTTTAACTGCTGCATTCTCTGCTGCCACATCATCTAATTCCTTTCCCACATTACCATTCTCAGCACTTCAAAAAAGTTATCTAACTTTTCACACCAAGAAACAGCTCAGCTGTCACCTGGATCATCCTGCTCGATTATTCTTAACAGAACATCACCTGCAAGTTCTCCTGATGTAAGTTCTGTTATGTTCACCAGTTCAACAGACTCATGTATTTCCTTCTCCATGGAGACAGGTAAACACTGTTCATTTGTAACATCCGCAACTCAGGAATCTGTATTTATATTCTGAAGCTTCATACTGAACAAATTTTTCTCCAACTCAGTTTCCACCTACAAACTCTCCATAGCTTTTCTATCCTCCTCCAGTCTGATGTTTCTCTTCCTTGTTGCAGTAGGAGCCTTCCAGTGCCATCTAGCAGCTTGTGACAGCCTCTCTACTCCAGGCCAGTAATCAAGGAGCCTCAATCCTCACAACTTACACTGGTGTCAATGGTGAGTATTGAGGGTCCTTGATTACTGGCCTGTAGTAGAGAGAACATCACATATTGGCTGCAGTGTGGTGGGTTATTAATTGAACTTCAGTAGCCTGTGGGCAGTTGTCACTGAAGGTGTGTGAAACCTTAACAGCCACAAAGTAAACATACAGAGATTCATTTTCACACCAATTTTATTTGTTTTTAGTTTAGCTTATTCAAGGAAAACAGGCAGCAGAAGATTATGGCAAGCTGACAAGGAATCAGTGGCCAGGGTGTGCGAAGACAAAAAACTGGTGCATGCTAACCTGATTAAAGAAGGAATGATTTCAGCCTTAGTCACAGCTACAGCACAGACCAGCAACCAGGAGGACAGCCAGTTTGGTGATGGGGATGTGCAACCCTGAAAAACAGGACAGTTCACCTTTTCCTCAAAGGACTTAAAAATCTGTCTGGAGTTAAAGACACTTGAACTGGAGGCCAAACATATGGAATTAGAATCAGCAGAAAGACTGTGGTATTTGGAGGCCAAAAAAATGAGAAACAACAGCAACATGAGAAGAAAATGTTGACTATTCGTCAGGGTCATGGAGGTAATGGGGAAGGGAATAACCTAACCCCAGAAGCAACAAAGGTCAGTAAACTTCTTCCACAATATAGGGAAAGAGATGCTTTTCATAATTTTATTCATATATTTGAAAGAGTATGTAAACAGTATAATCCTGACCAAGGGCTCTGGGCATGATTCCTTACCACCTTATTCCATTGTAAAGCTGTAACTGCTGTTTCTAAACTGTCTGATATTGATTGTTTAAATTATGAAAAGTTAAACAATGCTTATTGGAATATTTTAACACCTGAAGCTTATAGAGAAAAGGCAGATGAAAGTGTATGTGACTATATTGCTGAGCTAAACACTTATGTTTATAGGTGGGTGAGTGGGTGTCAGATCACCACTTTTGAAGGGCTGGCAGAACTTTTGGTGAGAGAACAAGCCCTCAGCACTTTGTCTGAGGACATGAGAATCTGGTTGGCAGACCGGAAGTGTAACTCTGCAGATGAGTCAGGGATAAAAAGGGGATGTCTACTTTGCAAGCAGGGCACCACTGCATAAGAAGTGGATACCCAGTGTTACACATGAGCATAAGGGAACCCATGGGGGCAGCCTAAACCACCCCAACAGAGTCTAGCAGTAACAGGGGAAGCCAATAGTTAAGGCACATTGCCAGGATCAAGAGTTAGATGTTTTAAATGTAACCAGAGGGGCCATGTAGCGTACAAATATCCACTGAAGCAAGGTGGGGAACAAAATTTGAGGGAGCCAGCAAGTGGGAATAACAGCATGCCAGTGGATCACAAGATCATAGGATCATAGGACGTTACTAGGCTATTGGTCCTGAGGCCCTTATAAGCCTAACCAAGAGTTATCCCATGTTTAGACAAGTCAACACTGAAAGCCCCTGTCCAATACAGACACAGATAGAATCCTATGAGTGTATTTTCTGTTTTCCAGCAGTCCTCTGGAGACAAAAGGGATACCAAACTATCACCAGAGTTTGTATCCTATCTTAGTGGATGGAAGACAGGCCACTGCTAAGAGAGATACCGCCTCTGACATAACCATTGTAAGGCCTCCAGTGGTTAAAGAGGGACAGTACTTGCTTGGGCAGTCCACTCCTGTCAGACCTTTAAGACGGACCCCAATGCCAAATACCTTTGGCTCGGTTCATCTTGACTGGGAGGGTGGAAAAGGAAGCAAGCAGGTAGGTGTGTTTGAGAATATTCTTGCAGATGTCTTGATAGGGAATGATTTTGATAATGCAGTACCTTGTGTGCATGCAAGTACATGGAGTCAGGCTTGGAGACAGGCATGTAGGTCTGGTAGACTGGGGAAGACCCAGACAGATCCCACACCTGAAGCTGAGGCTTGTGATGTGGCTATTTCAGGGAGGGAGCTACCCTGTAGCAGTGAGCCTGAAAGTGAGCTACAGCTGCTGGTAGGTACTGATGTTCCTATGGAATGGGGTGACTGCAAGGACAGAGGTGAGTGGTGGTACCCAGGCTGACAGTGAGGCACTGCTGTCAGAAGATACCTGGGCTTCCTGTGGAAGGGGAACTGGGAAGGGTCAGAAAGGTAGACTTGTGACAGGCTCAGCTTTCAGACCCTACCATATGAGGCTTGAGGAAGGTAGCTAAGGAGGCACCCGATGCTCAAGAAAAAGGGGAATCTGTATACTAGAACAAATGGTTACTGTACAGAGAGTGAACCACTAATGGAGGGCTAGAAGGTCAAGTATTACAGCAGTTGGGAATGCCCAGAACCTACCATCTGGCACTTCTAGCCATAGCCCATGATATTTCTTTTGCAGGTCATATGGGCATAAAGTGTACCAAGAGACGTATTATGCAGAACTTTATTTGGCCTGAGATTGCAAGGGATGTAACAGGGTACTGTAGGACCTGTGAGCAGTGCCTAAAGGTAGGCAAGGCAGGGGACAAGGTCAAAGCTCCATTGATGCTTTTGCCTATGATTGAAGTGCCATTTGAGAGGATAGCTATGGATATTGTGGGGCCTCTGACTAGCCCAATTTCCATAGAGAAGAAGTATATCCTGGTTGTAGTAGATTATGCTGTTAAATACCCTGAAGAGTTGGCTCTGTCCTCCATCGAGGAAGAGAAGATGGCAAATGCTTTGTTAGAGATTTTCAGCAGGGTAGGTTTCCTTGCAGAAATACTGACTGGCTGACTGAAGTGCCAGTTTAATATCAGACCTGTAGCTTTGTCTGTGGAAGCATTGTGAGGTGAAGCACCTAAAGACCCCCCTACAACCCCCAGACTAATGGTCTTATGGAGAGGTTAAACTCTACACTAAAGACCATCCTACAGGCATTTGCAGACCAGTTAAAGAGAGAGTTGGGCAAATATTTGCCCCATCTACTGTTTGCATACAGAGATGTACCCCAGGAATCCACAGGTTTTTTAGCCTTTGAGTTGCTGTATGGGCATAGTGTGAGGGGACCTTTAGATTTGATGCATGATGAGTGGGAGGGTGAGTGTGAATCTCACAAGGAGTCATTGTGGCATATGTCTTAAACCTCAGGACAAGGCTTAAGGAGCTCGTGGGCTTGGCCCAGGAGAACCTAGCAGAAGCCCAACAGCAGAAAAATATCTGGTATGACTGGAATACTCAAGCCTGAAAGTATGCTGTGAGACAGCAGGTTATGGTGCTCATTCCTGTTAGGCAGAATAAGCTGCAGGCAGCTTGGTAGGGACCCTTCAAAGTGGTAAGGAAGATCAGTGATGTTAATTACATGGTAAACCTGCTAGGCAGGAGGCAGGGTCACAGATTGTACCATGTTAACATGATGAAGCCTTACCATGATAGGGAGGCTCTGGTGCTGAGTATTTGCAGGAGGAGTGTGAGGGGGATCTGGTGACTGATCTCCTCAGTGAGACTCATACTGACACCACTGTTGAAGGGGTAGCAATATCCCAGTGGTTATCCCCTATCCAGCTTTAAGAAATCCCAGCAGTGTTGCAGGAGTTTGGGGGGAAACCTGGGTGCACCCACCTGGTGCAGCACAATGTGGATACAGGACCTCAAAAGCCTATCCAGCAGGCCCCTTATAGGGTGCCTGAGTGAATCAGACAGACTGTGATGGAGGAGATACAGGAAATGTTGGAACTAGGGATAATGCAAGTGTTTAGTACTTCCTCAGCCTCCCTAGTGGTTCTGGTACCAAAGAAAGATGGTAGCATCAGATTCTGTGTGGACTACAGAGCATGAAACAGTCACACAGAGTCAGATGCTTACCCATGTCTAGGACAGACAAAAGCCTTTGACTCCCAACACTAGAGATAGGTCAGCCTTTGTGACTCCATTTGGATTATACAAGTAAACAAATATGCCCTTCAGGATGAAAAATACCCCAACAACCTTCCAAAGGCTGGTAGATCATATCCTAGCAGGAGTAGGAGATCATGACCTTGCTTACCTGGTTGATATTGCCATCTACAGCCATTCCTGACAAGAGCACAATCAGCATGTCAGGGAGGTCCTGGTTAAACTGAAAAGGGCAAGGTTGACCATTAAACCCAGTAAGTTTCAGGTGGGTATGGCAGTGGTCGTCTACCTGGGCCATAAATTGGGGAGTGGTCAGATTAGGCCAGAACCTGCCAAAGTGGAAGCTATTCAGGTAGGGACAGTGGGGTACTATAGAAAGTTAATTCCCAATTATAGTACAATAGCTGCTGCCCTTACAGGCCTGACAAGGAAAACGGGCCAGATAAGGTAGTCTGGACACCAGCCTGTCAGCAGGCATTCCAAAAGCTTAAAGGGGCTTTGGGAGGATCCCTTCTGCTAACCAGTCCAGATTACAGCAAATAATTTGTTCTGCAGGTAGATGCTTCAAACTCTGGAGTGGGGGCTGTACTCACCCATATTTTCTCAGAGGGAGAAGAGCACCCAGTTGTATGTCTCAGCCATAGACTCCACCCTAGGGACGAATGTTATGCAGCTGTAGAAAAATAATCTCTAGCCATAGTATGGGCACTATGCAGAAACTTCAGCATTATCTGTATGGAAGTAAATCCACTGTGGTTATAGACCACAATCTCTTGACATGACTACATAGAGTCAGCCAGCAAAATGTGCAGTTATTAAGGTGGAGTCTAGGGTTGCATGCATATGACATGACAGTGCAGCACCATAGTGGGATTAGCAATGCCAATGCAGATGGAATGTCAAAACACAGTATAGATTAATGTGTTCCAAGACAGACCCTATATCTCAAGCAATGTTTTTTCAGGGTCATTATAAAAACTAGCTTGAATCTTCAAAGGGGTGGGAGAGATGTGATGATGTAAGGTATTGTCATATGTGCCAGGGAGAGTAGGACAGAACATGTGTAACATATGCCAGCATAACTAGCTGGAATTTTGTAAATAAACATATCATTTGACTATTATACTAATTTGTACATATACGTGTATTAAAATGTATTTGTGGAGTTGCCTGTGTTGAGAATGCATCAACAGTGGGCCCTGCTTCACAGAGAACAGATATATTTGTATGTCAAAGAGTATTATTGTAACTGATTAAATGTATATGTTTTAACAGAGAATTCTGGAAGGGAAGAGTAGAAGTTTTTGAAATTGTTTTATAGCTTTCAGCTGCTGCAACATATCTTAGCAAAGCTCTGGATGTGTATTGTGCCAGAACCAGGTGATCAGATGTGATGTCATTCTATAACTAGCACTGAAAGGACAGAAGTCTCACAGCAGTTTGTTTCATTTTGCTTTGTTTCTTTGGAACCTGACAGAAAAGATCCATGGCAGTTATTTCAAACAGTTAGAAGCTCATATTCTTGGCTTGTGGAAGTAAGCATCTCAGCACCTCATTTTGCCTTGCTGAATTAATTAAGTTAACTAGGGAACAGTTATTCTTTAGCTAGCCAGGAAAATACAGAGTAATTAGTTAAGCATTGCTTTTCTGCATCTGTGTGAATCTATCCAACTGTGTTATTTTTTTTTTCTATCTCATGTGAATGAAACTCTGGTGTTTATTGTAACTAAATATTCAGTATTTTCATGTTTTCTATTTTATTTATTAAACATTTCTATACCTTTTATTGTGGCTGGTCTTTTAGAGAAGACTTTTAACATCTTGAGAGTGCTTTTACGTATTTTAGTGATGCCGTGGCACTTCAAAATGCCTTGCTGCTTTGGTCACACTCTACCATTTGTTTTAATATTAATTTTACTTGGTATAATTGGATATCCTTGTAAGAACCTTAGAGTAGCTTACTGGTGGCAGCGTTATTACCTTAATAGTCTGGGCATAGTTGGCACAGCTAGTAAATCTGTGCCGGTCTTTCTCAGGAATATGTGTGTGTGTGTGTGTGTGTGTGTGCGTGTGTGTGTGCATGTGCATGTGTGTGTGTGTGTGTGTGTGTGTGTGTGTGTGTGTGTGTGTGTGTGTGTAAATCAAATATCCAAGTGTGGGTGTGGATGCATCAGCTATTTAGAACTAGGACACAGTGCTCCAAAGTGGTCAGTGTGGAGTCTTGTTTGGGATCTGCAGAGAAACAGAGAGCCCAGTCCCAGGTCTGGAGTGTGTTCCCTGTGTGCTCTTAAGGGAAATTGTGCTTTTTGCAGACAGCTGCATTGAAAATGCTATGTATATCCATTCCTGTTCTTAGTGTCCATCCTTCACCTCTGTCAGTGGTGAGAATTGAGGCTCATTGATTACTGGCCTAGAGTAGAGAAGTCATCACATAGCTCTGATCCAAAGTAGATGAAATTCTTAAATGTCCTGGCCAAATTTCCCTACTGTTATAAATACCACCTCAGGTTACCCCTGAAAAGAGATTACTAGCCTAGAGGAACTAATCTGGTCAAAAAGGATAAATAAAATAAATAAATAAACTGAATGATGGTAACAACTATCAGGTAGACTAGGCCCTAGGACAGACACATATTTACAAAAGTCATCCCAACCCATGTAACTTCCATGAATTTCCTAACAAAAATAACTAACTAACTAAATAAATACGCACACAGTCCTACATATGAATATGTATATGATACAGGAATTACAACCAGAGTAAGTGATGAATGGAGTTGCAGAATCCTGGACTTTGCAGCTATTTTGAGAGTATTGCAGGTAGTTAAGAGTACCATGTAGTATGGCCACATTTGGATGCACATAAAGTTATTACCAGTACATAGTAGTCTGTGCAGCATGAACACATAGACAATATTGAACAGTATACCATGTAAAGCAATATCTAAATGCAAATAAGTAATGGTTCATACATGCTAGTAATGGAATGGACTGTGAAACTGTGACAATAGATTCATATGCCACTCTTAAAGAGTACCAGAGGCTATATTACTCCCTGTCACATACTATTATAATAGGCTTTGTTATGATAGTAAAAATAGGTATATGAATAGTGATCCAAGGAAATAGATTCACAGTTGTAGTCAACATATTATCCAAGTGCCCGTGAGTACTTGTTGCATACTTTAAATAATTGCATAACAAGGGAGTGCAATACAATGTCCTGACAGCAATGGCATACACATGTTATATGTAATATGTTCAACATGCATTATGTTTACCAGCTAATGTAGCAGTCACATGTGCAATGATTATTTTAACTTTATAATATATTCTGGAAGTAATGTAACTTCTCCCCTTTGTTATGAGTAAGACGTTTGTATAGCTAATATTGTTCTATGTTTGGTAGAGTTTAGTGTTCAAAGGAGATTTGGTTTAGTTTATTACTTCAGGGTCATTGACATACTAATTATTGTAGAAAGAAATATAGTCCACATTCTTTGTGTTAGTTGAGTTCTCTGCTCTAGTTGTCTTGGCAGGTAGTTAAAAATGGCATTTTTATTTTCTGTGTTAGCTATGGCCCTTACTACCCTTCTGACTTAGTTAAAGTAAAGGTAATTTATACATCCAACTTAAACCTTTTATATCTGTTTACAGAGGTGTCATAGCCATGGGTTCAGTTATAGTTTGCCTGTTACCCTTGAGAACTCATCCAATGTGTGTACTTTTCTACTGTATTCATGATTTATTAACATAACTATATTTTAATGTGTATATAGAATGTAATTTGATGACATTTATGTAATATAGTACATTACACACATACATTAGAGTCATACAATGTTGCCACCATGATGGAAAGTAATTTGATGACATTTATGTAATATAGTACATTACATACATACATTAGCATCATACAATGTTACCACCATGATGGAAAGTAATTTTGGATATGTAAAATTAACTAAAATATATCTTTCATTGATAATTTAAACTATGTACATATGGTGTATGGCACATGGAAGATTCTGCAGTCATATTTTACAAGTAGATACAATAGCTAAACATTAATCTAACAAAAGTAACTGATGCACACAGCAAAATGGAGAACATAGAACAAGCAGAAAATAACTGCCATTAGTTTACTTTTTAAAGTATGTTACTTATATGAATCACTAATCAACAATAGTACACTTGCAACAAACTCCCATTTGCAGCAATCACAGCACCAGTCTAGGTATTTCAGTTTGCTTCATACATGCTGTGATTGAGCTGTATATCTGTGATACTTGTGGAAGCTATGAAATAATTACAGCTGCATATCTCTAAGCTAAGAATACATAATGCTAATTTAGATAGTTGTTATGATATGAACATTATTATAGGTTCATAGGTGTGTATTAGGCTAATGGCCCTGGAGCCTTTACAAGCCTAGCCAATAGGATTACCCTGGCATTGTGCCACCCAACCTTAGTTCCTAGTGCTTCTGTCGAGTAGAGCCACTGGAGTGATCCCCGGCGTGAATTTTCTATTTCCCATCCACTCATCAAGATTTCTCTTGAAAAGGGCTAGTGAGGTGCTTGTTTGACAAGTATGGGAAGTCTATTCCATAGCATGAGCAGTCTCTGGGTTATGAACCTGTCCCTCCAGAATGTTCTGTTAGTTGTGGTAATGAGGCTGAGGTCTCTGGAGCGTGTGGTGCGGAGGGATTGAGATTTCTATAGATGTAGTATTTCTAACAGAGCTGGGTCAGACATGGCTTTGTAAGTCAAGCAGAGATCTCCTGTAAGTAGGTAAAATGAGACAGAGAATAGTTGGAGTTTTTTGAGTCTGTCTATATAGGACAAGTATTTAAGGCATAGGATCCTCTTTGTGAGGTACTTTTGTGGCCTCTCCAGTTGTTGCAGGTGTCTAATGAGGTACATACCAAATGGGGCATTGTACTCGATGATTGGCCTAAGAAGGGAAGAGTAGAGGGAGGCAATGACCTCTTTCTTCCCGGATGCAAAAACCCTTAGTAATAAGATGTGCCACATTGAAGGACTTTCTGACCACAGTGGCATTGTGGTGGTCAAAAGAGAGGTTGCTGTCAACCTGTGTTCCCAGATCTCTTATAACGCTTTCTGTGTTTAGTGGACTACAATCAATGTGGTAATTCAAGGGAGCCGGGTTTTTCCCAAAGGGTATGAAGACACATTTTTTGGCATTGAGCTTAAGGCCATGGTTCTGATACCAGTCGTTGGTCTCATTGAGGCCTTTCTGCAGGATGTCAACGTCACTTGGGGAGCTAATAATAGCTCCCAACTTGCAATCATCTGCAAACTTTGTCAGCCAGAGTCCCTTCATACTGGCCTGGACTTCAGAGAAATAGATACCAAACAGAAGAGGACTCAAAACCAAACCCTGTGGGACTCCAATCATGACTGGTCAGCAGTCTGACTTGGAGTCATCTACTTTCACACTATGGGTTCTCTTTGTCAGCCAGTTTGCAACCCACCTAGTGATATAGGGGTTGATGTCTAGCTTAGTAAGTTTTTCTAGGATTCTGAATGGGGAATGGTATCAAAGGCCTTGGCCATTTCAAGGTAGGCTGCATGAACCACCTTACCTTCATCCACAGCTCTGGTGACTGACTCAAAGAAGTTGACTAAGTTGAGCAGGCATGATCTACCCTTCACAAAACCAAACTGTGTAGGATCCAAAGTTTGGAGATTCCCTATATCCTTGTTTATTAGGTCCATGATGGTGCGTTCCATAGCTTTGCATATCAAACTCATTAGGCTAATGGGGTGATAGTTCCCAGGGTCTGTAGTTGCTCCTCCTTTGCGGAGAGGGATAACTATTGCAGTGTGCCATTTGGTAGGGACAAAGCCTGAGGTGAGGCTGTGATTGAACAGGGCACACAGGTGCTCTCTCACTCTGTAGTTCATGTAGAACACAGCCAGGAATACTGTCATGTCCCACAGAAGCTGTATTCTTGGCCTTAGACAGTGCTGTCTTAACCTGTGCAGCAGTAATACTAGGTGCCTGGCAATCTACTGGTATTGTGATTGGTCCTTTGAGGGGGGGTGAGAGGGGTAAAGTTAGCACTGAATCTGTCCAACAGTATATCTGCAATATCTGTTGGCTTGGTATAGGAGGTATCATTGTGCAGTAGCTCAGAGCAAATCTGGGTATTGCCATGGAGATTATTTACATTACTATAGAAGGCTTTGTGGTTGGCTTTATTATCTGCTGCAATTCTGTTTTCATAGCTAGCTTTAGAGGATTTTATGAGGGATCTCAACCTTTTGTTGAGGCTGATAAGGGAGTTTTTCCAGTCTTGGGACTTCATCTTATTCTGCATCAGTTTCCTCCTTCTTATGTAGAGTTTGTTTATGGCAGGGGACCACCAGATTGGCTTCCTTTTTTTTGAGGAGACCATCTTAGTTCTATTGGGTATGGCTAGATCCATGAATATGTGTACGTTTGTACAGTGCATTGGTGTATGATTTGGCAGTCATGCAACTATTCTTCATTTGCATGGGTGCCGTAAAGTTAGCCATCTCCGTTTTTAGGAGCCCAAAGTTAGCTTTGGAGAAGTTTTTCATGGTGGTTACCTTTGTTGGGAGGGTGGGAGGGATGTGGATTTCCAAGGTGATTAGCATGTGATCAAATCTAACCAGGGAGGAGTTGAGTATTGGTGTAGAGCAATGGTCACCCATGTTAGTAATGACCAGGTCAAGGATGTTGCCACCTCCAGTAGGGATAAGAGCGAGCTGGTCCAGGGCATTGAAATTAATGAATTCCAGAAAGCGTTGGGCAAGTGTATTGGTACATGAATAGTTTTCCCAGTTAATGCAGGGGTAGTTTAAGTCACCCAGTATGAGAATGTTAGGTTGGACCCTATTATTCTCCAGGGTGCTTAGGAATGTGGAGTGTGAATCTTGGGACATGGTTGGGGACCGATAGCAGGCTATGACCTGAATCACTGACTTACCCAATGTTAGCTGCACCTGAAGTATCACAGATGCATTATGTTGGGCTACCAGTCTGGAGGTGTGTGCATCCTTATGAATATGGAAGCACCACCGCCTTTGGAGCTTCGGTCCAAGTTATGGGGCCAAAAGGTGTGGAATGAGTTATAGCCTGGTAGTGCAGGGGTGCTTTCTGCTGTCTTTAACCAGGTCTCTGTTACAGCACAAATGTCAATGTTCTCCATTTTAAGGAGTAATTTGAGCGAGTGCATCTTGAGATTTAGACTTCTAGCATTGAGCAGCATGACCCTCAAATTGCATTTTCTTTGTAGCTGTTAACATTGTTAATTTGGTCTTTGGAACACCACCTAAGAAAGGCACTATAGGAGTGGCAAGAGCCTTGGCCAGGATCCAGAAGCCCAGGGGTGACAGATGCAGGCCATCTCTGGCAAAGCATTAAGGTCTGTCAGTCATGTCATCCCAGACAGATAGATACTGGATCCCCTTAGAATGACAACAGAAACTTAGCCAATTGTTGAAATCAATCATTTTCCACTTGTACTGTGGTATCATTCTGGGTGATATAGCTTTGCAAAAAAGACTTCTTGTTAATATGCAAATGAATAATAGTGCCATCCCCAAGCTATGTACTAAAACAAGACTGCATATTGCTTCAGAGTCGCACTGTTAGGTTGTGTCCTCTATACATTTACCGGATTGGATTTTTCTTACATGTCATCAGCACACATCATTAAAATATTGCTTTCCATGAACTACATTTCAACAACCAAAAAAGGCAGAGGAGTATAAGTGCTTGCCATGCCTCCAGCAGTCATTTATTAACAGCAATAGCACAGATTAAATAGCTCTGTTGCACATCATGGCACACATGAGAAATGCCTGAACCCATGACAAACTACAGTTTAAAACATGCACACGGGTATGGGCTAGAACCTACTGTTGTGCATATCCATGATATCTATTACAAGTGTGGTTGCTAAACAGTGTAAGCATAATGCATGTTGATTATTTTGCTTGTGTGTGCCACTACTGGGTGTACATTAAGTATCACATGTGCCCTATTATTTAATTATGAACATACAGTTCGAAGTATGTTCCTTCTCAATAGTAAACCAGGAAGCAAGGTAATAGATGTACTGTCACATGCAAAGGATAGTAAAGAATAATCATTTATTCTCATTAAAAACTTCCAAAAACTTCAGATCAAGAACTTTCATGAAATAACATGACTTCATCAGAGTCTGAAGTAGAAGAAAAATCACACCCTATTTTAAACAAAATGCATAATCAATCACATCTCAGTAAAAATGTATGAAACCAATTACATCTTAAATATCAATACTAGAAATAATTAATCTTTAAATATTTAAAAAGTATCATTTATTTTCCTATCCTAATTCAAACCTTACCTTCAATAACAAGCTGTATTACAAAATCAAATTTAAAAATCAGATTAAAAGATGGAACACAATTATTTCAAGTCATAACCTAGCTTCCCTTAAGGTCAAATAGTTCAAAATGCTTATTTTATAATTTATTCCTGACAGAATATCTGCACCTTCCTTCAGTTGCTACCATAGTTCACATTTTTCTAAAATGTTTCAATTGGGATTCAGTTTTCATTTACCAATTTTTATTAATGAATCAAATAAATGTGAAGAATAACAAAAGGCACTTTTTTGAACAAATACTATAACTATTACGATATACACAGATGCATACCACACTAAAAAAGAAATCACAATTTCTAAAAAAAAATCTATACTAAAGTATTTTACAATGTTTATGAACTTTCAACATTTGTTAATTCTAAATTTTCCAGTAGCTGATGAACTTTTGATTGAGAATTAAAGCTGATTGTAGAAGAAGATCTTCAACTCCAAGTTCCTTTCTATTCTAGACTCTCATGCTCCCTTAAGATCTATTAGAATTAGTTCAAAACCTGCCCCTTGGCTCTCAAAAGATACACGGCAAAAAATTATCCTGAAAAATAAACTCTGGAACAAGTATCGTAGTACTAAAGATCCCACCGACCAACTTAACTTTAGACAAATCAGAAACTCCACCAAAAAAGTGATACTTCTAGATAAAAGAAACTACTATTGCCATTTACAACAAACTAGCCAAAAAAATCCACAAAAGTTCTGGGCAGGAATAAATAGTCTCTTAAAACCTGGCCACTCTGACACCCCTTGCCCCATAGGCACTTCCCAAAACAACCCTAAACAAACCGCTGATGTCTTCAATACATTCTTGACAGAAACTGTCCAGTCTCTAGCTAATCAATTATCCCCCGATATCACCTCTCAGTCCATCTCCCCAACACTTCTATTCCCACATTTCAACTGCAACCAGTCCGTACATTACTTATCTATTCTCTTCTCCACAAACTTAAAGCCTCTTCTCCATCTGCTGACCTTCTGCCTGCTCAGTATCTAAAAACTGCAGCCAAACCACTATCCTATCCCATTTCCATTCTGATTAACAGAACCATTGTTGAAGGCTATATTCCTTCTGTCTAGAAACTTTCACATATCATTCCCCTGCATAAAGGTGGAAATTCAACAGAACTCTCAAACTACCAACCCATAGCCCTACTCTCCCCCTGGCTATAATCTTGGAAAAATGCATACAAAAACAACTTCTTAATTACCTGTTGAATAACAACCTACTTGCTGACTGTCAACATGGCTTCAGCCCTTTCCACAGCACCACTTCAGCCCTCCTTTCCTTTACTGACTGTATCAACAAAAATCGAAATAATAATATCCTTAGCTAAAGCCTTTGATATGGTCAATCACCAGATACTGTTAAATTTGCTTAAAACATTCTCACTAGACTCAAGAGCTATAATGTGGTTCCACTCCTATCTTCATAACAGACAACTGGCAGTGCTCTGGCACAATAACTTATCCAACCACCTGCCCATTACCCTCGGAGTACCACAAGGTTCTATACTTGGCCCCCTTCTGTTTTCTATTTTTATTAATGCTCTTCATACCAGTATTTCCTTTGCAACCTGTATACAATATGCTGATGATTCTACTTTGATTTATTCTGCTTCATCCCCCTCCGAACTGCACTCTATCACCCAACAGACTTTCCAAACTGTTGAAACTTGGTTCCTAAAATGATGCTTAATCCTAAACCCCAAGAAAAACAAACTGTTACTGTTCTCCCCCACCTGAAATTCCTCTTATCTCCTCTCAACTTCACTGTCTTGTCTAGTAATGGCACTAACATATCACCTGACCCCACTACCAGGCTCCTCGGAGTAGAGATAGACAATAACTTACGCTTTGACTATCAAATCAACAACACTATAAAATAAGTTAACAGAAAACTAGGCTCCCTGTATAGAATTAAACCATTCCTTACTCCACTTAATAGAATGTCCATTGTCCATTCCCATCTGATTTCTTCTCTCCTTTATGCCTCCCCTATTAAAACATACCTGTCCAAATCTAACCTCTGCAAACTATCTGTTGCCTAAAAGCAGTATTGCCAGATTTGCCTCTGGCTCTACTTTTAGAACACACCACTGCATAACCCTAAAGCAATTAGAGTGGCTTGAGCTGCAAAATCTGATCTTATATGACCAGCTGTCCTTTACCCATAAAATCCAATACAAACCCACTAACACCCCTATACTCACCTCCTTTATCACTCCTTACGGCAACCTTAAAAGCCTATGTTCTTCTAACAAACTTCTTATATCAATTTGCAAATCCAATAACTTGGCAGGCAAATCCTTGTCCTCAAACACAATAGGTAAAGCCTGGAACTCTCTTCCTGACAACCTCACTGCTATCTCTTCTCTTCCCTGTTTCAAATTCCAACTCAGAACTCACCACAAAACTCACTGGCTCTGCCCCTGCACTAACCCTGACTAGCTTTCAATGTGCTACTAGTACTTTCTATTCTCCATCATACAAATCTTACACTAAATCTTTTCTACTGTCATGCGTAATTTGTATACCCTTAGTCTGTAATTCATTTCTAATTGTTCCTTCTGTAAGAACATGCTAATGCTAATATTATATATTTTTTTTCTCAATGAACTAAATTTGTAAATTCTGATATTAATGTCTGTATCTGGAGCTTTTCTCCCCGGGCCTCTGCTGAAAATGGACATATATCCAGCTGGACCAGCCCGGTAAGCAAATGTAAAATAAAATGAAATAAAATGAAACGTTTTCATTTTTTTTATTTTTGATAGATATATAGTCTTGGGTAGAATGATGAATTCTTCAAATGTAGGAGTTATAGTGGAGTTCCATTTCCTGGCAATATTCTTCTGTGCTACTGTTAAAATCGTCTATAAGATGACTTTTTTCATTGAAGTAGGAATAGGAGAATTAAAGAGAATTAGAAAATCTATTTCCAAGAAGTCCAATCAAAAATGCACTTAATTAGTTTCATTGTAGAGGGGGGTATTATTGAATTATAAATATTTAGTTTTAAAGTCTTTCAGCTTTTCCTGGTTAGGGGTCACCACAGTGGAACTGCGGTCCACTAATGATTGGCAGTGGATTTTTACAGTGCCGAGTTGCCAGCCCGATGCCCAGCCTTCAAAGAAGGCACACCCATTGACACACACACCTACCTGCATGTCTTTTAACGTCACTCGACCGCAGGGAGGACATATAGACTCCACACAGAAGGAGCTCCAGCCAAGAATCGAATGGGAGAACCTCTTGCTGTGAGGCAACAATGCTAACCTCTGCACCACTGCAGCCCTGAATTATAGTTTTATTCTTATTAAAATGAAGACCAGCAATGTCTTCAAATAGTTTAAAAGTTTTATTTAATTTTGGAATAGATGAATTTAGATTTGTAACTATTAGTAAAATATCATCCACAAAAGCTTCATCTTTGATAAGCAGTTATTTTCTGAATGAAACCTTTTATATTGCCTTTGGATCTAGTAATTATAGAAATAATTTCAATACCCAGAGGACAACCTTGCTTCTTATATCAAATGATTTAGAAAGATATGAAGCATATATTATCATATCTTTTATTACCTTGATAGATGTTTTTAATTAAGGAACTAAATTCTTGCAAAAAGCCAAAAGGTTCTAATGCGTTCAAATAAAAATTAGAAAGAAATTGCATCAGAGTTTTTTTTCTGTGTCTAAACTTATTACAGTTAACACTTTTTTTATCTTTTTTTGCTAAATCTACAACTGTTAAAATTCTTTTTATGTTATCCTGTGTTCACTTTTTAAGAATAAAACTTGCCTGATCTTTATTAGTTAGTCAAGATATAAATTATTTTTACTGTTCTATTATGATAGTCATCTAAATTTTATAATCTACATTTAATAAAGATATATGCTGAACAAAGAGGCAAATCAGTATTTTTCTTGGGGATAGTAATTATTAAATAATATTTCCAAGATATCAGTATTGAACAATCTGAATGAATTAAGTCTAGGGTATTAAGGTATACATGTATAATTTTTGGGGGTTTATTTTGTAGAGTTTTGAAATTAGACTGTCTGTGCCAAGGGTTTTATTTAATTTCAGTGGGTCTATATCAAAATCTGGAAAATTAACTTACCCGAACACCTAAACACCAACACATATTCCGCAAACCGCAAATACACTGAACGCCCTAAACCGCAAAATTATAAAACTCAAAATGTCATAGTTGTCCCATCCCACCGCCCGCTACATACTACCTACGCAAACAAACTAAATAAACCAGATACATATACTAACCAAAACCCTACTTCTAACCCTAAACTAAACCCTACTTCTAACCCCTACACTAAATCTTTCATATACCATCAAGTATGCACTTAACTTAACCCGCACCCTAACCCTAAGGTCTGTAACTATTGCACACTTACCTTAAAAAGCTATACCCAAACAAACTAAATAATCCACACACATACACTTAATAAAACCCTACTTCTAACCCTACACAAAATCTAACCTACATTACCATCTATGCACTTACCTTAACCCGCACCCTAACCCTTACGTCCGTAACTATCACACACTTACCTAATGGAGCTATACCACAGAAGGGCCAACCATGATGAATCAATGTTTTGGATTTTTCAGGACAATCAATGTTTTCGTGGTTTGATGAAGACTTGTCGGCGTTTATGTGTTCGGGTAAGTAAACGTTCAAGTTTTTAATATAGATTCAATTTCAGTGATTTGATTTTTTGATTAATTTCTAAAAGGGTAATATTTTTTAATATCCCTTTATTTTCTGAATGTGAAACTTGAGTAATATCCATTTTAGTTAGAATTCTAATTTATTGTGTAATATCTAATATTCTATGTTTTGAGAGCGGATTTAAATCTTTACAATATGAATTAAATTAAAAATGAATTTCTTCAATATCTGTTCTAGATTTCTTATCTTTAGAAGTTATATTTGTTGTATGGAATTTCCCTGAATGTATCTTAGGTTATCTTATAATAATATGCATGCCTCTAGGAGTCATGGCATAAACCAAGTTTCTCAACTTCTCAAAGTCCATTAATCTTTAGAGTTTAAGAATATTTTGATATTGACTATCAAGATCATTAATTTGAGAAAGCA
Source organism: Protopterus annectens (assembly GCF_019279795.1). Taxonomy (NCBI): domain Eukaryota; kingdom Metazoa; phylum Chordata; order Ceratodontiformes; family Protopteridae; genus Protopterus; species Protopterus annectens. The sequence continues at coordinate 1,560,953,881 of NC_056731.1, read as the reverse complement.
TTTTTTGGAATTTTGTGGGGGTTTCTGAATTACATCTTGACTATCAATTAATTTTTTATCCCAATTATTTTTTATTGTACCATGACATGATCTCACCATATAGGTAAACTTTGAAGGAATCCTAAAATCACTGACATATTTACTTCTTCATTTAAATTTGAAAAAAAAAAAGAGATTAATTTCATTTATAACCAAGGACTGAAATCTTGAAGCTTTGTGATCTAAGCTGGAATCCTTGAGACAGATGCTACGTTTTATAATTAATCTGTAATTTCATGGAAAGAGCATTGTGATCAGAAATTGAACAATGGGTTATTTTAGAATCTAAAATTCTAGAAGCTGGATTTTGAGCTATACAAATTTTGTCAAGTCTGAATTATGTACCAAAGACATGTGAATAATGTATGAAGCGAAATGAGTTTGCATCTCTTAAAGAAAAGATAATGTTTATATTACATTATCCAACCAATTTTCTAAAGATTTCATTGAAGCTGAGATTCTTGGATTCTTGTATTTTTCAAAGCACTAGATTCAAATTTACTCATAATACAGTTCAAATCCCTTTCATATTATCAACCCCAACAGTGTTGTTTTAGTTCAATCCTAGACCTCTCCTCTCAGCCCAACAGCTCTAAACCCTGATTCTACCACTTCTCATAGATCATAAAAAATGAGGATCCATAGCCATGGATATATACTTTCCTATTGTCTCTGCAGCCACCATAGTGGAAATGAGCATCTTGAGACAATGTAGCAATTGGCTCATGTTTACTGACGACCACCTTATTCTTAAGCGACTGACACTGCATATGAGAGATGTAATTACACTATGTCTTTGAAGGCAAAGTTTTCAAATACAGATGCTGATATCTTCAAACAGGTTGCTATTAGCACACTCACTGCACCTACTATAAATTTAACATACTTTATATAGATTTAACTTCAGCATTTGACAGGGTTATACACAAAACACTGATCAATATATTAGAACAACTAGGTATTGATGTAATTTGATAAGATGTATAGCTGCATAGCTTACAAATAGGACAGGGCAAGTATCATACAGCAACTGGACAGGTTACATTTTTGATTGCAATCAGGGTGCCCCACAGGGCTCTGTACTGAGCCCTTACTTGCATAGAGTGTATCTGACCTAATTTTATCATCTGAGGTGCTCTACAGTCTATATACAGATGATCTGAAATTGGGTAAACTGATTACATATGTTACAGATAGGGCATTTCTCCAAAAGAACTTGACTAAATTGACCAGCTGGGCACAGAAGAATAATATGCTGATAAATACATTAAAAACTAAGCATATAAAATTTGAGAGCTATAAATTGAAAGGTGATTATTTAATACAGCACACAGTGATTGAAACTATAGATTCATTTAAGGACCTGGGTATATGGGTACATCTAGCTTTGAGTTTTTCTAATCATATCAACCAATTGGCTAATGACAGTTCTAGAACTATGTGATATATAAAACGTTGTATAATGTCTAGGAAATCAGAAATGATGATGTCATTTTTTGTAAGTTACATTAGACCCAAACTTGAGTATGGATTAACAATATGGAAACCTTATAATAAAACAGGTGTGAGCAAACTGGAAATACTACAGCAGAAATATACCAAGGGCATCCACGGATGTGAAAATTTAAGTTATTATGAAAGACTAAAATATATGAATTTGTACAGTGTCTCGTATAGATATCTAAGGAGGCGATGCTATTCAGGTATATAGGGCATTTAGTGACAACTATCTCAGTGAATGCTTGGAGTTATCCAACTGTACTAGAGAATCATCAGGCAACCTATATAGAAGCTGCTGATATCTCCAAACAGGGTCCCAATGGAGAGATGATAAGTTAGCAAGTAAAGGAGAGTATTATTGCTGAAACTGAATTCATCCTCAAGTCTTGGTGAGTAACTTTGCAAGGTGGACCCTGTTTTTTCAGAAAATCTCACCAAGATGACACTGATATAGAGATTGTATTACTATAGCATATATCGTGGACAGCAGTAGGTTAAAAATTAAAAAAAAGATAGCTGGGTGCACAAGATCCATGTTAAAAAAGTGCCCAATCCTGGTAGGCACACTGGTGCCAGGACTAGAAAGGATGACAGTGTAGAATCCTCAAAATATGGAAACATTACTACAATGAGGCCAGGCCGGGCCCAGGTGGAGGATGCACCCCTCCCCCCTTGAAGAAGTAAGTAGTCGTTCACAAAAATCACAAACACTGATAGGCCAAAGAAGCCCCATAAAGATGATAAAGTGGACTACTGAGGATTAGAAAGAAATTATGTATTGTTACTATTATGCAAGAAGCCCAGGATTTCCAGACACAAGATATACAAAATTATTAAGAGAGAAATTAGAGGAAAGAAAAATACTTTTACAAGAAAAACTGTCAGAAGCTTCAAATAAAAATTTGTATTCATTAATACAACAGATTTGTGAAAAACAGTATGTGGATCAAGAAACAATGTGTTTGGAAAAAAAAGGCATCTGAGGAAGTGCAAAAATATAAACAACAAAACCTAGAGATTTTTGAAAAGTATAAAAAAGAAATATGGACTTGGGAAAGAGAGATTTGATATGGTGCAATATTTATGCAAAGGAGAAAGCCAAATTAATCAATATAAAGAAGGCAGCCCCAAATATATTCCAAGAGAAATACAGGCAAAGGCATCCAGATATGGAAAATTTCACAATTAAAAAAATATCACAAAGGGGAAATATAGAAACGATTAGTAAAGAAGTTAAAAAAATAGAAATTTAAATTATGGAGTGCCTGTGAAGTAAAGGATTTGGTATAGAATGCCTAACACAGGTTACATCACAGCATGATGGATTGAGTCCCCAAAGTAAGGAGAAGCAGGAAGATCAGTAGACATCTGAAGAAGAAATATGGACATGGGAAAGAAAAATAGATTTAATATGGCAACTCAAATTGGATGCAGTGAGATATCTAGGTATTAATGAAATGGTAAATTTCAATTGTGTGTTAAAATTAAATCATTTGTTAGGATAATATTATGATGGTTATATATATTTTATTTTATTTTGTTACAATTTTTATTACATGCATATATTTTTAGTCTATACACAATTACAGAAGTATTGTTAGAATTTTAGTGTAGGTGCTGCTTTAAGTAGTTTAAAATCAAGCAATAGTAGGTTAATTATTTAATCGATATGTGGGTTTGAATGCTGGATAGGTTGTTTTAAATTGTTCTGAAGAAATCCCCACAGGAGGGATGAAAGTGCTTAATCGTGTTTAATTTTAACAGTATGATGTGATAGTGTTCAATCTCACTGTTTGTTCTTACACCTGGGTTCGGAGCCGATCCTCGGCTCCGTGTCGGCTGCTTGGCAAAGCTCTGCATCGAGAAGAAGCTCGAGACCAACCTAACTCCCACAATCCCCCTCTGCCTTTACCTCAGATCTAGTTTGCCGCTGCAACGTTCGCATCATTTTTGATGAGCTCGGACCACCTCAAGCTAAGAATATTTTATCTTTTATATTTTTGGATATAAATTTCTTCTTTCTCCTTTAAAGTTGACTGTGTGTGTGTGAGTAGTGTATTGAGGGTTTCTCAGTTCCGTATATATATTTTTATATACTTTTCTTAGAGTTAATTCCCTCGGGGCCTACCCCACCCTTTAACTTTATCTAAGGATTTGACTACAGGATTATTGACATTACTACTGGATTGGACTTTTGTACTGGCTATTTCATTGTTTACTGGACTTGACTTTGTAACATGTCTGAAAAAGCTAAATCAGGCTTCAAACGGTGCCAATGCGGACAGAAAATGTCTGTCACGGATAATCATAGTTCCTGCGTCTACTGTCTTGGCCCTCTCCATCTGCAGGAAGACTGCTCCATCTGCCATTCTTTCAGTGGAAGGGTCATGACAGATAGGCGCAGGAAACTTATGGATAGGGGCCTTTTGAAGCCTGCATTCCAAGAGGCTCTGGATGCATCAGACCAGACATCTAAATCCTCGAAGGAATTGAAGACGTCGGAGCCCATGTCATCGGCTCCGAGCTCTTCATTTAAAGTTCAATCACCGGTTCCACAGACTTCGGGGCCGAGTGTTGAACTGTTGTCAGTTACCGAGCCTCGAGTCTTGGAACCGGTGACGGAGCTTCCTCCTCCTGTACTTTTGAGGTCGGCTCCGTCTTCGATTCCTTCGATGCGTTCTTCCAGGCCCCTCTCCGACACTGATGTAGACCGCGTGGTGCAGAAATTGATGGAGAATACGGCCTTGTCCAAGCTCATCTCTGTCTCCTCCCAGTTGGTGTCGAGACTCGAAGGCCTTCCCTTATCTCCACCTGTTCCTCCTCCGAGGCCTATCCAGTCTTCGGAGCCGGAAGAGGCTGATCTGGTGATTGTGGAGCCCTCGGTGCCAGAACCGTCTTTTTCTCGGTCGGCACCGTTCACCTCGACTCCGTGGGACCCAGTACCGGAGTCTCGGAGCCGAAGATCCATCCTTGGATCCGGGACTGAGAGTCGGACCGATGTTTCGGTTCCGACACTCCCTCTCGGAGCCTCGGCTCGGATCGACTCGGCTCCGTCCTCGGGGTCGATACCTTCGGTGCCTGTCTCGGGGATTCCTCCGATTTCTTCAGAACCGGGGGATACCTCGACTCGGGACCCGGGGGCCTTCGACCTCATGAGGAAGGTGTTGTCTACTCAGACAACCACTTCAGCAGAAACAGGTTCTCCTTCCCATAAAGGTCCATTATCCTCCTCTGCACCCACGGCTACATCTAAGCGTTGAGCACCAGTGTCTCAGCCACCCCTAGAGGGTGCCCCCTCTTCCTCGGAGGCTTCATCGGATGCCCCCCCCGAAGAAGTTCCGAGGAAAAGATTGTGTAAGAGGAGACACTTGGATTCTCCACAAGAATCCTTGACATCGGACACTGACTTGGATGAGTCAGAAGGGTCCCCAAAATCACCCTCAGAGGATGTCTCCTTTTCTGACATCCTGGAGATCCTAAAACAGAGAGGTGATTGGCAATCCCTACCCCCTTCTGAGGATGAGTCAGTCTTGCTGAAGGCATTCGGTGCTCGCCCTTCCTCCTCCTGGGTCACTCCGCCCTTCGATGAATTGATGGAATTGATTGCTCGAAGGGCGTGGGAGACACCTGACACGGTGGAGCCAGTCCCTAGAAAGCCTAATAAATATATTACTGCCCCCCAAGATAAGGCTTATCTGACTAAGGGAGTTCCAGTGGACGCTATGGTAGTGGCAGCGGCCACGAAAAAGGAGATGTCTGAATCTTCCTCATCTGTCCATCCGCCTAACAGAGATTCTAGGACTATGGACAGGTATGGGAAGTGCATTTTTAGTTCAGCGGCTTTTTCTATGCGATCCCTGAACTATTTGACCCACTTCACACGGTTACAGAGGGATCTAATCAAAGAGTTGGGAGATACCCTCCAGGGTACTACAGATGCTGCTGTCTCAGAGAAAGTTACAGCACATCTCAATACCCTTACATCTATTGCAAACTCGTCCATGAGGCTGATCTCATACGCAGCCGAAGGGTCGAGTAGGGCAGCTGCTTCAGCGATTGCTCTTCGTAGACAATCCTGGATGCGCTTATGTTCCTTTGCAGAAGCCTTCAAGTCTTCCTTTACTAACGCCCCATTTGATGGTGCCACTCTCTTTGGCCCCAAAGTAAAGGAGACCCTTACCCGGTGTGAGCAAGAGGGAAAGACTCTGTCTGCTGTCGGAGTCCGTTTTTCCACACCATCCAGACCATACCCCAAAGGGCAACATGGTGGAAAAATGTGGTTTCAAAAACCCCAAGGCTCTTTCCCAGGCACACAGGGTGATGCCCCCTCTAGAGGCAGAGGAGGGGGCAGAGGTGGAAGACGTCGCCCTGGCGGCAGAGGGGGTCCGCAAAACCAAGGTGACAGGGATACACTCCCTGGGAAACCTTTCCAGCACTCCTGAGAGGAGGCCCGACTGTCCTGCTGTGGAGGCAGTCGGGGGTCTTTTAGCTTTATACCCTCAGGCCTGGCAAAGTCTTACAACAGACAATTGGGTAAAAAGCATTGTTACCAGAGGTTACAGAATTCCCTTCCTATTGCCCCCAATTCCTCAGAAAAGACTCCCAGATGTACCGCCCCATCTGCGAGGCCCTGCAGCTATAGAAATTTCAAAGCTGCTAGAAAAAAGAGTCATCCAACCAGTCCCAGAGGACCAAAGAGGATTCGGAACTTACTCAAGGTTCTTTTTAGTTCCAAAAAAGACAGGGGACTGGAGGCCAATTCTGGACCTAAGCAAACTCAATACCTTCATCAAGAAAGAAAAGTTCCGGATGGTCAAGCTTCAATCGATCCTTCCATTCTTACAAAAGGATGACTGGATGTGCTCAATAGATCTGAAGGACGCATACTACCACATCAAAATGGCCAGGGCGTCCAGGGATCACTTGCGCTTCCGGCTGGGAGCCAGTCACTTTCAGTTTCGAGCCCTGCCCTTTGGTCTGACCTCAGCCCCCAGGGTTTTCACCAAATGTATGGCAGTGGTAGCATCTCACTTGAGACGCCTGGGATTCCAGGTGTTTCCATATCTGGACGACTGGCTCCTTTCTGCCACCACCCAGCGTCGACTGATTCAGGCCAGGGATTACACACTTCAACTCTGTGTTCATCTCGGGATTTCCGTAAATTTCGAAAAATCTTTACTACAGCCATCACAGCATATCTCATTCATAGGAGCAGAATTGGATACGCATTGCTTAATCCTAAGGCTTCCTCCAGAAAGGATAGCCTCTCTACAAAACCATATATATCTTCTTCTATTATCCAGAAAATCCCCAGCAAAACTGGTTCTGAAGGTTTTTGGTCTCATGGCAGCTTCTCTCATTGTGATACCCTTGGGAAGACTGCACATGAGAGTTCTTCAATGGCTACTGTTTGCACAATGGTTGTTCCAACAGCTACCCCTGACGCACAAGATTCACATCACAAACATATGCAAATCACACCTGGCTTGGTGGCTTCAGACTTGCAATCTTTCCAGTGGAAGACCATTTGTGCTACCCACGCCGACAGCTACGGTGACCACGGAAGCTTCCCTGATAGGGTGGGGGGGCATCTTTCAGGGACAGACAGTCCAAGGCGAATGGTCCAATTTGGAGTACAATCTGCACATCAATGTTCTAGAGTTGAGGGCAGTGTTTCTAGCATTGCAACACTTTGCTCCCCTTCTTCCTCTAGGGACAATTGCAGTTCAGTCGGACAACATGTCCGTAGTCTGGTACATAAACAAACAAGGGGGAACCAAGTCTTATCAACTATGCAGAGAGGCCATGAGAATCTGGCAATGGGCGGAATCCACGGGTCGCTTTCTGATAGCAACGCACATCCCGGGGTTATCCAATGTCATAGCGGACAGGTTGAGCAGAGCCATCCTGTTACCTCATGAGTGGTCCCTCAAACAATCAATTGCGAAGGAAATTTTTTGCAAATGGGGCCAGCCTTCCTGCGATCTGTTTGCGTCTCCAATGAACGCCAAATGCAGAAGCTATTTTGCCCTATTACCCCCCTCCAGGGGAAGTCCCCACGGATGCTCTGGTTCACGTTTGGCCCCCGGGTCTCCTATACGCCTTTCCTCCTGTTCCCCTGATTGCAAAATTTCTACAGAAAGCCAACAACCTGCAAAGGACAATTATCCTCATTGCCCCATTCTGGCCTCGTCAAATCTGGTTTCCCTTTCTTCTGGCACACCGAATTCGGGAACCCTGGATCCTGGACCCAGTGCCGGATCTACTGACCCACTCGTCAGGGGCTCCCCACCCGTCGCTACTCTCCCTCAGACTAGCAGCTTGGCTGCTCCGCTTCCCTTCTTAGCCAGGTCTGATCTTCTTTCCCCTGCAGTTCAAAATATCCTGGTGGCTTCTCATAAAGCCTCCACTACAAAGATTTACACTAGTAAATGGAAGCGTTTTGTGCACTGGGCAAAGACACAACAATTGGACCCCGTGATAGCTCCTCTAAATAAGGTCTTGGAGTTTTTAACCGAACTGTTCCACCAAGGAGCTTCTCCTGCCACTTTAAGAGTACAATTGGCTGCCATTTCAAACTTTCATGTGGGAGAAAGTGGGGCTCCTATTATGGCTCACAGACTTTGTAAGGCCTTTTTAAAAGGATCTTTCCATATTAGACCACCAGTTAGAAGTCCTACATCACCCTGGAACTTGAACCTTCTTTTATCACAGCTCATGCTACCACCCTTTGAACCAGCCTCTTCCTGTCCTTTGAAATTTTTGTCATGGAAGACCCTCTTTTTGGTGGCTATTACATCGGCCAGACGGGTATCGGAGCTTCAAGCTCTTTCTGTTCAACACCCTTATTTGATCTTTCACCCTGATAGAGTATCTCTTCGCACTAATCCATCCTTTCTTCCCAAAGTTTGCTCCGTTAATAATCTTAATCAGTCCATTGAGCTTCCCACCTTTTTCAAAAACCACTCCAATAAGTTGGAATATATGTTACACAAGTTGGATGTTCATAGACAACTCAGATTTTACTTGGATAGAACAAAAGATCACAGAAAAACAGACCAGCTCTTTATAGCCTTTGCAGACAGCAAGAAGGGTATGGCAGTTACAAAATGAACCCTTTCCAAATGGCTTTCTGATTGTATTATATTTGTTTATTCTGCCTCAGAGAAAACTTTACCTGTCAAGCCCAAAGGGCACTCTACAAGATCAATATCTACATCCCTGGCTCATGCAGCCCGCCTACCGTTAGACACTATTTGTGCGGCTGCCACTTGGTCTAAACCACATACATTCATTACTCATTACAAAGTAGACAGGATTTCTAGGGACAGGGCAACCTTTGGTTCCACTGTGCTCAGGAACGTTCTCCCATGAGTTCCTCAGGAACATGGAGCTAGGGACGCTACCCAGGTGTAAGAACAAATGGCGAAATTGAACACTATCACATATAGAAGTTATGTCCTTACCATAACGTTCCATGTGGAGTGTTCATCTCACCTTTGTTCTTACATTCCCACCCTCCCACCCTCAGGAAGAACGTCCAGTTTAGGTGTCTGGTTTGGTTCTCCTGCTTCTGCCTTTAGCAATTGTTGTAGATATATTTTTCAGCTATGTTTGTTCTTGTTTGGCATTAATGTGTTATATTCTCTCTGTTGACTTCTGGTTTGCTTGCAAACTAGATCTGAGGTAAAGGCAGAGGGGGATTGTGGGAGTTAGGTTGGTCTCGAGCTTCTTCTCGATGCAGAGCTTTGCCAAGTGGCCGACACGGAGCCGAGGATCGGCTCCGAACCCAGGTGTAAGAACAAAGGCGAGTTGAACACTCCACATGGAACGTTATGGTAAGGACATAACTTCTATTTTTTAGTAGTTTTATACTTAATAAAATGTATTCATGTTCAGAATGGACTTAGCTGGTATCCTCCCTTTCTGGATTATTAAGATTTAATATGGTGCAATATTTATGCAAAGGAGAAAGCAGAACTAACCAGTACAAAAAGAGGAGCACCAAAGATATCTGAAGAAAAATATAGGCAAAGGAATCCAGACATAGAAAACTTTACCCTACAAAAAAAAGAAGGCAAAGAGGAAATGTAGAAAAGAAGATTAGTAATGGAGAAGTTAAAGACATATAAACCGAGGTTATGGAGTACCTGTGAAGGATTCAGTGTAGAAATCTAATTCAGAAAGCACCACAACAGGATAGTGCAATGGATATCCAAATTAAGGGGAAACAAGTGGAATGGGAAGCAATTGGTCAGGTGCCATGTGAAGATATTTTGGAGCTTTCCACAAGAAACCAGTATAAATATTCACTTAAAGCTGGACAGCAAGGGAAAGAACAGGAAACTGTGGAAGCGCTGATGCAGTCAATGTTGAAGAGTGATAGGCCAGTGAGTTCCCATATGACACAGGATGAAATTGAAGAGAATGTGCCACAGAAAGATGCTATAGAACTTTGTATAGAATGCCCACAGGTAATGGAAAACAAAAATTCTGCCCTCAATTTAGAAGAAAATGAGCTAAGAGAAGAGTTTCTTGATTTAATAGACATCAATAGACATATTAAGATCAATGAAAGAAATAGACTGTAAAAGGTCAGTAAAACCCAAAATGTCAGAAGTTTGATAAAACAAATGAACACAGTAATTAGAACTGTCTATAGAGATCCATGCGATATAACAAAAGTAAACAGAATATATTACTGTGCAGCTAAATTAATAACTGATAAAGTTTTACCACAGGAATACAAGGTAGAGAAGGAAAGGAAGGGGAGAAATCAAATACCATCATGGAAGTATCAAATAGAGAAAACTATAAAGCAATTAAGACAAGTGCCACTGTTAGAAGAATATAGAAAAGGGAACAGGTCAACAAAAATACTAAGAAAGATGATGTGATAAAAGCAATGCACAGTTTTAGAACAGACCAGGATCTACCATGCACTATCGCAAATAAACTAAAAATCTCAGCACAGGGGGAAAAACGTAGAAGATATGAAGATAAATATAAAGGAAAACTACAAAATAAGCAATTTATTGATGAGCCAAAAAAGTTTTATAGAGAATTGGAAAACAAGTAAAAGAAATTGAAAGACTGCCAAAAAAGAAGAAATAGATACATTTTGGAGAAGTATCTATGGAGATCTTGTGGACCATAACAAAGATCATAAATGGATAGAAGAATAAGGATAGAATAAGAAGTTTAAAGGTACAAGATATGAAATGGGATGAAGTAACAGCCAGAGAAACTTTAACAAAATTAAGAAAAGCTTCTAATTGGAAAAACCCAGGTACAGATGCAGTACCTAACTTTTGGTTAAAAGTATTAACATCTTTGCATGAAGATTTAGCCATGAGTAAGAACTATTTATATGTGCATACCAAACAGACACCAACATGGTTAACAACAGGAAAAGCAATGCTCCTACTTAAAAGTGAACCTGCAAGCTACCCTAAAAATTATAGATCAATAACTTGCATTCTGACAATGTACAAACTATACACAGCAATTGATGCTGACAGAGTTTATTGTCATTTAGAAGAAAACTTAATTATGGCAGTAGAACAAAAAGGCAATAAAAGAAAGTCGGGTCTATATCACAATGTCGGAGATGCATTACTTTGAATACGTCTTCATTGAACCCATAAAAATGAAAAATGAAAACAGCAAAACTACATATGAGCAATTTCTTTCCCTGGGAAAGAAATCGCTTGTATAAAAAATACATACATATTTATATATATATATCACTACACACCAAACAAAGAGGGGGGTTTTGCACTCCACACGCTCCAATGTAGGGGGCTAAGCCCCCCCACCCCCCCAACTAAATATACCAACTCTGAGATCGCACTACAGTTTACAAAACAGCAAGCTACTGGAAGCGGGCAAGCGATTTCTTTCCCAAGGAAAGAAATCACTCATATGCCCCTTCACTGTTTTCAGTTTTCATTATTTTAAGTTCAGCAAAGACGCATTCAAAATTATGTGTCTTCGACAATCTAATAGGAACCCAAGAAAGTCATATGGAGCAAAGGATCATTTGTTGTTAAAGTCATAGTGAAGAGCTATAAAAAGGGGAAGAATCTAAGTATGGCATGGATTGACTACAAAAAAGCATTTGATAGTATCCCACATTCGTGGATAAGAGGGCTTAAAAATGTATAATATACACCCTACACTGATTAAGTACATTACAGTGACCATGAAACAGTGGCAGACCACTTTGCAATTAAACCATGATAAAGGACAATTTATTATCCCAGGAATTAAAATTCAAATGGGGATATTCCTCGATGACTCTCTGTCACCACTGATATTCTGTCTTGCCCTTAACCCAATAAGCTGTCTACTTAACAGTTTAGGCCATGGCTATAAATTGGCTCCTACAAAACAACGAAGTGTAAAGACTTCTCATCCTCTCTTTGTCAATGATTTAGAACTGTATAGCTCATCAGATAAGGAACTGAAAGCACAACTGCAAGTTGTCAAACTTTTTCAGATGATATAAGAATGTCATTTGGCCATGATAAATGTGCAAAAGCAACTGTTAAAGCAGTAAACTGCAGCACCAGAAAAACATCAGTTTGGGACAAGAATGTGATATAAAAGAACTTGAGCAAGACAGAGTGTATAAATATTTGGGAATTGATGAAGGATCAACAATAAAACATGACCTAATGCAAATAAAACTTAGTAATGAATATTTTAGAGGACTTAAATTAATCCTGAAAACAGTGTTGACATCTAGGACCACTGGGGATTGTGCAAACATTATTGTATTGAAGTGGCTGAAAATACTGGAAACATGAGCCACAAAGCATCATAGAAAGTTATGAAGTTTATATCACATGGGATCACCCCTACCAATAGTTCAAAAGATAGATGCTAGAAAACTGGATATAATGGTCCATAAAAAAAGACAAAAGTAGCATTAACCATTAAAATGCCACACCCAGTGACTACAGTGCCTTACGTACAGAGAGACACAAAGTCATAAAATATCAGGATCTACATGCAGAAACGAGAGCAATGTGGAAAAAAGATACCCAGACTGTCTGATAGTAGTAGGAGCAACAGGTCTTATAAAAAACAATCGTATTTATATATGTTACCAATACATGTAACCCCATACGAATTGCAGAAGGAGTCATTACTGGGCACACTGTGGTGCTGCAAAGAGCACTTCTGTATGACATCAGAGATTGAAACAATACTAATTTCATGAACTTTAATTGTACTTTGACTTGGGAATGGGGTTCATTCCCATCATGGTATTAGAAACCCAAAAGATTTGGAAAAATTAAAAAAGATACCCACAGTAAATGGACAACAAAAAAATGTGTCCTCAGTTTAGAAGAAAATGAACTGAGATGAGTTGGTTAATTTAACAGAGATGGATAGACATATTAAGATTAATAAAAGAAATAGACTGCAGAAGGTCAATAAAATCCCAAAAGTTATAAGTTTTATAAAACAAATGAACACAGTAATTAGAATTGTCCATAGAGATCCATGCGATATAACAGAAGTAAACAGGATACATTATTGTGTAGCCAAATTAATAACAGATAAAATTCTACCACAGGAACACAGGGTAGTGAGGGAAAGGAATGGGATGAATCGAATATCGTCATGAAAGTATCGAACAGAGAAACCTATAAAGCTATTAAGACAAGATGTATCACTGTTAGAAGAGTATAGAAAAGGGAACAGATCAACAAAAATACTTAGAAAGATAGACATGATAAAAGCAATGTGCAGTATTATAATGGATCAGGATTTATCATGCACTGTCCCATATAATAAACTAAAAACACCAGCATAGGCAGAAAAAGTTAGAAGATACACAGATAAATATAAAGGAAAAGTACAAAATAAGCAATTTATTGATGACCCAAAAAAGTTTTGTAGAGAACTGGGAAACAAGGTAAAAGGAATCGAAAGACCACCAAAAAAAGAAGAAAAACATACATTTTGGAGATGTATTTATGAAGATCCTGTGGAATGTAACAAAGATGCTAAATGGACAAAAGAAGTAAAAGAAAAAATAAGTTCAAAGGTACAGGATATGAAATGGGATGGAGTAACAGCCAGAGAGATTGAAACAAAGTTAAGAAAAATCCAAATTGGAAAACCCCAGGCCCAGATGCAGTACTTAACTTCTAGTTAAAAGTATTAACATCTTTGCATGAACATTTAGCCATGTGTAAGGACTATTTATATGTGCACCCAGAACAGACACCAACCAACTTGGCTAACAACAGGAAAAAACAATGCTCCTACTTAAGAGTGAACCTTCAAGCTACCCTTAAAATAATAGACCAATAACTAGCCTTCAGATGATGTATAAACTATATGCTGGAATTGATGCAGGAAGAGTTTATAGTCATTTAGAAGAAAACTCAGTTATAGCAATAGAACAAAAGGGCAATAAAAGAAAGTCATATGGAACACATGATCATTTGTTGTTAAATACAGTCAAAGTGGAGAACTGTAAAAAAAGGAAGAATCTAAGTATGGCATGGATTGACTACAAAAAAGCATTTGACTGTATCCCACATTTATGGATAAAAGAGTTCTTAAAAATGTATAGGATACACCCTACAATGATAAATGACATCACAGTGACCATGAAACAGTGGCAAACTACTTTGCAGTTAACCCATGATAAAGGAACAAAGGGTGAATCTCTGTCACCATTGCTGTTTTGCCTTGCCCTTAATCCATGAAGCTATCTGTTTAACAGATTAGGCCATGCCTGTAATTTGGCTCTCAGAAAGCAACAAAGTATAAATACTTCTCATTTTCTCTTTGTTGATGATATAAAATTGTATAATTCATCAGGTGATGAACTGAAAGCACAGCTGCAAGTAATCAACATTTTTTTCAGATGATATAAGAATGTAATTTGGTCTTGATAAATGTGCAAAATCAACCTTTAAAGCAGGAATGCTACAGCACCAAGAAAACATCAGTTTGGGACAAGAATGTGATATAAAAGAACTTCAGCAAGAGGGAGTATATAAATATTTGGGAAATGATGATCAACAATAAAACATGAACAAACATGAATAAAAGTTAGCAAGGAATATTTCAGAAGACTTAAATTAATCCTGAAAACAGAGTTGACATCTAGGAACAAAATTCAAGCTATAAACCAATTTCCTCTTCCTGTCCTAACTTACAGTTGTGGAGTGATTAACTGGCCCCAAAAGGTGTGGGGTAGAATATGCAGGAAACCAAGAAGGATGCTTCATGCTCATCAAATGATTTATAAAACATCAGTGCATACCAAGATTATATATTTCCTGTTCCAAAGAAGGTATGGGCTTAATTGAAATTGATTACATGTATAGATCTGCAATTGTGGGGCTGCATACATATCTGTTGACCTCACAAAACCCAAATATAGTGAAAGTTTTGAAACACGAGGAGAATAAATTTAAGATGTCTTCCCTTCTTAGTCTAGCAGAAGCATATTGGTGTCAAGTGGGAATGGAAATCAAACCAGAAGTAGATAAAAAATCAGGCAGCAAATGAATGTGCCAAAAAACAAAAGAAAGAATATAAAGTGAAGGATCAGATGAGAAGGCAAAATTGTGTAAAATGCATAAATATAATTGCAAGTATAGAAAACTCCTGGAAGAACCGCATGCTGATCAGGATCGAATGCAGGAATGGTTAAGGAGAGGCAAATTCAAACTAAAAGATGAAAGGTTAATATTGGTGGCCCAAGATAGTCGGCTACATACACTTTGGTTTACAAAGTCCATTGAACATGTGGGAGAAACAGACAAATGTAGGTTTTGCAAAACAGAATTGGAAACAGTTGCACACCTTGTTGTTGGTTGTGCTATACTAATGGCAGAAGGACTGTATACTGAAAGGCATAATAATGTGGCAAGACTGCTGCACTAGGGATTGTGTAAACATTATAATATTGAAGCAGCTGAAAAACACTGGAAAAGTGAGCAACAAAGCATGATAAAAAATGATAAAGTCTACATTCCATGGGATCATATGAGAAAACCAGATATAGTGCTCCATGAGAAGAAGACAAAAGTAGCCTTGATCACTGAAATCGCTACACCCAGTGACTAGTGGCTTCATACAGAGAGACACAAAGTCATACGATATGAGAATTTGTAGGCTGAAATGAGAGTAATGTGGAAGAAAGATACCCAGACAATTCCAGTAGTAGTAGGGGCAACGGGTCTTATAAAAAATAATTTATAATCATAGTTGCATATGTTACCAATACATGTAACTCCATATGAATTGCAGGAGGAGTCATTACTGCGCACATTACTGGTGCTGCAAAGAACACTTCTGGCTGACTTCAAACACTGAAACAATGCTAATTTCATGAACTTTAATCATACTTTGACTTAGGAATGGGCCCCACTCCTGTCATGGCATTAGAAGCACAAATGATTTGGAGAAAGTAAAAGAAGATTCTATAGGAATGAGAAGTGTATTAATTGGTTCTCTGACAGAGCAATTAATGCATGGAACAGACTACAAAATTACATTAAAGCAAGTGCTAGTTTAGATATTTTTAAGAATAGTCTGCACATTTATTACAGGAACAAGTGTTTTGGGATTTTGCAGGCTAGAAGGGCATTAATGCCCATACTTAAAATATTTGTATGTATATGTACTATGGATCAGACACATAAACTCACATATACTGAGGCTCTTGAATGCAATCTATTCAGCCCATAATGGACTCCCAGACATTTGCAAAGGCAGCACTCCCCAGGACACATAAAGCCACATCTCACAATGTCTTAACGTTTAAGCTCTTAAAGCAAGCTACCACACAAACCAATATATTGGTCATTGGAGACACTATTGGGAGACACACTAATGCACCTCACTAGGCTGAGCAAGGTGACAGTCATGGTCAGTTGGCTATCAGGGTCAAGGATCTGCTAGATCGCACGTCCTTTCAGGACATTGAACCACAAGTACCATTATGACTCTGCCATAGTCCATGTGGGTGTTAATGACATGAGATATACTTCCCTGGAATATATGAAGAGAAAGACATGATAGAGCTTTCAGATTATGTGCCCAGGCAGGTATGAGCCTAGCAATGAGCAGCATTCTACCATCTTCAAAGATGATTCCACAATAAAAACAGAAGATGTTATTCTAAGGGGGGGTCCAATATTTGTCAGCTTGGGAGAACGTGACTGACAGACAATGTTGCGTTCCTAGTGATGGTTTCAGCTGTCGCCACCATGCTTTTGGACATTTGCCAGACATATCCACCCCTATAGTGCCTTTTTATGTAAGGCCAATCTGATAAATCTGACAACATAGTAAATTCTATGCAAGCTAAAATAAAAGTGCTATTGTTCAATGCTAGGAGTCTCAACAAGTAGCTCCACTCCCTGGAAACACTCCTCACCCTGGAGAGTGTTGACATCTGTGTAGTTACTGAGACATTATTTAAAGTCATGGATGGCACCCTGTAAGTTGAAGGCTTTAATGCCTTCCAATCATTTAGACCAGCTACCATACAAGAAGGGACAAGAGGTGGAGATGTGTCAATCTACATAAAAGGTAAGCACACCTCATGATTGCTTAAACAATATGACATGCTTGAGCTACTCCATGTCCAGTTAACCTTAGGTAAAGTCCAGTAACATATCCTTGTTACCTATAGGTCCCCATGTATGACACAGGAAAACCATATCACGTATTTGAATGCACTGGAGTCACTCAAATTTCAGCCCAACACTATATGCATTACTGATTCAACTATCTCACCATAAACTGGAATACATAAAAACAAGGATTCCTGGATTTATCAATGCAAATACCTCAGAACAGCTAATCTGCAGACCTACTATGGATAAAAATATCCTGGATCTGGTACTTAAAAATATGAGGGAAGTTTACACCCCTCACTGTATACAATGTTAACACTGGTCACATCAGATCAGGTCAGAAAGCAGTAACCCTTGAAATAAACATAAAGGCTGCACTCACAGCAAACACCAGAATCTTTAGGAACTTTTCCAAGGCTAACTACCTCCTGTTAATTTGAGGCATAGTTAAATTCCAAGCCATGCCAAATTCAGAGAACACATTGCTCTATGCAGAAATGTTTATGGAAATCCTGTATAAGCATTTAAATAACTTCACAGAAACAGCAGTTCCAAACCAAAATAAATTTAGGGAAAACTTCAAAAACAAGCCCTCTTGGTGGATGACCAGTATAAATAGGTTGTACAACAACAACAACAACAAAAAAAGGAAATCCTGTCCAAAACTTGAAAGGGCTATGCACAAAAGACAAAAAAACTCCCTCATCAGTCTCACAAGCAACTCAGAGGACTAAGCAAGTATGTTAAAGTGAACTTTGAGGCAAAAATAATATCCCAGACCAAGGATACCCAAAAGGCATTTTTCAGTTATTTAGATAATCTTAAAGGGAACACCCAGCAGTGTGCTGAACAAATGTTAAATGGAAATTTTTATACCAAACCATAGTATATAGCAAATTTGCTGGCTGATAAATTCATCTCCAATTTCACCCCCCATTAACCCTAGTTTCCCTGTACGAAATACCCTCTAGCATCTCTCCCCCAAGAATTACTAAAGAACAGGTCCTCATTGCACTTTCCACAGCTATAAACACTGCATTAGTAGGTCCTGATAATATCTCAGGATGCTGCCAAAATAGCTTGAAACATGACCTGTCAGTCCCACTAGAATGTGTGTTCAACTGCAACTCAGGCAGGCTTTATCCCTAGGGAACAGAGGACTGCAACTGTCATCACTCTATACAAAGGCAGACCATCAACAGACCCAGGAAACTACAGATCCAATAAATTTGACTAGTCGTATGTGCAAGGTCATGGAAAGAATTATTACGGACCTGATAAAAAAGACATAAGGAATCTTCAGCCACTGGACTCATCCCAGTTTGGTTTCATCAAGGGCAGCTCATGCCTATTAAACTTGATGGATTTCCTCGAAGGTCACTAGAACCATTGGCAATGGCAAAATTGTACATATTGCCTACCTTGACCTAGCAAAGGCATTTTACACAATACCTCACTTAGATATTATAGACAAACTCACAAATTTATCATAAATCCATATGTCACCTGATGGATAGCCAAATGGCTCACAGATAGCATACATGAGGTTAGGATGGGGTAATCTACCTTCACCAAGAGGCCTGTTATTAGTGGTTTCCCACAGGACTCAATACTGGGACTTCTCCTGTTTGGAATATACTTCTCTGAAGTCAAGGCAAATGTATAGGGCCTTTGACTGACCAAATTTTCTGACAACTGCAAACTGGGTGCAATTATTGAATCCCCATAGGTGTAGATATCCTTCAGGAAAGTCTTACACAGACAAATAATTGGAGCCAAAGCCATGGTCTAAAGGTCAATGCAAAAAAATTGCATAATTATACCCAATGAGAAGACATCTACCCCTGGAAATTGCAACATTGATAACACTCCCCTAAGAGTAGACCAAGTAGTAAGGGACTTGGGAATTGAGTTTGACAGCAGTCTGAACTTTGATCACCATGTGTCCATAGTAGTGAGAAAATCCTTCTATGCGTTACAACTTATAAGTAAGGGCATGGCATCCAGATCTAAGGAAATCATAGTTCATCTATATGTCACTCGTCTTGTTCATACTAAAAAGAAGATGAAGCTTGGCTGTTCGATAAAGTAGTTTATTGAAAACAAACACATCAAGATGGATGGCAGGAACATTAAACTGACTACTACATACATGCATGCTTTTACTCTGACTGCTCACTAATGGCAATCTTGCTTAAACATGCTCAGTACTTATATGCATGTGCCGACTGACTTGAATCCTTCTTAAAGGTACATTGCACACTCTGCTCTACATCCTCCATCTTTACTGAGCTGTACCATATAAGCAATGATATTTGAAATAGGCATGCAATTTATACAGACAATAATAAACAAAATAACAGTCATGTCCAGGTTGCTGTGTATCTGGAACTAGGTCTGGAAATGCGACCTGATCTTGTAATGTAATAGTTAGGACCAGGTTTAGCAACAGAGACAGACATTGGGGAATATTCTACTTCAGGACTCTTAGGGACATTCTCTGGAACAGGGATTACTTATGGAATGTCCTCTGGAACAGGCAAGATGCTGTAACACTGGTTCAGACACTGGTAATAAATGGTTCTGATTCTGCCTAAATTTCATTGCTTGTGATTCCACAATATATGATCTCGACTCTTGACACAAACTTTTCAGAAATCTGATGCAATCGAAACCTTTTGACATCTGCTTCCTCACTATCTCGTCTTCTTTTAATTTACTGAGTGGTTTGCTGGTCTTACCATAGCAGGACTTCAGGGACAAACACTTTTTCAACAGTTGGGCTTTCACTGCTTTGTTGTTTTTAGCACATGGAACCAATAAATTGCTATTGATTGGTAATGTGGTTCTGGTTTGTCTTGACATAAGTTTCTGGTCAGGTGAACCAAGATGATTATCATGAGGAATGTCTCTGAGATTTAACAAGTTTAGAAAAACATTGGTATTGTCATGTTTGGATTTCCCTAACAGCTGTTTTGCACTTTGAACTGCATGTTCAGCCAAGCTGTTTGACTCCAGGTATTCAGGACTATTCGTAATATGAACAAAGTCCCATGCTTCTGCAAATTGTTTGAACTGATGACTTGTAAACTGTGCACCATTGTCAGAAATAACTTTGTGCAGACTACCATGGACGGAAAAGTATCTCTTCAACTTAGTAATGACAGTACTGGAAGTTAGGTTAGGAAGTAGGTCAATCTCAAACCAATATGAATCAGAGTACTAACACCAAGTAATGTAAAAAGTAAAAAATAAAAAGTAAAAAATGCACCAAGATAACACACAGCAAACGTTTAATCACAGCAAAGTACAAAGTGGTAAGCGCTTTCACAACCAAAGTTGCTTCATCAGACACCACAGTAAAAAATGCACAGGTTTAAACAGAGATTCTAAAATGCCAATTAATCAATAAAAATCACACAATGATTAAGTAGCAGTGAAAAACAATTAAGCCTCATGCTCAAACTAAAAAAGCATTGCTTAAAAATATTGTTTAAAAAACATTGTACAAGAAGGAATCAAATACTATACATGAGAAAGCACTTAAAAAACGTATAAAATCATTATAAAACATGGGAAAATACTAGGCAGGAAAAAGTTAAATAGAATACTTGGAAACTAATAGTTAAATACATTAGACTAATTTTGAAAGAACTTAGCTAATCTTAATGCTTGAGATGTCTAGCCTTTAAAAAAGGGACCAAGGAAGTAGTAGCATTCAAACTAGGATACTTTTCAGCATTAAGTTTCAAAATCCACTTCTGTTCATGTCCCTCTGTGATATTCTCAATGTCACCACCTCTGGGGTTTCTATGAATATGTTGTAGAACAAAGAACTTAAAGGAATGAGAACGGCCATTGGGCATAACATGCTCGGCTAGAGCATTTGATGGTTTATTATTACTAATATCTCTTAGGTGGTCTAGAATACAATCTTTAAGCATTCTATTTGTTTTTCCTACATAAAAAGCAGGACACTGTACACAAAAACAATAATAGACCACATCTGTAGATCTGCAATCAGTGTATTGATTAGTGTACAAAGAAAATTTCCTAGTAGGATGTACATATTTATTTTTGCTATATATAAATTGACAAGCACTGCAATTCCTGCATAGAAAAGTACCATGCCGATTGGATCTAATAATAGTTCTAGATAATTCACCATGACATAGATGTTTAAGGGATTTATTATTTCTAAAACTAAAAATAGGAGAATGTCCGACCTTGTCTACCAGTCCAGGCACTTCTTGTAGCAAATACCAATGCTTTTTGACTACATCTAAGTATTGATTGATGTTACTGGAAAACTGAAACACCACTCTAAAATCATTACTAGTTCTGTTAGTATATCTTGTATTGTCAACAGCATCACCAGCATTAAAATAAGGTTTACATCTAGTGCTTCTCAGCTTCCAGGCATTAGAGATAGTCTGTTCAATGTCTGCAAGCGAGTATCCCCTATGTAAAAATTCTGTTTTTAAATTAGATAGGGCAACTACTGCATCTTCATCTCTGCTATGCAATCGCAGTGTTCTAAAAACCTGACCCTTGAGCACATTCCTAGGAACGTGTCTAGGGTGCATACTAGATTTGTACAAAAGAGTATTTTTTCTAGTGGGTTTAAAATAAATATTACTGCAAAGACTATTTAAAACAGATTTACTAATCTGCACATCAAGGAAACTGATGACAGTGTTGGAACTATGGTAAGTGAACCTTAAAAAATCAGTAGTTGAATGCAAATATTCCACAAACTGTGCCAAATCAATACCAAAGCCTCTCCACAGCATAAACACGTAATCTACAAAGCGGACGTACCACAGTATTTGTCCAAAGAATGGATTATTGTTTGACAACACATTTTGCTCTTCCCAGCTGACCAAAGCCAAGTTGGCATAGCTATTTGCACATGCAGTGCCCATGGCCACGCCAACTTTCTGCAAAAAGAATTGCTCCTGGAACATAACAATGTTGTTCTCTAGGATAATCTCTAAGAGACTACAAATCAACTGTATCTTAGTGTTGGTGAAACACTTATTCACATAAAGAAAATCCCTAACGTTGTCAACACCCCAGGTGTTAGGTATACTAGTGAATAAGGATTCAATGTCTAATGTAACAAGGACAAAATTCTCATTAACATCAACACTTTCCATTCTATCATAAAGCCTTTGTAAAAACATCTTTGTATCCTTCAATATTGTATGGCAGTTTGCCAACAAACCATGCAAACATCCCTCTACATAAATAGAAAGAGGTTCAGTACACCACCCAGTGCCTGAAACAATAGGATGCATGGATGGAGATAACAAATTTTTGTGTATTTTTGGTAGGCCATATACCCTGGGAACAAGTGGTTTATACACATTAAAATACTTAAAAAGTGAATCATCTATTAAATTTGTGATTAGTAAATCAAAAATTAAAAAAGAAACTTTATCTATAATAGCGTTAACAGTAGGCTTGGAAATGCATTGATATGTATGAGTATCAAGTAAAAGTTTCTCCATTTGTGTGACATATAAATCCTTGTCCACTAACACTATACCGCCTCCTTTATCTGCCTGCTTAATAACTATTGAATGTATATTTTGTAATTCTTGCAGGGCTCTGTGTTCATCTACTGTCAAGTTATAAAATGGCATACTAGTATCAGTTAAGTTGTTTAATTCTCTAAAAGCAATTTCACATACATCTATGAATCGTTGAATACCTGTTGGTAAAGCTGAACAAAGGTACTAGGTTTTCTGTATATATTATGTCCTTTATTACCTGCAGTAGTATCTGTAGGAAACAAACACTTCAGGGAAAGACTTCTGCCAAGTAGTCTTAAGTCCTTCAACATTTCTGCTGGGTCGGTCCTCCTTGCAGGAATAAAGGATAAACCTTTATTAAGAACACTAAGCTGTTCACTATTTAACACAAAAGAAGAAATATTTATAACTAAGTCTGGGACTACATGCGTCTCTTTTTGGATTGATGAGCTATCACATCCATGTGCTGGCTCTTGAATGTCTTGCCATTGTGTGTAAAGCTCTTCGACCGAGCTCTGTACGGCAGGGCTGTTCTCAAAGAGTAGTCCCCCTTCTTTGTCTTGTCTAAAAAAACACTTGTTTCCTTGTTTAGTTCTTGCCCTTGAGAATCAGAGTCTACTAACACCAAGTAATGTTGACCATTCCACTCGAAAATATCTGTGGCTATTGTCGACCAAGGTAGTTCAGGAATCTGGCTTAACTGAAGTGGTTCTTTTTGTTGATGCATCTTTGAACTATTACATACTGAACAAGATGAAAGTACTTACTCGATATCTTTTGATATAAAAGGCCAGAATACTAGTCCTCTTGCCCTTCATTTGGTAGAATCAGTTCCTGGGTGGCCACGATGCAAAATCTTAATGTACTCTTAGTATAAGGATTTTGGAACAATCACTTTAGGACCTTTCATGATGATATCATTGTTTGACAAAATCTCATCTTTGTATGGAAAATGCTACTGCACATATGTTCATAGGTAGGTACTAGGCTATCTGCCCGAAGGCATTTATAAGCCTAGCCAGAATGTGTTGGCTTTCACTGCCCCCTTAGATTAGTTCCTTGTGCCTCTGTCCAGCAGAGCCACTGAAGTGATCCCTGGGGTAAACTTTCTGTTTCCCATCCACTCGTCAATGTTCCTCTTGAAGAGGGTTAGTGAGGAGCTCTGCCTAATGTAGATTGGAATCTTGATCCAGAGCATGGGAAGTCTCTAGGACAGGAATCTATCCCTCCAGCACGTTCTACTTATTGTTGTGGTGAGGTTTAGATCCCTGGAGCATGTGGCTTGAGGGGATATGGTTTTCTTTAGGTGGAGCATGTCATTCAATTCTGGGTTGGACATGGCCTTGTATGGCAGGCAGAGATCACCTCTGAGTAGGTGGTATGCAACCGAGTACAGCTGGAGTTTCTTCATTCGAGCTGCATAGGGCATCTGCTTGAGGCTAGTGATCCTCTTGGTGAGGTACTTCTGTGGTCTTTCCAGTTGTTGCAGGTGTCTTGTAAGGTACATCCCAAATGGGGCATTGTACTCTATGATGAGTCTGATGAGTGATGCGTAGAGGGGCCCGATGACCTATTTCGATCTGGATGCAAACCCTTTTGTGATTAGATGAGCCACGTAGAAGGATTTTATAACCACTTTGGCAATGTGATTATCAAAGAAGAGGTTACTATCTACTTGGGTCCCCAGATCCCTTATTACATCTTCCATATTTAGGGGACTACCACCTATGTGATAGTTTGTGGGTACTTTGTTTTTTCCAAAGGGGTTGACTATGCACTTTTTGGCATTTAGCTTGAGGCCATGGTTTTGACACCAGGTATCAATCTTAGTGATATTTTTTTGGAGGATGTCTGTGTCAGCCGGAGAGTCAATTATAGCCCCATAGTTTGCAGTCATCTGCAAACTTGGTCATCGCAGATCTACTGATAAACAAGATTGTTTTGAAGGCCGTCCTCGACTGATAAAGAGACTGAGCTTTTGGAGAATTGGATCTGAAGCTGTGTGAGTTCTAAGCTCATCAAGATATGTGGAAGAAAAATTTCTCACTTCCATGACCTCAAAATCAGATTAATCATTGGCATGCTGTTCTGTGGTGTGTTTCTTCTGGGTGATCGAGATAAGGTATCAGCAACATAAAGAAGTTTGCCATTTGTGTAAACAAGATTGAAATTGTACTTTTGCAATTTGAGCATCATGCATTGCAATCTGGCAGGAGCTGTGTGCATTGGCTTTCTCAAAATAGTGACTAGAGGTTGGTGGTCAGTTTCAATCTGGATAGGTTGACCATAAATATAATCATGAAACTTCGAACATGCAAACAAAATTGCTAAAAGTGCATTCTTAATCTGAACATACTGCATCTTGGTTTGGGTAAGAGTTCTCAATGCATAGGCTACTGGTCTACCCTCTTGAAGAATGACTGCACCTAGACCAAACATAGAAGCATCACAGGAAAAAGTAACTGGTTTATGAACATCATAGTAGCATAGAGTTGGTGGACTAGCAATTTTCTGTTTCAGGACATCAAATACCCTTTGGTTTTGCTCTGACCATGACCAGGTTATATCTTTGCATGTCAGCTCTCTTAGGCATGCTGAAAGTTGGCTTAAATCTGGAATGAATTTGCCTAAATAGTTGATCATGCCAAGAAAACATTATAGAGCTTGAACACTGTCTGCAGCTGGCATCTCAAGAGCTGCTGTTTGCTTGGAAGGATCTGGTCATAAACCTGAACTGGTGAACAAATTACTGACATAAGTAACTTCTTATAGCCTGAATTTGCACTTCTGAGGATTCAGCTTAAGATTCACTTCAAGTGCTCTTTCCAGAACTTTCTTGAGGTTTCTATCATGTTTGACTTCACCATTGCCTCCTACTAGAATATCATCTACTATATTAGCACATGGATAGCCAGAAAAATTTGTTCCATCACATACTGAAAGACTTCACTGGCAGAATTTATTCCAAATGGCATTCTCAGAAATCTGCACCTCCCGAATGGCATACAAATGTGGTTAGCAATGAAGATTTTCAGTCAAGAAAAATTTGTCAAAATGAACTCTTTGCATCTAAGACAGAAAAAGCAGTGGCATTTAGCATGAGAGCAGTGACCTCCCCATCTGTGTTCATAGAATGATGTGGTCTTTTTAATGCTTTATTCAAATGTCTTGGATCAATACATATTTTGATATCATCTGAGCTTTTCTTATGAGCTACTACTATGGAAAATACCCATTCAGTTGGTTCTTCTACTGGACAAATTACTCCTAGCTGCACCATTTTGTCTAGCTTGGCCTTGCCCTGTTCTGTATAGCTACTGGAACTTTCTGTGCTGTTATGATAACTAGGCTGACCTCTGGGTCTGACTTCATAGAGTACACAACTGGGAGTTTGCCTAGTTTCAGCATACTCAGAAATAATAGTCTGGGTGAAATTTGAGCTGTTCTCATTCAGGCTTACATGTGAACTTCTTTGTTAAATGAAAGCAGTCCCATTTTCAAACTGTCTCTGAGGCCGAATAATGACTGCGCGTGTATCTTGACTATGTAAAGCTGCAAGTCATAGCTATTCCTAGCAGAGTAGCAAGAAAGCACTACTGAGCCTTTGATATGAATCTCTTCACCACCATAAGTAGCAAGCTTTGCACACTTTGTGAAACTGAGTTGTTGTGCAGCTCTTTCTCTAGAAAATATTTCTGCTGACATAACATTGCACTTTGAAACAGTATCTACTTTGACCTCTACAGGACTCCCATTAATCTAAACAGTACAAAAGATTTCATTCTTTGCCCACAAATCTACTGCATTTACTGTTTCACCAAGCACAGACACACCATCAACATAAAAAGTAGGGTTGTAGCTTTCTAATTAGTCTACTTGCTTCTTTGTTTGCTCTCTTTTAATAAAAGAATGTGCCTTGTTTGATATAAAAACATTTTAAATGATTCCATTTATTGCAAGAATGACACTGCTGGCCAAAAGCTAAGCACTTTTCTCGTTTGGGCTCATGATTATCACCACAATTGTGACAGTTGACTATGAGGCTTGATGCAGGTTTTGCTGAGTCACCCTTGTGCTTAGCTGCATGCAACTTAAGCCTTACTGGAGTAGCTCTGGGTTTTGTTGACATTGACACACCCTTTGGCCTGCATCTTTTAACCTTGTGCTGCATACTATCTACAATAGCTCTGGAAAGTACTGGCTTGCTTTCTCATTTGTAAGCATGCTTGTGTGCCTTTCTGTCAGCTTGTATATGTGACAAATCTCAATGGCCTTATTTAACATCAAGTCACAGTCCTGAAGCAAACCCTTTCTCACTGTGTCATTATTAAGACCACACACAAGCCTGCTTTTTATCAACTCACCCCTTAGATCACCAAATCTGCACATTTTTTGCCTTATTTCTGAACTTGGTTATATATACTGCAAACGTTTCACCAAGCTTTTGGCCTCTTGTGAAACATAACTGCCTTTCCATTGTAATCTTTGTTTGGGAGTTACATATTCTCTAAATTTGTGTTTTAAGCATTCAGGGTCTTCTGGCATTTTAACCTGCACTACTATATGGCAGTCTTCCCCCTCCCCTGTAAATACACCAGGTGCATACACAAATGAGCGCTTTCCTTAATTGACTTCTGAACCAGCTAAATTAAGAATAAATGCCTTTGTATGTGCATCTTTGTCATAAAAAAGCAGTCTGTATGAAAATATCATATTCCTGCTCTGACACACTCTAATTGTCTGCAATATTTTTATCAAACTCAAGTGGTACAGGTCTGCGAAATCCTTCTGGCATCCCCACAAAAATAGTAAAACACAATGCAATCTCAGTCCTTGTAATTATGTATGAACATGCACACACACCAATTACTTGTAATAATATTCAGATGTACAATAAACTCTTCAAAAGACTGTACTCTGCAAAATATTCTTTGAAATGACTACCCTTTGTGAAATAACTGCACTGTAATTCCACACATACTTGCAGACACTTTGCGCACTTCGGATATTTTGAATAGCTTTAGTTAATGTGAAAAAATGATACATTACAAAAACTATGGTCATTTTCCATTTTTTGAATATTTTATGCAATTTGGATATTGTTTCAAATGTTTTTGTAATTATTTTGAATATTTTTATCAATATATCACAGTTTCAGACATTTTGTTTAATTAAAAATTCTTTTTGAGCATTCTGAGTACTTGGTTTTATATTCACAGTGAAAGAAATGGAGTTTTAGTACCTAGAATTTGTTTCTGACCTGTTTGTGAGTTGTTTGAGCAGTAGGGGTGATCCACTTGTGTATATTCCTCCATTTCTACTGGGTTGCCTCATGGCTGTGACCCTGAAACCCATTCTGACACCATGACACTCGTCTTGTACATACTAAGAAGACGATGAGGCTTGGGTGTTCATTTAAGTACTTTATTGCATACAAACACATCAGGACGGATGGCAGGGACATTAAACTTAAATTGTTTGTTTCTTTCAGCTTTTCCCAGTTAGGGGTCGCCACAGCGGAACTCCGGTCCACTAATGATTGGCAGTAGATTTTTACGTACTGGCTTGCCGGGCCTAACACACAACATTCAATGAAGGAATGCCCATTCACGCATGTCGCCACACAGAAGACGCTCTAACTGAGAATCGAACGGGCAATGTCTAACTGTGAGGCGACAACGCTACCGCAGCACCACCACCGCAGTTAAACTTAAAAACTATTTAATTGACTGACTACTACATGCATGTATGCTTTCACTCTGGCTGCTCACTCAAAATGGCACTCTTGGTTGCACATGCTCTGTACTTATATTCATGTGCCGCCTGACTGGAATGCTTCTTAAAGGTATATCACACACTGATCAACACTATACTCAGCCTTCATTATACCAATAATTCAGGACAATGCACCTTTTGACATGTACCTGACCATGCATTTGCAACAACTGGAGTGGCCACAGAGGTTCCTCACTAAAAGAATATAGGCTGTAAAATATGTACTATGCACACTGACTCAAAGCCCTGTCCCTCTACTTGGTCTCCTACAGACTACAGAGGGTTGATCCATGCCTAACTTATTAGGCATTCTCCAGTCTAGCCCTGATGGATCTGCAACACATTTGTGAAGCAAACTACTAGAATTACCTGTCTAAGGATCTAAACCTCATCTGTGACATAAACATAACATGTTGGAGGGATAGGCACATGCCTCAGAGATTACCTCTTCTGTGGAACAGACTCCCCATTCATGTGAAACAGAGCACTTCCCTAAGTCTATTCAAATGCAGTTTGGACTAATGGATGGCAAATCTCAGATTCACCCCTGGCTTGTCACATATGGCTGTTATGAACAAGGGCAATTTGTAGATACCATAAGTCATGGGCATATACCAAAGCAGTTCCAGCCTTTGGGCATTGGTAATTGGGAGATTTGGGGCATGAATGGCTAGGCTGAAAAAGGCTCTAGGGCCATTAGCTTAGTGATCTCTTATGATCCCATGATCCTAAGATCCTACAAAATACAGTTTAAGTGACACTTTGCTTTTTTAGCACTCAGACCTGGAAACCAGTGTACATTTGCAACAGTCCATATTATTTTATTGTGTTCAAATACAATGCTGTTAACTAGGCCATCTTGATATTCTTTTAGACATTTTTAGCAAGATTTATGGAGGCTGAAGAAAAAGAGAGACTGAGATGTCTGGAATCTGAAGAAAATAAGAGGCAGAGGCAACATGAAAAGCAAATCCTGATTCGTTGCCAGGGTCGTGGAGGTAATGGGCAAGGGAGTAACCATACCCCAGAAGCAATAAAGGTCAGTAAACTTGGAAGTAAACCAGTCAGCCACAGCAAGGTCTGCAAACTTCTTCCTCAGTACCAAAAAGGTGATAATTTTCATAGTTTTATTCATATATTTGAAAGAGTATTCAAACAGTATAATTTTGACCAAGGGCTCTTGACCCACGTACGCCATGGTAAAGCTGTTACTACTGTTTCTAAATTGTTTAATACTGATTGTTTACATTATGGTAAAATTAAGCACTATTTATTACAATGTTTTAAGTTAACACCTGAAACTTACAGAAAAAAAAGGTTTGTAAGCATAGATGGAAGGCAGAAGAAAGTGTATGTGATTATATTGCTGAACTAAGCACTTATTTTCAAGAGCTGGTGAGGGAACAAGCCCTTAGCACTTTGCCTGAAGGCATGAAAATCTGGTTGGCAGACAGGAAATGCAAAACAAAACCTCTACCTACTAAGCAGTGCATCACTGCACAGGAAAGGGATATCCATTGCTGCACATGGATATAAGGGAACCCATGGTATGTAGCCTAAACTGCCCCGAGTCCACCAGTAACAGGGGATTTCAGGTACATGGCCAGGATTCAGTGATATATATTTTAAATGTAACCAGTTAGGCCATGTAGCATATAGATGTCCATGGAGACAAGATGGGGAACAAAAGTTGGGGGAGTCAGCAAGTAGAATAACAGAATGTTGTGGTAAGCTGTCTGAAGACAATAGGGGTAACAAACTACCAGCATAGTTTATATCCAGTCTTAGTGGGTGAAAAACATACCACTGCTAAGAATTATTTATTTTATTTATTTATTTATTGCAGTTGGTTTACCAGGATAGTCCATTGGGCCTCGAAGAACCCGTTTTCAATGGAGTCCTGGGGAGAAAAGCTCCAAAACAGAAATAAATGTACATTAACATTTGACAATAATTTC
This sequence comes from Protopterus annectens, assembly GCF_019279795.1. Taxonomy (NCBI): domain Eukaryota; kingdom Metazoa; phylum Chordata; order Ceratodontiformes; family Protopteridae; genus Protopterus; species Protopterus annectens. The sequence continues at coordinate 1,560,923,452 of NC_056731.1, read as the reverse complement.
TAGATACATTGTAGTAAAAGAACATAAGCAAAATATAAAAGTTCGTTAAAATTTGATAGTAACAGCCTTGGTACATGCTATAGAAAGACACAGACATAACCGTTGTGAAGCCTGCAGTGGTTAAAGAGGAGCAGTACTTGCTTGGGCAGTCCACTCCTGTCAGAGCTTTAGGAGGGTCCCATTCCAAATGCCTTTTGCCAGGGTTCACCTTGACTGGGAGTGTGGAAAAGGAAGCAAACAAGTAGGTGTGTTTGTGGATATCCCTGCAGATGTCTTGATAGGGAATGATTTTGATAATGCAGTACCTTGTCTGCATGCAATGACATGCAGTCAGGCTTGGAGACAGGCATATGGGTCTGGTAGTCTGTGGGAGATCCAGACAGACCATGCACATGAAGCCAGGACTGGTGATGTGGCTACTTCAGGGAGGGAGCTACCCTGTAACAGTGAGACTGAAGGTGAGCCACAGCTGCTGGTTGGTCTTGATGTTCCCTTGGTCAGAGTGACTGCAGGGGCAGAGGTGAGTAGCAGAACTTAGGCTGACAGTGAGGCACCACTGTCATATGATACCAGACTTCCTGTGGAAGGGGAACTGGGAAGAGTTACAAAGACAGAGTTGAGACAAGCTCAGTTCTCAGACCCTAAACTAAGAGACTTGAGAAAGGTAGCTAGGAAGGCACCTGATTTTCAAGAAAAAGGGGAATCTGTATAGTGGAACAAAGGGTTACTGTGTAGAGAGTGGACCCCTGAGGGAGGGCTAGAAGTTGAGGTAATACAGAAGTTTATAGTGCCCAGATCCTACCATTTGGCACTTCTAGCCATAGCCCATGACATTCCTTTTGCAGGTTATATGGGCATCAGACATATCAAGAAGCACATTATGCAGAACTTTTATTGGCCTGGGATTGCAAGGGTATAACAGGGTACTGCAGAACCTATTAGCAGTGTCAAAAAGTAGGCAAGGCAGGAGACAAGATAAAAGCTTCCTTGATGCCTTTGTCTGTGATTGAGGAGCCATTTCAAAAGGTAGGTATGGAGGTTGTGAGGCCTCTGAGTACCCCATGTTCCACAGGGAAGAAGTATATCATAGTGGTAGTAGGCTATGCTACTAGAGACCCTGAGGTGGTGTCTCTGTACTCCATCAAGGCGGAGAAGGTGGCAGATGCTTTGCTAGAGATTTTCAGCGGGGTAGGTTTCCCAAGAGAAATACTGACTGACAGAGGTGCCAATTTCATGTCAGACCTGCTGAATTGTCTGTGGGAGCACTGTGAGGTAAAGCACCTAAAGACAACCCCCTACCACCCCCAGACTAATGGTCTTGTGGAGAGGTTAAATTTTACACTAAAGCCCATGCTATGGGCATTTGCAGACTAGTTTAAGAGAAAGTGGGAGAAATATTTGCCCCACCTATTGTTTGCATACAGGGAGGTGCCCTAAGAATCCACAGGTTTTACACCCTTTGTATTGCTGTATGGGCATAGGGTGAGGGGACCTTTAGGTCTGATTTTTGATGAGTGGGAATATGAGTGTGAAGGGGTAGCAATGTCCCAGTGGCTATCCCTTACCCAGGTTTGAGAAATCCAAGCATTATTACAGACATTTGGGGATATGTTCATTGTGGAACCAGGGTGCACCCACCTAGTGCAGCACAGGTGGATACAGGGCATCAAAGACCTATAAGCATGCTCCTTACAGGGTGCCTGATTAAGTCAGACAGACTTTGATGGAGGAGATACAGGAGATGTTGGAACTAAGAGTAATCCAGGAGTCCAGCAGTCCCTATCATCCCTGATGGTACTGGTACCAAAGAAGGATGGCAGCACCAAGTTATGTGTGGACTCCAGTGGTCTATATTCGGTTGCTAAAATGGCATTCTGGTGAACACCTAATCATCATCCTGTAATCAGCAAAAACTCGCTTCAGCAATTCGCTGAATTCACTAAAGGCAATGAAATAGTTGCCTGAAGCACAACAGACAAGTACAGAACTTTGCCCTTTTCTCCACTGTGGTGCAGTCTCAGAGTTGGTATATTTAGTTAGGGGAGGTGTGGGGGTGAAGCCACCCACTTGGGTGGGTTCGATTTAACTGTACATTGGTCCAGTGTGCTTTGCACAACTATTTCATACCTTTAGTAAATTCAGCAAATTTCTGACACAATTTTCACTGATTACAGGTCAATGATTAGTTATTCATTGGAATGCCATTTTGATTAACTAATATAGACATGGACTACAGGAAACTAAATAGTCAGACAGAGTCAAATGATTACACCATGCCTAGGACAGATGAAGCCCTAGAGCAGCTGCGTGGTGCTAAATATCTGACCACTACTGATCTTACCAAGGGCTAATGACAGGTGTCTTGACTCTCAACACTAGAGAGCGGTCAGCCTTTGTGACTCCTTTTGGCTTGTATGAGTTCACAAAGATGCCCTTTACGATGAAATATGCCCCAGCAACTTTCTATAGACTGGAAGATCATATTCTAGCAGGAGTAAGAGATTATACCCTTGCTTTCCTGGATAATATTGGCATCTACAGACATTCCTATCAAGAGCACCTTCAGCATGTCAGGGAGATGCTGGGCAGACTGCAAAAGGCAGGGTTGACCATTAAGCCCAGTAAGTGTCAGGTGGGTATGACAGAGGTCTCCTACCTGGTACATATAGTGGGGAGTGATAAGATCAGGCTGGAACCTGCCAAAGTAGAAGCTATTCAGGCATGGCCAACCCCAAAAAGCAGGTGAGGGCATTCTTAGGGACAGCGGGGTACTATAGAAAGTCTGTCCCCAATTATAGTACCATAACTGCTCTCCTCTCAGACATGACAAGAAATGACAGGCCAGATAAGATAATGTGGACCCCAGCATGTGAGCAGACATTCCAGAAGCTTAATGGATTTTTGGGAGAACCCCTTGTGTTAGCCAGTCCAGATTACAACAAAGAATTTGTTGTGCAGGGGGATGCTTCAAACCATGGGGTGGGGGCTGTACTAGCCAGGTTCCGCAGAGGGAGAAGAGCACCCATTGATATATCTCAGCCATATACTCCAACCCAGGGTGGAATGTTATATAGCCATAGAAAAGGAATGTATATCCATAATATGGGCACTGCAGAAACTTCAGCCTTATTTGTATGGAAGGATATTCACTGTAGTTACAGATCACAATCCCTTAACATGGCTGCATAGAGACAGCCAGCAAAATGCCAAGTTATTGAGGTGGTGCTTAGGACTGCAGGCATATCACATGATAATATAATACTGTAGTGGAGTCAGCAATGCAAATGCATATGGGCCGTCAAGACAGGGAATGGAGCAACATATTCCCAGGTAGGCTTATTTCTTTCAAGCCACATTTTCAAGAGTCACTTGAAAAACTGGCTTGTGTCTTTGAGAGGGGGAGAAATGTGATAATATGGACAAGTCCCAGCATAGCCAGCTGGAGTTTTGTAAAGAATGATATGTCCTTTGAAAATCAAACTGATTTATACAAGATGCTTGTGTTACAAATGTATTAGAACTATATGTCGTTTGTATATCAGACTGATTTGTACAGATGCTTGTGCTGAAAATGTATTTGTGAGATTTGCTTGTGTTAAAATGTATCAACAGTACACCTGGCTGAAATGAAAAGGAATGTATTATTGTAACTAAATTAAATGTATATGTTTTAATAGAGGAAACTAGGACAGCAACACTTGCTTTAAGGAAAAATAAAGGGAGGTCATGGTCTCCCTTTACTCATCACTCATCAGACCAATGATTGAGTACAATGCCCAATTCGGAATGTATCTGACCCGACACTTGCAGCAGCTGGAGAGACCACAAAAGTTCCTCACCAAAAGGATAAAGGGTCTCGAAAATCTGTCCTATGCTGCCCGACTGAAAGAACTCCAGCTCTATTCAGTCGCTTACCGCTTGCTCAGAGGTGACCTTTGCCTAACATACAAGGCCATGTCAAACCCAGATTTGATGAATATGCTTCACCTCAAAAAATCTAGATCCACCAGAGCCACAAGGGCAGGAGACTTAAACCTCGACACGGCTATTAATAGGACGTGCTGGAGGGATAGATTCATCACCCAAAGACTCCCTATGCTGTGGAACAAAATCCCGGTATATGTGAGGCAGAGCACCTCGCTGGCCTTGTTCAAGAGAAATCTTGACCAATGGATGGGAGATCGCAAATATACCCCAGGGATTACCTCAGTGTCACTGCTCGACAGAGGCACAGCAAAATAATGGGTATAGTTCCCCATACTTAAGGGGTGGCGTAAGCCACAAAACGATGGGCTAGGCTTGTAAATGCCCTCGGGCAGATAGCCTAGTATGAACCTATGAACCTATGAACCTATGAACATGTAAATGAGCTGTTAAACCATTAAAATGGCACTCCACAGTGCTGAATAGGACCAGAGACACTAGGTCTGGGAAAAAGCCTTTGTTCATTAGCTCAGTAAAAAGAGGCGAAGCCATAGGCACTGCCATAAACATTTAGATATGTATTGTAGCCGTCTATGCTAAATTCCTGTCTCAGCTTCAAAGAGGAGTACAGTGAGAACCTAGAGTCAGGTGACCAGATGAAGTCATTCTTCCAGCCCTCTTGGAAATGATATTTTAGATATTACAAAGAGAAATCTCAAAGTATTGAGTATTCTGTTTTGGAGAACCTGACTAGAAAGACCCTCACCCACAGCATCTTGCCTTATGGTAGTAAGTAACTTAATTAGGAACAGCAATTCTTTTAGATTCAGTCAGGAATATAATGAAACTTAGTTTAGATATTGCTTTCTTTATTTGTCTGAGTCTGTCCAGCAATGTTCTTTTCAATATTTCCAGTGATCTGAACTCTGTGGTTTACTGTGAATATATATTCAATGTTTTCATGCTCTTTTATTATTTATTATTAAATATATTTAATAATTTTATTGTGGCCGTTCCTTGTAGAAAGTATCTAACCTTTGAGAGTAGTTTTATTTATCTAGGTGACATTGTGTGGGCACTTCAGAAGGCCTAGCTGTCTTGGTCATCTACTATCATTTGTATTAGTATTAATATTGCACTGTATAATTGGATACCCTTTGTTAAGAGCCTTATAGTAACTGACTGGTGGTAGTGAATCTACCTTATAGTCTGGGCAAAGCTGGTAGAGTGGGTAATCTGTGCCAGCCTTTCCCAGATGTGTGTGTGAAAATTAAATCTTAAAGACTGTGTTTGTCAGCTATTTGGTGCAGGGACCAAAGCACTGGGTTCACAGAGAGGATGTTGGAGGACTTGTCATAGACATTTGGCTAAGGGTCTAACATTACAGCTGTACCAGTAGGGAGTCCTGGAGGAAGACAGATATAGAGACATCCAGACCCCAGGCTGAGTGTGTTCCCCTGTGTGCTCTTAAGTGAAACTGTACTTGATGCAGAGAGGTCTGCATCTGGAATTACTGAGTGTATCCATTTGATTTCCAAGTGCACTTCCCCCTCTAGTGTTAGTGGTAATGATTCAGGCTCCTTGATCACTGGCCCAGCTTGGGGACTTCACATATTGGTGGCCATCACATATTGGTCGCAGCAGTTGGCATCAGTCTTTATCTCCAATTAGACAAATTTAATTTTGTGATAAATAAATTATTGATTAAAAAATGGTCATCTTATACCAAATGGTGTGGTGTCTGTTTTGTGGGGGGATCTGGACACGTGTATACTGGCTATTAAATAATAAAAACAAGTAGTTTCTGGTTATCAGCTAATAGTAAAATATAACTTTGACTGTAACACCATATTTCTTTAAGATTTTAGTCTTTATTATTCAGTAAAATGACTAACATAATTACATCACATTACTTCATAGGTAAATGTCTGTTTTTTTAATTCTCTGTCAAGTAAACATATGGATGTTGCATTTGCAAAGCACTTATTACTGTAATTGCTATATAGATATAGCCTGTCTCAAGATAGCAATCTGTATCTAGCCTGAGATAATAAAAATAGCAGTAACACATTAATAACTGTTTTCTTTTTGAGAAACTGCTAGTTTTGTTATAATGGCATTTGGTTCACAAAGGGAATTTACACCTTCTTTATAAACTCCAGAAAACTATTGCTTGTGCTTGGCTTTTATTTAGAGGTGAAAGCAGTGCAGACAATTTTCAAATACAACATTCTTAGCAGTTTTCATTAAATGCAAATACCATTGTGCTTGATACTGGGACACTTTTTGTACAGCATATGTACATATGTACCACAGTTCCTGTATATCTATATGACTTTCCTTAATAAAGTAAAACTGATGTTTCAGTATTGAATGACAGTTCACATGATCGCTTCTGTGAATGCAGTTTTCTTGCAAACATCATTCCAATATTTTCTTTAGCATCTCTATTAAAAAAACAAGCTGGAAAACACTTAAACATGTTATTTTCCTGTATCCTAACACTACTTTTTTGCTGCTGTCCTCCATGTAAAATGAGTTATCCATTCTGCAGCCTTCCACATCTATCTTCTAGAAACTACTTTGAAGAGGGAGATATCATTCTTGGAGGAATCTTCTCCCTTCATACAGGACAGGTTTCAACAGATATCACCTTTCAGACACCACCAGCTATTCAAAGCTGTGATAGGTAAGACTGCTGTTGCCATATAAATAATATTATCTTTATGTAAAAAGAACACTATTCTGAGGTTTCCGCTTACTGTTTACTGTATCTTCTGTTTCACTTTCTTTTCTTGTCTATTCATATTATAAATCAACATTTCTCTGTGCCTCTTTGCTGCCTACATTTTAGCATTTATTTGTTCATGCACTGGTCTGTTCAGTCTTTGTTTATGTTTTCCCATTTTATCCTGTCATAGCACCACTTTGCTTTCATTTCTTGATCTGTCTCCTGTCTAAAGGTTTAAGATGTCATTAAAAAGGTGAAGCACTTGAACATTAGTCTAACAATTTGTGCACCTTGGTATAGTGACATTCTTTTTTCTTTCCTCTTTTAGAGTGTGTCTCAATTTCTGTCCCTTATTATTCAGATTTGTTTTTCCATTTTGCTCAGTTTTCTTTTTTAGCATTTCTTTTCTGAACCAATATCGTTCAACAGTTTTCTGTTTATTTTTTTTTTTTAATTTTTCTCTTTTTATTATGTCCTAATAGTCTTTTAGTATGTGTCTGTTCTTTTCTATCCTTTCATTTATTTTTTTATTTTAGAATAATTATGTGTTAAATATGCAAAAACTGATTTTACATTTGTGTGTGTATGTTTGTGTATGCCCTATATATTAATTTTATTGCACATCTTGAGTGTAAAGCACTAGTGTGTTATCAATGACTACTGTAATACTCTGAATGATGTTTCATTTATTTGTGTATGCATGGATGGACAGGTTTATTACCATACATACTTAATGAGTTAATTTATTTATTTTGTTTAATTTTCTGAGGTAGAAAACTAATACAGCTGAACTATTTTCAGGCCAACTTGGAAATTTAAATACTTTGACCACATAACAAACACAGAGACAATACAATGCAAACAAGGAAGAGGCCAATTATTCAAGATTTGCACTTTTGTTAAAAAACACTATTCCATCCAAACATAGAGTGAGAAATGTTTCAAAAAACAGATTAATCCCTTAATACAAAGGTAATATTGAAAGTTCAGTCTCAGTAGTACATTAATAGGTAATGATAGTTTTGCTGTAAATATATGACAAAAACTGGAGTATTGTAGAATACCAAAGTAGCTATAACACTACTAAGAATCAACTATATACAGTGTTTACAATGAGAACACTTTGGAAGAAGAGACAATGCAGGGGAATGGAGATGGGAGGTAAAACTGAGTGAAGCATACTGCAGACTACCTGTATGTAATGTTATTTAAAATGTTACTTTTTGGGAGGGGTTTTGGAAAACTGGGCTTACTTTCATTAAGCTGTTGAATCCAATTTACATTATTGTAATTATGCACAGATTCTGACTCTATTGCATGCACTCACTCCAGCACACACACACACACACACACACACACACACACACACACACACACACGCACACACACGCACTTGTGAAATGCAGTGTTGATTGACATAGCAGATAATGTACACTATATGCCAGTGTGTCTGTGTGTTATTTTATTCTCAATGTTCCATGCTTTTGACTGTAAAGTGAAAGTGTTCAGAGATATTATAAGGACCATTAATCTTGACATATTTGTGGACAATACATGCTTGTGCTAATAATTAGTGTCCAGTTGTTTACATGGTACTGTTATTGGCAACATGAACATAGGGAACATGTAGGGCAGCAGATGCCCTATAACTGTCTGCAGATAACACTTCCTAAATGACTCTTTTATGCTGCTGCTAAAATGTGAGCTTTCCTTGGATGAACACTTTAGACAGACTGTCTTCTAGTAGCAGAACAACTCCTGATACTCCTCCTTTCTGCTCACAAGTCATGTCTTGAAAAACCTGTGACATACATCAATCTTATTGCCAGTAGCTTTAACTCAGCCCAGATAGGGGGCAGTACAGAAATGGATTGCACTTCTAAAGGACATTAATAAAGATAAGGAAACTGTATGCAGATTCAGCAGATCTGTGAAATGATTATGAAACTAGTTAACTAAATCTAGTTGTAGGAGTGAACTTATTTTTGGCCACATATTTTAATTACTTTGCATTGCATGGAATACAGTGATTTTTCTCCGATATCAGGAAAAAGACAAATGAGGTAACCACTAGAGTGGTGTGAGCCCCAGTCTTAACAACTGTTAAGCACCCCTCTGAGAAATGTTAAGATTTGCTCTCACACAAATTACAGTGCTGGCCAGCAAACCACACTGACAGAACAGATCCTTTTCTTTCTGCTGTGCCTCCAGTCTATCTCTAACTTTCTTTAAAATATATGCAAGACTTACTTTGCTGTCCATTTGACAGCACTTTGCTTATTTTCCCCCCTTTTTTTTTGTTCTAACTAGTAGTACATGAAGAAATAACTTGCCACGTACTACACAGAATTGCGGGCTGATCAGGGAGCATAACTCTGTATTATGTGTTCTCGTAATGGATGCCAAGATTCTCCTGAATTTGTTGGAATCCATGTCTGAAACACATAATAAAGTGGTTACAATTGCTGACCCACTTATAATACCCCATGTTTAAAATAACACATTTCCATAATTTCTTTCTGAACTCTGGGTACTTTTTGTTCATACAGAAAGCATAAAACACTTCCAAAGTATTTACACATTTTGTATGTATACATTTAATCCTAGTTTCACACTTCTGAATGTTTTTTAAAACTTTGCAAAGGTTCACATTAATCTCAAGCAAATGTTAGTTATTACAGTAATACATAATCTGTGAGGGATGATGATTTTATAACTGCCCTCTAGGATCTTCAGGCAGTATGCATATGCTTATAAATATAGCCAAACACAGTTTAGGTACTACTTGTCTAAGTGCCACTTGCACCTCTGCTGTTATTGGGACAATTGTCATAGTTGTTTCTTTCATTATAAAATGGTTTCAGAAAGTAACAGTGTCTTGGTAAGCAGTGTTCCCATGGTTTACTGTCATTGAAAAATATTGATATCTTTTATATTAAGGCCCTGAATGGAGAAAGATATTTTGCTTTCCACTCTTTGATAAAATGAATGTTCTCTGGCATGCCTTTGAAAGTCTGCACTTCTCTTCATTTTGTCTTTCTGCTCACAATTTCTTTCTCTGCTACTTGGTACTTTATTTTCATACTTGTGCCTAAACATTAATCTGACTTCAGTCAGGTGCATGAAACATGTATATCCACTAAACATATTGTTGATCTGCTATTACCACAGCATTTATTTAATTTTTGCTACTGTCTTGTTTATGCTATCATAAACATTTAAGCTTACTGTCTGTGTGCCAGACATCGTGCCTAACAATCTATTTTGAAATGGTTACTATAGAAGGAGAACATTGTCAATTTTCTTTACTGGCTGTGCCATCCTGAACTTGGTAAAAATCTAGTCAAAAATACTGTTAAAACGTGCTGATGTTAGATGTGATGGGATCTACAATGGAATATCTTTCATACTAATTCACTAACACACTAGTCTATGGTAATGTTAATCAGTGCTTCTGCATGTTGTCCTGGCCTGTAAAATAGCACATTTTTAGCTCTGATATAACAGGCAGTGTTGTAAAGTCTTTGCAATCATTTTAGCTAGTACAAGGAAACCAGTTTTCCTTTGTTTTCAGATCATGTAAATGTTATTCATGTGCTGCATCTTTGCATTTCTTCTGCAGCTCTTTTCATATGATCAGCCTGTTGTTCCTCTAGCACATTATTTCCATTTAGACTTCTGATGCCTTATTATTTTCAGATATCTGACTTCTTAATTCTTATCATGGCATGCATTCCTTTGCAAAATTCCTTTACTTACTGCAAATTACTCTTTTCTTTAAATTTTGCTTGAATTTCTCTTAATTCCAGTGATGTTAGAAATGCATATTCAGTGATCATGCTTACATATTCCTTTGTGTCTGACTGGATGCTTAACAATTAGTGCTCTCTTTTCCACTCATGTGTTATTCTACATACTGGTATGACTATAATTTTATAGATTATCTCTGTCCTCAGTTATAGCGTGGCTTTAGGATTGTTGAATATTGTTTCTAATGGATAATAGTTACTAAAGTAAAGTGTATATTGCAGATATACATGTGAAAGGACTGTCTTGTGTACCCTTGATGGAGTACATGAAACTTACTCATATGCTCATATAATTCAGATGGAGATGAATAACATAAACTGGTTGAGCAAAAAAAAAAAAAAAAAAAAACAGTCTTTTTTGCAAGGGAGAAAGCCCCCTGCACCTCCATACCCCCTGTTAATTTTATACATATATATATATATATATATATATATATATATATATATAATATATCTATATATATATATATATATATATATATATATATATATATATATATATATATATAATAACTGCAAGATCATGTTACAGTGGAGAAAGGGCAAGTCCCCACTGTTTGCAATCTCACACTGAAATAAATGTTCAATCAGCTGATTTTCAATCAGCTGTGCTGGCTTTTTCGGTAAGATGATTGTACCTTTTGACCACCTCATTTATACTCTCTTGATGATAGATCAAACACACTGCTAGCACAGTGCCAGTGTAGATTATTTTGGGGTGCTTCTCCCCTTCCCACTGTTTTAAGACCATGCAGTTGGTATATATAAGTTTGGGAGATGTATGGGGTATCAGGATGCTTATCCCATGTAAAAAAAGTGTTTCATTCTCTGCCATTGGAGACTATGTTATCAGTTGGGAATCACTGGAGTGATTTTGCATTGATCAAGTCTTGGTCTGGAAGCAAGTGAAAGTGTTCAATTGCCCACAGAATGACTGGCTGTCCTTTTTTCTTTTTCATTGTATCTCTTCTCCATAACTCCTAATTTACATCTACTTGATTCCTGCTATAATAAAATAGTAAAATTTGCTGCTAATAAACCAAACAGGAACCATCATTGCCTTGTTCTTCAAAAACTACACTAGCTTGAACTTCCCAATCTATTATTACTCAATCAGCTTACCACTGCCCACTCCATTATCCACAAAGCTGAAAACTGTTCTTGTACTCTCCAACGTAGTGCAACTAAATACCAACCCCAGGACCCTTAGATTATCTAATAAACTTATACTCAAGGTAACAAAGTCCCATAATTACTTTGGTGACTCTCTTCTCCTATAAATTAGCTAAACAGCGGAACCTAATACCCCAGAATATCAAAAAAACACAGATAGTCACAGTTTCAAACAACTACTAAAGGAATACCTTATTCAACAACAGCTATGCTCCTGTAATACTCCTGGCTAATTTCTCATGCCATCAATCAAATGTTTCTTTTCTGCTATCTTCTCCTTGTCTTACTTCTACCAAATTAAAATACCACAATGGTTTATTTTAGTTATTTATCTAATGAGTTTCATATTACTGTCTGTAGTAAGGCTTAGGAAATGTAATGTTTTCTGTTTATATTCTCTTTTTGTAAATTATGATTGTAGGCAACTGTTAAACATTTTGTATATTCTTTGTAAATCTTTGTTAAATTTTTGTAATCTTTTTTGTACTATTGTTATGGAGCTTTTCTCCCCAGATCTCCACTGAAAATGGGCTTCTTGCCCAGCTGGACACTACCCAGTTAACAAATGCAAAAAACTAAAATAAAATAAATAAACTGATAGTGCATGCTGTGATTCTGGTTACTATGCAGTATCCACCTTAAAATAGCACCTAGGCCTACTGTACTTGCTTCCTTTCAAATATAGTTCTGTACTGGTGGTTATATATTACAGCATCTAAACTGAGGCCTTACATTGGCCTTTCTTGGGTCTTCATCACATGCATAGAGAACATATTTCTTCATCAGATCCTTAAGAGGTACAGTAAAAGTGCTAGAGTCTTTGATGAACCTGGAAATGTAATTACCTATGTCTAAGATGCTCATTACTTCTTTAGCATTATTAGATGCTGCCATGCCATGAATGGCGCTGTGGCCTTTTATTTATGGATCAGAAAGTAACTCTTTTCCTGAGAAAATAAAAACAAAATTAATCCATGAAATTTGTATTAAAGTTTCACTTTTCTCTCTTAGTGTTACCCTACTTTACTTCGATCTGATTAATATTCTCAAAGCTTTATCATTTTTAGTTCTCCCATATATCGTAATTTCATATCTGTGATTTCTAATATTTCTGATTCCTGGCTATACCTGTTTTATTATATGCTGAAAATTCTTAGATGCAGACTTAATCCAGACATCATTCTTTCTGGGTCTATATTACGAAAGCAAAAAGACGTTTATGCAAATACAGAAATGTTGAACCATATAGAGCGAAGTGGACTTAGAGCGCAAGTCGAAAACCACGAAAATGGTAATATCGAATTTCCATTGTTGGCCCGAATGTGGATTAACTGCATAAGGTAAGTGTTGGATAGTTACAGAGTTTAGGATAGGGTGCGGGTTAAGGTAAGTGCTTAGATAAGTAATGTATGTTAGATTTAGTGTAGGGTTAGAGGTAGGGTTTTGTTAAATGTATGTATGTAGGTTATTTATTTTGTTTGTGTATATTTTCGTAGGGTTAAGGATAGTGCATAGATAGTTTTGTATGTGGGGTTTAGTAGTGTCAGAGGTAGGGTTTTGTTAAATGTATGTATGTGAATTATTTGTTTTGTTTTGTTTGGGTGTATGTCTGTAGGGGACATGCACGGTAGTTACGGACCTTAGGGTTAGGGAGGGGTTAAGGAAAGTGCATAGTTAGTTGTGTATGTGGGGTTTAGTGTCAGGTTAGAAGTAGGGTTTTGTGCTTTAGTTTAGGTTAGAAGTAGGATTTGGTTAGTGTATGTATGTGGTTTATTTATTTTATTTGGGTAGGTAGTATATAGGTAGTGGTGGGGTTGGCCGACTGTGACAGTTCGATTTTTTTTTGCTGTTTAGTGTGTTCGGGATTTTCGCGGTTCGCGGTATAGGGGTCGATGTTTTGGTATTCGCGCATAGGGTTTTTCACTTTCGTAATATAGACCCATTCATTCTGAATGATCTATATGGGGGGAGAAATGCGTAATTTTTCTTCTATCTTCATGTAACTCTGAATTGATACCCTGACTATAAGTTCAGTTTACTAAGCACACTTCCTGTACTCAGATCAGTAATGATCTACAAGAGGAGGTAATGTTCCTTCTCTCTGTGTTACTCTGTAACATTTATGTTAGTGTAGGTTTCTACTTTTCACGGACTAGGTTCATAGGTTATAGATTCACTGTCCCTAAATTTAGGGCTTAAATGCAATGAGAAGCTTTGCCACATCTCCCTTGTAATTATAAAAATATACTAGTTTCCTCTGAATAGGAGATCATTAGCATACGTGCTAGACATGTATGTATGGTTACCCACACAGCTGTCAAGATTTTCTTTAAAGGTTTTCAGGAAGGTGTTCTCTTTACTGTGTAAAGGGAGTCTATTCTGAAGGTATGAGATGCATTGGATAAGAAACCCGCCATGCTGGCAGGGACTGTTGATCTTACAGTGAGGCTTATGTTCTGGGAATGGGTATAAGCTGTTTTAATCTATTGAGGTGAAGTATGCTGAGAAGTAAAAGATCTTTCATAGCAGAAACTGATTAGCAAAGATTACCTCTTAGCAGCCTGTAAGAGAGACTGAGTAGAGGGATAGACGTTTTAGGATGTCAAGGTAGCTTGTGTGACTTTGACTCAGAGATATTTTTAGTTAGGCAGCTTTGGGACTTTTCAAGCTGTACAAGCTGTTTCCAGAGTTGCATTCCAAAAAGGACACATATTCCATAATGGGTCTGATGATGGAGATGTAAAGGGGAACAGGGACATATTCAGACCTAGAAAATATGACACACCAGATAAGCTTTGTTTGGTAGAAGCACTTTTTGAATACAGCTGAGACATGGTAGTTAAAAAGACTGCATTGTCAGCATAGGTTTCCAAGTCTATAATAATGAGCTTTGTTTAAAGGTTAAAGCCAGCTTTATAATAAGAGGAAGGGGCTGAGGTCTTACCAAAGGCAACTATGATACATTTCTCTCATTTAGGGTGAGTCCATGATTATCACATTTGGGGTAGGTGTGAGATAGGTTTTGCTGGAGAGTATGGGCATCATTCAGTAAGATGACAAAATCTCTCAGTTTGTAGTCACCCAAAAATTTTATACATAGGTTTTGGATGCCTAATTGGATTGTAGAGAACTAAATGCCAAACAGCAGGAGAACCAAGACCCAGTCCTGTGGGTGCTGCTAGCAGCATTTCTTTGGCTGGAGGAGATACCCCCTACTTAAACCACATGAGTTAAGTCTGTAAGCCAGTAAAGTTTCCAGTAGAAATGTAAGAATTTTCAATGAGACTGGAGAACTTGCTTTCAATATCCACATGGAGAATGATGTCATTTTTTTAGCAAGGCTATGGCAGGCAATATAAACACTCTGGCATTTGTCTATAGCATCTGTAACTTTCTCAAAAAATTGACTAAGATGAGTAGGCATGACCCACCCTAACAATTTCAAACTGCTTGGTGTCAAGAGTCTGAAGGTCAGCTATAGCACTGTTAATTAGTTTACCAGTTGTGCATTCCATAGCATTAAGTACAAACATTTGCACAGTACTCCAAATAAAAGAAAACTAAACACACACTGCAGCACACAACACAAATTGCAAAAAAGGGCAAGCTATCGAAAGAAAAACACAAATGAAAAGTCTTTGGGAATGGGGTAAACGAAAATAACATGCACCCCTACTTCTCCTTCATTCTTATACATACGCATTCTGAGATCACACTATCTCGAAGAAAGACTTGGTGCAGTCATAGTAACATATAGCAGACTGTCTTGCTTTGAATCAACATGTAATGAAATTAAAAAGGAAAATTAACAGTGTGGGTTAAACAAGATGTCATTGAGAACTAAGCAAAAAGCAATGCTGTAAGAATTTGTGATTTACCAGAAAATGTGGAAAAAGGAAATATGAGTTTTCATAACATACTGGTTTAAACATATTTTTGGTGCTTAACTTAATATGTTAAGAAGAATTGAATGTGCTTACATATCTTCTCCTGAAAAAAGAATCAAAGCCTGGTGGCAGACCTAGAGCTGTTTGCAATGTTTTAGACAAACAATACATTATTAAATGTGGTTAGACAAAAATATGTATTTTATATAAAGAAAAAAATGTTCATTTTGACCATGGTTATTCTAATATTATGGTTTATCAAATAAAATAATTTTCACCATTGATTAAATAGCTGAAATTCAACAATATAAAATGGTCACTTAACTTTTTAAACTAAGATTTATAATGCAGATTAAAGTTGTTGTGTTAGGTATTTTAAGTGATGCAATTAATTTATATAAATCTTGTTTAAGTTATCAAACACAGCATAACAAAATAAGGCAACCTACCACATTCACTTTTAAAGTCTTGAAGAAAAATAAGGTCTAGAAAAGGAAACCAGAGAAGGATGCAAATCAAAATATAGAGTAAACTATGTGAATCTATATCTAAGCTTTTTTTGGTATGTCATGCATATAGAAACTTTCTCACATAGTTTCTAAAAGCTTTAGCTAATATGGTGGACTTTCTCGAGAACTGAAAAGGAGACTGGAAACAAATCCATCTCCTTCAAGAAGAAATTATGGAACTGTCCAAATTCTTCCTAATCAAAGACCAAAATAATCAAATAATAGAAACTACTGCCACACTAAAATACCTTGGAATCTGACTAGATTAGCCTCAGATTTTCAAATGCACATTGAAAAAAAATCCAGCCCAAAATAAAAAAAATATTGTTCTGGACACAAAAGTATCACACTTACTCTCACCTCCATCTAAAACAGATATAGATAAAGGCATCCGTTTATGCTGGAATATTACTTTTTTCTGTTTATGTGTCACACAAAATACTACCATCCATGAAACTATCTCTAATAAAATGTATTACTTCTTTGTAAGTCCTCCACCTAGACATTTGATGTATATCCCTTAAAGAGGCCAACTGGCTCCCAGTTAAATGAAGAGGTGACCTCCTCTTAGGATCATTTGTATGTAAACTCCTCCATCAAGACAATACATTTCCATTCAGCACAAAACTACTTGCACTTACCACACATTAGAATCAACAAAACCAATCCAGCTCAAGCCCAGTCTTCCATACCCCAAAACCAAAACTTCACAGTTTCACTGTTCTCATTCCCAAACTTTGGAAAGGACTCCCTCAAACCTTGTGTATTTCTCTAGCTATGACAGAGTTAGCCCCCCATTTAAAGACTTCCTATTCAAACAGAGAAAATGACAATGCAGCACTACTGGTCATATAACTTGAGACTTTGTCCCACTACTTCATCTCTCAACTTAATATTACCCCTCACCAACCCAATCTACACCTCAGATGACTCTCCACAAGACGACGTAATCATCTGTTTCCTTTCTTAAAGGAAATCTTCTTTTTGTAAATGTACTGAATTACTTAAACATCTACTTAAATGATACAAAAAATTATTAATGGAGGCTTTTAATTCATCAATAAGTAAATTTGATTTTGTTCTCCCTCTCTTCTGGAAAGGGGCTGCAATTTATATGATTCCATAACCAAATGAATACCCGTTATCCAAATAATTGTCATGTATTAATATTACATTCTGATTATCAGCTTGTATGTTTGTCTTTATGGGCATTTTATAACTCATAGGCTCATTAATGACCTAGTGCACCCAGGCTTATATCATTAATAAGTAACCACATAATTGCATTAGACAACATTTTAAGATTATCAATAGTGTAAATATTAAGTCTCTCTCTGTTATTTTTTCTTTACATATTGAAAAAATATTCAATAAACTTTCCTGGATTTTTCTCAGCATTTCAAAAATGTAAATTTCTCATGTATATTAACTGATATACTCAACAGACTATATGATACTATTTATGGATTAATATAAATTTGTTATTTTGCTTAACACAAAGTTGCATTAAAGTGTGTCATGAAACAGGGATTACCTCTTTTTCTTTTTTTTATTCCATTGATGAAGCTCTTGAAAAGTAGATTTAATAAGTGCCTTTCTCCTTATTATTGTGCTGATAAAAATTCAATTAATGCCTTCTTAACTTTTTATGCAAATGGTGCTTTAGTCTCAATCCCTGCTCCTTCATCATTAGTTGTTCAATTTCTTTTAATCATTTATGAAAGTTGCCTCTCCATTCTATATTAATAATGTGACATGCATGCTCTATTAATAAATTGAAATCTTGATGGAGAATGTTCATTAATATTTAATACAAACTAACTAACAAAGTCAGGTAAATGTCTGGGTATCACTCTACGTGTTAATAATGCAGTTACTCAAAGTCAATTTAGTTCATAAGTTTATTGTTAAAGAGTTCCAGCCTGAAGATCATTAAGCAGCACAGAGTCTTTAAACTGGATCCATAAGCATATTTTCTCACCCAACAATTTAGAGTCTTTTTAAAAAGTTCAAGGCCAACTGAATGACAAATAAATTATTCCAAATGACTTGTAAGGGTACAGGGTGATAAATGACCCTCTTAACTTGGATTTAAAATTAAACTTAAGATTTGTTGTAGTTAACATACAAGTTTACACTGTTATGTCAGTTGCATTACTTTGCTCAGTCTATAAATTGTGTCATTCTTAATTCTTCTTTTTTATAGTTCTGTTACTAATATCAATTTACCTTTGTAATATCTATAATGCAGTGTATAACAATTTAATTATTGACATCTTTCATCAAAGCTCAGATTAGTCAGAGATTTAAAATGGCTCTTTAGCAAAATTATTGTTATTTATTTAGACAGTTTAAGTGGAAAATGGTACTCCCATGTTCAAAAGTTAAATATTATAATGATATTACTGACAAAATATTTAAACCTTAAATATGTAACACTTCCCCCTTTCAGTCATATCTTTATAAGCTATTATAAAATAGCATTATTTTTATAATAATTGAAAGGGTAGCAAAATAAAATATACTCCTTTCAGACCCATAATCAGAAAAGTAATTGAACTGTAGTTGTAGCTGTTCAAATTAGGAGTAGTTCCCAATATTCTGCTTAAAAGTAATTATGCTGGCATATTCAGTTTCCTAGCGTTTATAAAAATGCTATTTACTTTGTCTTCACACTTATCAAATAAACATAATGTGTCATGGAAGTATTATAAACTTCTATAATAGAACATGACTCAACTTATTATTATTATTTTTGAAGTTTGCCTTTAAATGTTATGCTCATATTAGAGGCATTTTAGTTATTATCAGTTATTTAAAAAACTATAAATTAGAGAATGAAGTTACACTTATTAAGGAAATTGCAATGTTCAATCAATGACCATCTAGCAATAACAAAGAAGACAGGCTTTGTAGTTCTGAAAATTTGTATAATTATTTTGAGTTCTTTATAATGAATGCGATTATATCAATTTTGGTAGCAAAAAATGTATTAATGTTGCATGATTTTGATCTTTTTGCTTCTCAGTTTTTGTCAAATATGGCTTTAGACATGATGTGGAATAAGTGTTTGATAGATCTTTAAAACATTGTTGTCAACCTATATCTTCTGATAACTATCAGAAAATAATTAGAAATGTGTATCTTAAAGCACGCACTTTCCCATGCATGTGCAGACTATTGGGCGGTGTTTTCTGTAATTAACCAAATCTTTCTGGGGAAAAAATCTATATGTTACCTGAAAGAGGATTAGTTTGATCTTTATCACTTCTTTTATGCATTTGGAACTTTTTACATGGAAAACTATACACAAATATTCCTTGGTACCTGTTAAATTAAATAGGTTTTATTCTAATACATTGAATTGTTACTTGATGTTTAGCTGAATACCTGATATCTATACAAGAGATGGCTGCATGTATATAATGCCAATATGTTAAAGCATACTAATTAATGGTATATGGTAGGTGTATTGCTTTTCTTTTTTTATAATTATAGTATAACTATTTCAGATTCACTGAAGCTTTATGGATCTCCTCTTTCTTACTAATATTAAATGCTTCTTTATTTCACAGTGTGCTTGTCATTACTAGAAAATGTGTGCAAAAAGGAGAGAAATGTTAATCTGCCAGATAATTATTTTTTTGTTTTTAAGCACTTAAGGATCTTTGTAGCCAAGAAATGAAACTACACAGACTTAACTTATTCTCATAAAAGAAACATGAGTTGGTTAGACTTTGAAAATTCATTACAAATGTTTTGCATTTTCAAGTATCAGCCTTCTCTCAGAAGTTTGATATATTTTTTTCGTATAGAAATGTTTCATAATGATACTTTTTTGTTTATTATGCCTGAATGGAGTCCCTCATCTCCCTTTATGCTTTGTTACTAGTAACTCATCCTATATTTTTATGAGTAAAAAGTAAAGTAAAAAAAAATGTCTACCATTCTATGCATCATCTGTGATACCAGCATACTGTCATTTAGGGTGACTAGATTAATGCAGCAAGTGTCAAGCATCTGTGTAGGTTCCAGGTGACATATGTGTGCTATGGATGTAGTATCGCTGTTTTACACACAGCTGTGAGTTAATACAAAATATTTATTTGGTGTATGTCCCTACCATGTAAATCAGAGATATTGTATCAACACCGCTTGCACATTAATGAACCTTCAGTTCCTCCATGTATGTCACTGATGGCATGTTTGCTTACTTGCCACTGTGACACCTGGGGTATACATGTAATAGGATTTTTTATACATTGCACTCATAATTTAGAATAGTCATTGGAATATTATTGATTGCATGAAATGTAAATCTAATGCATCATTAAGACAGCCACGGTACATGGGGAAGGCAGCAAAAGTTTTGCTGTGCACACATGCTATAGGGAAAGGTAGAAGCCCCCCCCCCCCCATTTGATGTTATTTAACAGGCTACTGCAGTTCTAGACTAGAAATGCTCTGATATGAGAGGGCACGATACCACTTTGGAAGGGGATAATTCTTAGAGGTGGCCTCTGCAGGGTCTATAAATCCATTTATGTTCTATCTGAAATTCTGTAGGTGGTCTGTACCACTGATGGAGTTAACACCAGATAGTGATAGACATGCCAAAGGGGTTAGCTAGGGTGAGACAAAGGGAGTGGCTGCTTTGGCTGCAAGGAATTAGGGGATATGACCAGCAGATGTCAGTGACGTAGTACCTCACTTGAAGTGCTTGAGCATTTCTGCCATGATTGCGGTTCTGAATGCCAGTACTGCATTTGCAGTGCTGAAGTGTTTTGTGTGTGTGGCATTTTAACTATAGCAAAAAAAAAATGGTCTGCTACAGCTTCAGAGGTGAAGAGTCATGGCTTTATGATGCACTATATGATATTTTCCATGATTATGGGATAACTTTCCCCTTGTCATCACAAAACGTTTGTCCTTGACTTCTTTTGAAAATAATTTTGACATATATGACTACTACTCATTTGGTTGTAGACTGCGATGTCAAAAAGGGAATTATTGGCTTTATTAGTCTGTTCATGTTTCAATAACTGTTTTTGTGTGAGATTGTCTAACAGTGGGGAAATTAAGATTTTCATTTACCTCACTATTCTGCAGTCTTGGGAGAGAGAATATGCATACTTATGGATACACACACACACACATATGCATGTATGTATGTATGCATCTTACCTGGCTATACCTCATTCCATACTTTCGGAGCCCAAAATGAGGTTGAAAAGACTAAGGGTGGTGGAGCTTCTATCTTCATTAAGGACAGACACACCTCCAGACTGGTTTGCCAGCATGAAGCACTGGAATTACTCCAGGTGCAACTGACAGTTGGCAAGACACCCATCCAAGTTATAGCCAGCTATAGATCCCTCTTCATGAATCAGGACACCCACTCCTAATTGGACCTA
Source organism: Protopterus annectens (assembly GCF_019279795.1). Lineage (NCBI taxonomy): Eukaryota > Metazoa > Chordata > Ceratodontiformes > Protopteridae > Protopterus > Protopterus annectens. Next base: position 1,560,902,005 of record NC_056731.1, on the reverse strand, counting down.
CTTGACTCCATCAAGGTACCCCCTAACGCCCTGATTCTTGGTGATTTCAACTACTTCACCATAGACTGGGTGAACTATTCCTGCACTAATGCACTCACCCAATGATTCATTGACTTCATTAGTTCTAACACACTAGACCAGCTTGTCTCATCCCCCACAAGTGGGGATAACATTCTGGACTTGATTTTCACCAACATGGCTAACCGTTGCACCACTCCCACAATATGTTCTTCCCTGGTGAGATCAGATCATTGGTCTGTCTCATTTGCAGTTTCAATCCCACCCACCCCTTCCTAGCCATCACTAGGCTAAAAGACTTCTCAAAAGCTTGTTTCAAATTAGTATTTAATCGTACCATTTAGACTGATCCTGTTGACTTAGCCAACCTAGTAAGTGCAAACCTCACCTCCCTATACCCCCCAAAGACCCATTCAATATTTCCAATATTTGTCCCACGCCTCACATCTTTGTAGATAAAGTGTTAAAGGCCCTATCCAAGGCAAAGAACACAGCTTCCATGTGGCCTGATAGTATCCCAGGCTGTATTCTGCACCATCTCCAGCAAGTACTAGCTTCACTATTGAGCACCCTATTCAACTACAACCTAATTACAGGCTTCATTCCAGCAGAGTGGAGAACTGCCATTGTCATCCCCTTGCACAAAGGTGGTGACACTACTGACCCAGGAAACTATTGACCCATTAGCTTGACAAGTCTGATCTGTAAAGCCATGGAGTGTATTATTATTGATCTCATAAACAAGGACATAGGCAATCTCCAAGCACTTGACCCCACCCAATTTGGATTTGTCAGGGGCAGATCTTGCTTATTGAACCTGGTTGACTTTTTTGAGACTGTCACCAAGGCCCTGAATGAGGGAAAGTCAGTACATGCAGCTTACCTCGACTGGGCCAAGGTCTTTGACAGAATCCCCCACTCGGGCATCATCAAAAAGCTAACACAACTTAGTGTAAATCCCTATCTCATCCGGTGGGTGGCCAACTGGCTCACCGATAGGACCCACAAGGTCAAAATAGGCAGCCCTGTCACTAGTGGTGTTCCCTAGGGATCTGTCCCAGGACCCCTACTTTTTGGCACCTACATTTTAGAGGTCCAGGCAAAGACAAAGGGCCTGTGGCTGACCAAGTCTGTAGATGACTGTAAATTGGGTGCTGTCATTGACTCCCCAAATGATGGTAACATCCTGCAAAAAGGTCTCACAGCTACAAATAACTGGTGCCAAAGTCATGGCCTAAGTTAAATGGAAAAAATGTATTATCATACCATTCGGAAAAATACGGCTCCTACTGATTACCACTTCAACAGCAACCTCTTAAACACACAACCTATGGTGAGAGACCTGGGTACTCAAGTTGACAACAATGTCATATTTGACCATCATGTGTCGGCAGTTGTCAAAAAAGCCTTTTATTTGGTTCATCTCATAAGTAAAGGGATTGCATCTAGAAAAAAGGAGGCTATTACCTCTCTGTACTCCTACCTCATTAGGCCTATAATTGAGTATAATGCCCTGTTTGCTATGTACATCTCCAAACACCTGCACCAACTGAAAAGGCCACAGAAATACCTCACAAAGAGAATTCATGGCATCCAACATCTGTCCTATGTGGACAGGCTCAAATCACTATCACTCTACTTGGTATCCTACAGATTGCTCAGAGGTGATCTATGTCTCGCCAACAGGGCAATATCAGACTCTGCCCTGCTAAAGATACTCCACATCTGTAAGTCTAACTCCTCGTGGATTACCCACTTGATAGGCCTAAATCTAATATGGGACATCAACAAAACCTGCCAGAGAGACAGGTTTGTCTCCCAGATGCTGCCTCATCTCTGGAATAGCCTTCCGATACATGTCAAACAAAGTACCTCACTGACCTTCTTCAAGCGCAACCTTGATGAGTGGACGGGAAAAGCACAAATTTGTCCCAGGGGTTCCACCTTTGTACCTCACTGATAGGGGCAACAGGTACTGACTGAGGCTTATTTTTTATTTATTCATTTATTTATTTATATTTGTTGACCGGGAGTGTCCGACTGGACGTAGGTCCATTTTCAGCGGAGGCCCAGGGAGAAAAGCTCCAAAGTTAAAATAAACAGACAGAAGTTACATTGGATTACATAGCAATTAACAATTTACATAGCAATTACAACATATTTACAGGTGAAGAACATAGTACATCAGTAGACAACTAGAATCTTTATCTGTGAAGTACATAACAGACATGAACAAATGTTAAAATAAGAAGTTCCTGCTGTATAAGTACTAGGCTTATCAGCATCTGAGCTTGCTATAATCAAGGTAGTTAGTGGAGTGGAAAGAAAGGTAGTGGTTGGATGGGGTGGGTGATATTAGAGTGGGAGTTGCAAGGGCATAGCCAGCATGTTTTTAGGTGTGCTTTTAATAAAGTTTTGAAGTTGGTGCATGATGGTATGGAGGTAATTGTGGGTGGGAGGGAGTTCCATAATTTGGCTATGGTGCAAGAGAATAGTGCTTCACCAGCAGAGTTATTGGCTTTAGTGATCTGCAAGTGATTTTTGTTGCTGGGTCTTAGTGGTCTGGTGGTGCGATAGGGTTGGAGTAGATTCTGGAGGGATGGGACATTTAGTGGATGGTTTACTAGTTTGTGGGCGAGTGAGAGTTGATACCATTGAAGGAGGTGAGGGAGTTCAAGCCAGCCCAGTTCAGCAAGTGAGAGACAGTGGTGACTACGGTAGGATGTCCCTGTGGCGAATTTGGCAATTTTGTTGTAGCAGGTCTCTAGCTTGTTTAGATCGCATTGCCTTAGGTTGGTATATATTGGAGAGGCATTAAGTAGAGTGGAGATAAGGTGGGAATTTGCTATTGAAATCTTTGCTGTTTGGTGAGAAGATGCTTATTTCTGTATAACGCTCCTAGTATTTTGTGGACTTTTTTATGGTCATGGATATGTGAATGTCAAATTTTAGTTTATTGTCTATTTACACTCCTAGCAATTTGGTGTGTTCAGTTGGGTATATAGTGGTGTTGTCTTTTGCTGTGATGTTAAAGTCAGAGTTGTTTTGAGTATGCTTGGTGGGTTGGAAGATGAGTAGTTTAGTTTTGTTTGGGTTGAGTATTAATTGGTTATCGGATAATCAAGTTTCAACAGAGAAAAAGGCTTCCTGTGTGACTTTTTGCAGCTTGGGTAGGGACTGGGCTGAACAGATGATGGTCGAGTCATCTGCGTATTGTATGAGTGTGCCATGTGTGGTGGCAGAGGCTAGATTATTTGTGAAAACAGAGAAGAGTAGGGGTCCAAGGATGGATTCTTGGGGAACCTCTATGGAGACAGGTAGTTGGGGAGATATGTCATTCTGCCATACAACGGATTGTTGGCAGTCAGACAGGTAATTCTGAAACCAGTTGGTGACTGATTGATTGTGAGAAGGATAGGTTATTGAAGACAGAGATAAGTTGTTTGTGTGGGACCATGTCAAATGCCTTAGATAGGTCTAGGAAAGTAGCAGAGGAGAGATAGCCATTGTTTTTAAGCTGAGGGGTAGTGTTAGTAAAGGAGAGTAAGGCAGTGGTGGTGCTATGGTTTGGTCGGAAACCATGCTGAGTATTGGAAAGGAGGTTGTTAGTAAGGATTAATTTTTTATTTTTATTTTTATTATTATATTTTTTAATTAAATTAATTAATTTTTTGAGGATAAACTCTTGGTTAGGCTTGTAAAGGCTCCAGGGCCATTAAGCTAGTAACCTCCTATGATCCTATTATCTCTCTCTCTCTCTCTATATATATATATATATATATATATATATATATATATATGGGTCTAGGACATTTCACTGAATACACATTTCACTAAAAGTCAAATTAGTGTGCACTTTTCACTGAAAGCTCAATTCACTGAAAACTCAATTCACTAAAACACATTTCACTGAAAGTTATATATGGCGTTTTTCCCACTGCAATGTGACCCTGGAGTTAATATATATAGTAAAGGGGGGTGTAGGGGGTGTAGCCCACCACATATTTTAAATATTTTGAACTATATATATATGGATACTTGCAATTGCAATATATTAGTCTTTTCCAAACATAATATATATACTTAAAATATGTGGGGGGGGGCTACACTCCCCACACCCCCCGATGTGGGGGCCAGTGCCCTCCACAACCCCCTTACTATATATACTAACTCCAGGGTCACACTACAGTGGGGAAAAAGCCATATGTAACTTTCAGTGAAATGTGTTTCAGTGAACTGAGTTTTCAGTGAATTGTGTTTTTAGTGGTTTGTGTTCAGTCATTTGAGTTTCAGTGAAATGTGCATTCAGTGAAATATCCTAGACCCAGATATATATATATATATATATATATATATATATATATATATCTATATATATATATATATATATATATATATATATATATATATATATATATATATATATATATATATATATATATATATATATATATATATATATATATATATATATATATATATATATATATATATATATATATATATATATATATATATATATATATATATATATATATATATATATATATATATGGTTTACTATCAAAATGTTGAAATTCATTTGGTCTAACGTTCATATGATCGACACATGAATATTAAGTACAAAACTGTACCACTCGAAAGGATACAAAACTGAAAAAACTTTGAAGTATCAGTGCTTTGAAAAGATGCAGCCGACAATGTTGTTTAGTGCTTTCAATCACTTTAATTTACGTGACCTTCCTCAGAAATGACATTTAAAATCAATCACTTCCTTTTATAATTTTATACAGGAAATTACATCATTATAAAACATTAAATTGCTTATAAATGTTTTAAATATCTTAAAAAATTCATGTAAAACATGTATTGTCATATATAATGTGTAATGTAAACTGATGCTTCCAACTTCTTGTTGTTACCTGTAAGTTAGAAAACATTTTAAATTTATGGTGTCATTTAATCCTGGGTGTGTGTCAGCTCCCAGGTATAGCTGCCAATACGCCTCTTTGCATTCTAATATGTTGTTTAAATCCCCCGTAAAACTAACATTATCTACCCTGTCCATTACAAAAAATTCATATTTTTTGAAATCCTTACACATAATGGAATGTCTAAACAAAGCGTTGGATTTGTCCTTTTTCTTTATGGCCAAATTATGTTCGTAAATACGCCTTTTCAAATTTCTTTTGGTTTTCCCAATGTAATATACCTTACATGTCACACAAGTTGCTGCATAAACAATCAGCTCACTGTTACAATTGTAATAGTTTTTTGCCCAGAAAGTCTCCTTGTGTTTTCCTAAAGTGATGAATGAAGTGTTGCTTATGTACCTACACTGCCTACAATTATTGCAACTATATGTTCCTTTCTTTATTGTACAAGCTCTAGACTGTTTGGATGTCAACATCTTGGTCGACAGGAAGTGCATGCAAATTACCTGTCGACATTATGTTGCAAACAGGGCAAGGATTTTCCCTTGTCTGCACTGTTGTGCAATCTCGAAGTTGTAATATATAAGTAACAGGGGGTGGGGGAGTGCAGCCCCCCCACTAGGGGGCACGGGGGGGGGGTGCAGACCCCCTGCAAAAACATTAGTGTTAGATTGTAGGTGTGTTTTGACCATTTAAAGTTAGACTTTTTTTTCAGTATTTTGAACATTCGGTGTAATGACTTTCGACATTATGAACGTCGACCATGTGAATTTCAACATTTTGATAGTAAACCTATATATATATATATATATATATATATATATATATATATATATATATATACACATATAAATATATTCTTCTTCTTCTTCCGCTCATGATTGGCAGTGGAGTTTTTACGGTGTCGAGTTGCCAGCCCGGCGCCCAACCTTCGATGGAAGGCACACACTTACATGCACTCACGCCTAAGGCCAATTTAGAGTATCCAGTCCACCTACAGCATGTCTTTGGGATGTGGGTGGAAAACGGAGCACTTATATATATATATATATATATATATATATATATATATATATATATATATATATATATACATCTATATATAGATATACAACGGATTTAAAAAGTGCACACACCCCTGTTAAAATGCCAGGTTTTTGTGATATAAAAAAATGAGACCATAATAAATAATTTCAAAACTTTTCCACCTTTAATGTAACATATAACCTGTACAATTCAATTGAAAAGCAAACAAATATGTTAGGGGAAAAAGTATAAAAAATAAAAAATGTACAATAAGCTGGTTGCATAAGTGTGCACACCCTTAAACTAATACGTTGTTGAAGCACCTTTTGATTTGATTACAGCATTCAGTCTTCTTGGGTAGGAGTCTATCAACATGGCACATCTTGACTTGGCAATATTTGCCCCCTCTTCCTTGCAAAAGTGCTCCAAATCTGTCAGATTGCAAGGGCATCTCTTGTACCCAGCCCTCTTCAGGTCACCCCACAGATTTTCTATTGGCTTTAGGTCTGGGCCATTCCAAAACGTTAATTTTCTTCGGATGAAGCCATTCTTTTGTTCATTTGAATTTATGCTTGGGGCCATTCTCATGTTGAAAGGTAAAATTCTTCTTCATCTTCAGCTTTCTAGCAGATGCCTGAAGGTTTTGGGCCAAAAGTGACTGGTATTTAGAACTGTTCATAATTCCCTCCATCTTAACTAAAGCCCCAATTCCATCTGAAGAAAAGCAACCCCAAAGCATGATACTGCCACCATTATGCTTCATCATTGGGGTTGGTGTTCTTTTGGTGATGTGAAGTGCTGTTTTTGTGCCAAGTGTATCTTTTTATGGCCAAAAAGTTCAACCTTGGTTTCATCAGACTATAACACATTTTCCCACATGCTTTTGGGAGACTTGATGTATTGTTTTGAAAATTTTATCTGGCCCTAGATGACTTTTTGTGTAAGAAAAGGCTTCCACCTTACAACCCCACCCCATAGTCCAGACATGTGGAGAATACAGGAGATTGTTGTCACATGTAGTACACAACCAGTACTTGTGAGAAATTCCTGCAGCTCCTTCAGGATTGCTGTAGGTCTATTGGCAGCCTTCCTGACCAGTTTTCATCTTGTCATTTCATCAATTTTGCAGGGATGTCCAGTTCTTTGCATTGTCACTGTTATCCCATATTTCTCCACTTTTTCATGACTGTCTTCACTGTGTTCCATGATATATTCAATGCTGTGGAAATTTTTTTGTACAATTCTCCTGACTGACACCTTTCAACAATGAGATCCCTTTGATGTTTTGTAAGGTGTCTGTGAACCATTTCTTTTGCTGTAGCATGCAAGTGGGTAAATTTCAGGAAAATCCTACTAGGACAATTGAACTTTATTTGGGGTTAATCAGAGTCTCTTCAGTTGATGGCAGGTGTGCTTCCAAGAAGACTAAATGTTGTAATTAAATCAAAAGGTGCTTCAACAAAGTATTAGTTTAAAGGCGTGCACACTTATGCAACCAGCTTATTGTATGTTTTTTATTTTTTATATTTTTCCCCTAACATATTTGGTTGTTTTTCAATTGCATTGTACAGGTTATAGGTCACATTAAAGGTGGGAAAAGTCTTGAAATTATTTATTGTGGTCTCATTTATTTATATCACAGAAACCTGGCATTTTAACAGGGTTGTGTACATTTTTTATATCCACTGTATATTATTAGATATAGATATAGATATCCATCTCTCTCTCTCTCTCTCTCTATATATATATATATATATATATATATATATATATTTTTTTTTTTTAATTCATTAATTTATTTAGAAATTTATGAATAGAGAGAGCAAGAGATATAGCTATTTAGTAGTGAGAGAATGAAACACAGACAGTCTTGCACATGGGAAATGCGGGGGACTGGATCCCCTGAAAAAACTCTTGCTCTGTGAATATTTTCTGGTTTGTAGTAACACTTCACATACCATAGATATATTTTTTTTATTTTTTTGCAAATAAGCTTGCTGAAAATATTTAGGTTATAAGCTTAACATTTGAAGTACAAGAAGCCTTCTATAAAGGAGAAGGATTTATTCCAGTGGTGACTGAGAGAATCCCAAAATATCACAGATTCCCAAATTCTAGCTCATCATAACCATACTAAGTGATATTGAAGTACAACAATGTCCTTAGCAAAATACCCAGTGGTAGAAGACCAGGCAATTTCTGGACTGATCCATATTTCAAAGAAAGGCAGCAGGTGGACTGGACACAATAAATTGGCCATAGGTGTGAGAATGTTTGCATGAGTCTTGTATGGAAGAAAATCCAGAGCAGGGATAGCGATCTGGCAGTGTGAAGAGTGGCTCTAGATGATTGTCAGTGTTGAAGTGACACCCACACCCCATGTACAAATCTCAGGAAAAGGAATTGTGGATGGATGGATGGATGGATGGATCCCAAACCAAGGAAGACCAGAGATTTTTAGACATGAACAGCAGACTAGGAATACAGTCAAAAAGTTCTGCCTTCTTTAAATATCACCTGTTGAAAATGATTCTTATAATACAATTCTGACAGAAACCCCTCATATGTGAGCCAAACAGTCAGAGCTATCATAAGGTCTCAGCATTATCAGAACACTGAATCCAAATGTTTATAAATATTTACATGTAACTTAGCTTAATCTTATTTGTGTAGTGTACATATACAACTTATTTTACCTATGGATGTTTTTTCCTCCGGTCCTTGATGAGAATAGGTTCCAGATTCCAGTTGGATTTTCCTGGTAAACAAATGTTGATAAATAATAAATAAATTCTGTAACTATACAGTTGATAAGTCAGTATGAGAGCTGATATCAGCTACAGACTAATGTTTATCTTTTATTTAATATACAATTTTAAAGTTACTCATTGAAAAGATATTTATAAATAAAATGCAAAATAAAGTAGGTGCTTGGGTATAACAGGCACAACAAATGTGAATACAGTAATATTAGTACAGTATTCCAGATGCAAAAGTCATCAGACCCCAACAGACCACCCCCTGCAGTCATATACAGGGATGACTGTAGCAGCCCATTAGCACCTACAAGGGTCATAAGCCTCAGACCACCATACTTACAATTCTTCCTCTACCCAGTGGGCAATAGAACATGCTTCTGCCAAGGAAACATACAGCTGATAAAACAGCATAACAAAATGCATATCAATAAACTTCCAAAATCCTTAACACATTCTGAAATGTGACCTAGAAAATAAATCCAGATGGAATAATTTGTGGATAGTGGGGATATCTGAAAGTATTTCTGAATGGGAAATGGAAAAAAACTACTCCTAGACTTAGTAAGGGACTGACTCAGTATTCTGAGTATCAAAGTCCACAGCTGAAAGGATCCATATGGTTAGAAAATGGATGTCAGTCAGCACACAGGATGAAGGCTACAAACTGTCAGTTACTTGCTTTGTGTGCTACAGAGCTTAATTTCCTCATCCTGCATTTGTCTGCTGTGTGACTCCGAGCAAATCAGTTAATAAGAAAGTGCTCCTTGGCTGAATCTGAAAAAGGTCCACATGGATTAAGGCAATACCTTAGTTAAATACAAACAAGCAAATAAATAAATAATTAATAATTAAATAAATGTGGGTAGCCTGTCATAGCATTTCTTGGTGCCTTTGCAACCATATAAGATGAAACAGGAAATTGTGCTGCAGTCAAGAACCCTATGACAAATCTCTTTTCATGAAATGTTTCTAATACTGCTGCAGGACTTTCTGATCTGTTACACAGACAACACAAAGCTAGTTTGTAAGTTGCAGGAGTAGAAAATCGTTTGGATAACTGCATGGATCAGTTATCCTACCATATTAGTAATGCAGTGGCTCTCCATATGATGCACGGAGATGGACATTAGAAAAATAGTGCACAGCAGATCACAGCCAGGGGGAAAGAATGCTGCAATATTGTTAATACCTCAAACAAGAGATGGTGTGCCAGGTAAACTTGCATTCACTAGAAGAGAGGAAACATCTGCAGTCATGCAAAAAAAACATGCCAGTCAAAAATGAAACAAGAGCAGTGCTGGGGGTTCCAGGAGTGTTTGAAAAGGATAATAGAGACAGACAGCTAGAAACATTTATTATTTTGCCTGTTGCTGATGAGACTAGTGGCTGTACTTCATCTGGGGAGGAAAGTAAAATAAGGGCTGGGGCTGCAAAGAAGAGCTGGTATTTGGTCAAGTAAATTTTTGCTGTTCTATGTTGTCTTGATTGGGTATGTCTAGCCAGCAAGGTTGCTAATGGAGCTTCCTTGTTCTGCCAGTTAGACAAAGGCAAACAGTTTTTGCTTTAATTTTCAGCACTATTAGCAGTAATGCATATCAGAATGTGTTTAATCAGTACCTTTATGGCACAAGGGAAATAGTGTGTTCATGAAAAGAGCAAAGTGCTTGAAAAATTCATGAAAAATAATCTTTGCTGAGTGTTGAAGGTTTAAAAGGAGGGTTATGACAGTAGTTGTGGATATGGTTAACTGTGGAAAGAAGTTTTAATGTACAACTTTTGTATACACCAGAAACTTAGTCATTAGGGTGAGGGCATGTGTTTGTGGTTTAGGATTAGGATTAAGAGCTGGGGAAGAAGATACATTTAGTGTTGTGCAGGTGTGTCAGTGTATGCAATGTATGTCTGAGTGTCTTTATAGCTATACTGTTATGGAAGGGTTTTTTCCTAAGGTACATTGTGTGGTTGGAATTGGAGCAGTGGCAGGGTTAGAGTTAGCACACATCAGTAAAGCACTGAGTTTCTAAGATTTAAGATGAGTTCTCATTCAATAGCATTACATTTTTGTATGTTGAGATATATAAGACAAATGAAGGTAATATTGAAACTATGTTATATAAAAGAAGAATGTAAACATAACACATATTTACACTTTACCAGCATGCACTCAAGATGCATGTCTAAGAATATAGTTAAGGGACAGATGACTAGAGCATCACAACTTACGACAAGCAGAGATAACTGATCAACTTCCTAAAAATGTGTCTGCATAGAATTTGTGGAGCTTGGGTACATTTCAGCTGTAGTCAGCAGGATACATGATGGAGGGACGGCACAAAGAAATACTTTAGCTAGAGCTTACTTTGGAGACCAATACACTGGTCATAGTAAGAAGAATGACAACAAATTAGAAATATGTTCAACTTATTCTAACAGTGTGAGAGAATTGTGTGACACTATTTAAAGGAATTTGGACAGTAATAGTGATATAAAAAGGATAGTAATGTACCTATATTTACATTTAAAAAGAAGAAAAAACTTAAAATACAGTTATATTATGTTAACAATGGCAGAAGTAGACCAGTACTGTCTAAAAGACTAGGAACAAATCCATATAGAAATTGTGCACATTGCAAATATGTGTTTGTTACAGATTGTTATAGTCATTACTTTTAGCCATTTTACCAACAGCCCAACTCAGAATGCGGTTTATTTAGCTGTGTGTAACCTATGTCTTTTTCACATTAGAAAAATAGATATCTGAATTATAACTAAGTATTGTTATGGCATTAAGAAGAAGAATTCAAAAAAATGCCATAGCTAAACATGTTGCATACAAGAATTTAGCACATTGTCATGTATTCTGCACATTACAGATTTTAAAAACAGATGTTTGAGCTGGTAATATTATAAACTTCATAGAGCTATGTGAATATAAATGGAGTGTGGCATTAAATGCAGCCGTGTTACCAGACCTTGAATGAACATTGTAGCTTAAAGCCAGTCTTGAAATTTATCCTTTTAAAATACACACAACTATTACAAGGATGTTAAATGCTTGAGTTTCCTTGTGGATCTTTTAATTACCTAAAATATGAAGAGCAGCATGAAAGTGTTGTAAGTTTATTTTTAAATATTTTTCATGGTTCCTGATTGTACTGTGGTGGGAGGTTGGCATAATGGTTAAGGTGTTTACCTTACAGACACGAGGTGCAGGGTTTGGTTCTCACATGGGGCAATTGGCTAGGCTTAAAATAGCCCACAAGGGCACTTAGCCTAGTACTAATCTATGAGCCTATTATATTCCTTTCAGTAAGTACCTGTTTAACATAGGTACACATGCTACAGTGAGTCTCCATCTCTATCCCCAGATCCTATAAGTACTTATCACAGTGAGTCTGCAGATCTTGTCAGTAACTACCTAACATGTTTGTACATGCCCTAGAGAGTCCCCATCTCCTTTTAGTAAGTACCTGTGTACCATGTTGTACATGTGCCACATCTAGTCTACAGATTCTCTCGGTAAGTACCTGTATAACATATGAACATATGTCACAACGAATCCTTCTGCAAGTGGCTAAGTAACATATGTACCTGCATACATTAGAATGAGCCTATGATCCTAGTGGGAACCTCTCAAACTGTAAGTACAATAAATCTAGATAGTGACAAAATATGGGGATACAAAGGCCCACAATTAGGGACAAATTTTAGATAGTACTCTTATATACTTAGACAGTTGCTAAATTAACACTTTTACATTAGCATGTATTTTATAGAGAATATGACATCTGAAATTCAAAAGTATGTCAATATAAAGTGACTTAATTTCTTAATTATTTGTCAGAAAACCACACATTTTATGAGTAACAGGACAAAAAATGAGCAAAAATCTGGATAGTCTACAAAAATCCAGGCAGTTGAATGGTATGGACTGGTAATTACCTATGTAATATATGCGTTGTGTGGTTACTGTTGTTCTGCTATACATTACACTGCAGTGCATATTAACATGTAACAATTCTAGTTTGCTGAACTCTAGTTCACATTACTGGATATTTCTTTAGCTATACTTCTACAACAGTAGAATTTGTCTATTTAAGTAAGGGTGGTGTGAGATGTAATGTGTCCCTTATTGGGGAGGTGTGTGTGTGTGTGTGTGTGTGTGTGTGTGTGTGTGTGTGTGTGTGTGTGTGTGTGTGTGTGTGTGTGTGTGTCTGGGGGATTACTCCTTGCAAAAATGGTTTGATAATTTTTTTTCATATTTTTGATGAGAATTTTAATTGATTCAAAAATCATTGTAATTTGACCCACTAAACAGACATTTAGTTTTAATATAGATGAAGTGTTTTTGGAAATGAAGTTGGTACCCATGCTTTCACAGACATTGATAGAGGACATCCATTTACACCAGTGTCCACAATGACATTTTCACAGAACCTGACATACGCAGAAACACCTATGAGATGACTGTGAGTGCTGAGAATGACTGCACTACGAGTAATATGTGCAGTGTCCCATGTGGGTCCTCTTCTATCCTGCACTCTTAGTTACATGCATGAATAAGAGTTAGTATGATGTTTCTGAAAATTAAAATGCAGCCAGATCACCCTTTGTATCACATGGTGTAGGTGCAAGAGATGATAGGACCCTTCTTGCAACAAATGCCACTGCAGTAGTATGGGATGATGCAGAGCCATATTGTATCTGAGTAGCTATGTCTGTTGAAGGCTGCATGCTCCAGGACATGCACATCATAGGTCCAGATTGTCATGGGTAACATGAGCCATATTTTATTTTGAATGTCCTAAGAGAGTTCTCATCCAGATGGCAGTTGGGATCGAAACATGGCTGCATCCCCTAATCACTCATGCATTTGTAGCATAAATCATTAATGCTGACTCAGCTGTTGTATATTGTGATGATGAATATTATGCAGTAGTTGAGAGACTTGTGTCTGTTGGTCACCAGGGTGGTATGAGACATTGCAGAATCCAAATCCCTGTCTATCTCTGCTCTTTTCATGTAATGCATAGCTGCTATCTGACCAGTAACATCCCACTTTGAGTACTTCATGCATCTGCACTGTGGCTTCACTGATTCTGCTTCCCTCGTATATGTGCCTGTGCTTATTACACTTCCTTTCCTAAGACATTGTTGTGTTACTTCAGTGCTTCTTCCTCCATGTGTAGATTTTTCTTTGATAGAAAATCTTAGGAGGGCTGTCAGTAGTAAATGTTTTTGTTACTTAGTAAAGAAACTGCACTCCCTGGAAGAACTCCTCACTTTGTAGGATGCTGACATCTGTGCAGTCACCAAGACATGGTTCAAAGGTGTGGAAAGCACCCTGGCCATGCAGGGCTACAATGCTTTCCATACATTCAGACCACAAACTAAGCATGAAAGAATCAAAGGAGGAGGTGTATCCATCTTCATTAAGGATAGGTACACCTCCAGACTGGTCAAACAGTATAACTCTCTTGAGCTACTCCATGTTCAATTAACTATAGGTAAAGCCCCCTACCACATCATAGTTAGCTACAGGCCCCCCATCATGAAACAGGAAAAGCCTACTGCATACCTAGACTTACTGGAGTCACTTGCCATACAGCCCAGCACCTTACTCATGGATGATTTTAATTATCCTACCATCAACTGGAAAACACACATGACTACAAACATGTTGGTTCAGAGGTTCTTGGGTGTTGTCAATGCAAATGCTCTGGAACAGCTAGTCAGCACACCCACAAGAGGCTCAAATGTCCTGGACATAGTACTCACTAACATGGGAGAGCACTGCACACACCCTCTCCAGTGTGATGTCCTCCCTGGTAAGATTGGACCATAAATCAGTCTCATTTGATGTAATTATAACAACAGATACCCCATCAAGATCAAAAATGCTTAAGAATTTTTTTAAAACAAATTACTGCCTACTAAATGATGGTATAAGAAGTTTTAAAACCCCCTCTAATGCAGATAACATAGACTCCTATGCAAAGGTGCACACCAATGCCATATAACCACTTAAATAATTGTATAGAATCAGCTGTATCTGACTGTATTAAAACCAGTTCTTGCCGAAAAAGCAAGTCACCCTGGTGGAACCCAGTATAAACAGGCTATACAACAAGAGAGAGAACTAATGTCCAAGAACAAGAGGGAACTGGCTCAGCAGAGGAAGAAATCCCTCTCTAGCTTAAACAGACAAATTAATGAGCTTGTCAAGTCCTCCAAAGCTAATTATGAAACAAAAATAGTTTCCCTAGTTAAGGATAATCACAAGACATTCTTTAACTACAACCGAAATCTAAAAAGGAATACCCAACTATGTGCTAAACCGGTTGTCTATGGCACAACTCATACTCAACTGCAGATAATAGCCAACCTGCTCATTGACAGACTTGGAGAAATTTTCTCCCTCCTGTCACCTCCAGTTGTTTAAGTATACCTGCTACCATTCCTCAGCTTATTATCCCAAGACAGCAGGTCATCTCTGCACTCTCCAAGGCCAAAAATATGGCATCAATGGGACCAGACGTCACTCTGGGCTTCCTTTTAAACAACTTAAAACATGATCTAGCAGACCCACTTGGATCCCTGTTTAACCACAGCTTGAGAACTGGCTATGTTCCAGTGGAATGGAGGACAGCAACCATAATCCCTCTACACAAAGGGGAAACATCAACCAACCCTCTGAATTATAGGCCCATAAGCTTGACTAGCATCACCTGAAAGGCTGTGGATATAATCATTATGGACCTTATTATCTGCAGGAAAAACTGTGAGAAGCTTCAAATAAAAGTTTGTGTTCATTAACACAACAGATTTTTGAAAAATAGTATATAGATCAAGAAACTTTGATCTGTTTGGAAAAAGAAGCATTTGAGGAAGTGCAGAAATATAAACAACAAAACCTAGAGATATTTCAAAAATATAAAAAAGAAATATGGACATGGAAAAGAAAGAGAGATTTGATATGGTGCAATATTTATGCAAAGGAGAAAGCCAAGTTAACAAAGGCAGCCCCAAAGATATTCGAAGAGAAATACAGGCAAAGGGATCCAGATATGGAAAATTTCACAATAAAAAAAATTAATATTGCAAAAATGGAATGTGGAAAAGAAGATTCGTAAAGCAGAAGTTAAAGAAATAGAAGTTGAAGTTATGGAGTACTTGTGAAGTGAATGATTTAATGTAGAAGGTCTAACACAGACTACATCACAGCATGATGGAGTGAGTCCCCAGAACAAGGAAAAGCAAGAAGATCAGGAGGCATCTGAAGAAGAACTATGGACATGGGAAAGAGATTTAATATGGTGTAATATTTATGCAAAGGAAAAAGCAAAATTAACCAATACAAAAAGAGCAGTACCAAAGATATTTGAAGAGAAATACAAACAAAGGAATCTGCATATGGAAAACTTTACAATACAAAAAATAAGAAGACTAAGAGGAAAAGTAGACAAATAGATTAGCAATGGAGAAGTCAAAGAAATAATAACTGAGGTTATGGAGCACCTGTAAAGAGAATGATTCAGTGTAGAAAATCCAGTACAGAAAGCACCACAACAGGATAAAGCAATGGATATCCAAATTAAGGGGAAACCAGTGGAACAGGAAGCAATTGGTCAGGTACTATATCAAGATATTTTGGAGCCTTCCATAGGAAACCAGTATAAATGCTCACTTGAAGCTAGACAGCAAAGAAAGGAACTGGAAACTGTGGAAACTCTGATGCAGTCAGTGCTGAGGAGTGATAGGCCAGTGAGTTCCCATATGACAGAGCAACAGATGACACAGGATGAAATTGAAGAGAAGGTGCCACAGGAAGATGCTATAGAGCTTTCTATAGAATGCCCGCAGGAAACAGAAAACAAGGGATGTGCCCTCAGTTTGGAACAAAATGAGCTAAGAGAAGAGTTGCTTGATTTAATGGACATGGATAGATATATTAAGTTCAATGAGAGAAATAGACTGCAGAAGGTCAATAAAACCCAAAAACTAAGAAGTCTGATAAAACAAATGAATGCAGTAATTAGGACTGTCCATAGAGATCCATGTGATATAACAGAAGTAAACAGGATATATTACTGTGCTGATAAATTAATAACTGCTAACGTTCTACCACAAGATCACAAGGTAGTGAGGGAAAGGAAGGGGCGAAATTGAATACTATCATGGAAATATCGAACAGTCAAATCTATAAAGCAATTAAGACAAGAAGTGTCACTGTTAGAAGATTATAGAAGAGAGAATAGATCAACAAAAATACTAAGAAAGACAGATGTGATTAAATCAATGCACAGTATTACAACAGACCAGGATCTATCATGCACTATTGCAAATAACAAACTAAAAATTTCAGCACAGTCTGAAAAACTTAGAAGATACATAGATAAATATAAGGGAAAAGTGCAAAATTAGCAATTTATTGATGACCCAAAAATGTTTTATAGAGAATTGGGAAAAAAGTTAAAAGGAATTGAAAGACTGACAAAAAAGAGGAAGCAGATACATTTTGGAGAAGTACCTATAAAGATCCTGTGGAACATAACCAAGATGCTAAATGGATAGAAGAAGTAAAAGAAAGAATAAGAAGTTTAAAGGTAAAAGGTATGAAATGGGATAACAGCTAGAGAGATTGAAACAAAGTTAAGAAAAGCTTCTAACTGGAAAACTGCAGGCCCAGATGCAGTACCTAATTTTGGTTAAAAGTATTAGCATCTTTGCACAAGGATTTAGCCATGAGTAAGAACTATTTATATGCGCACCCCAAACAGACACCGCACTGGTTAACAACAGCAAAACAATGCTCTTACTTAAGACTGTACCTGCAAGCTACCCTAAAAATTGTAGACCAATAACTTGCCCTCTGACTACGTATAAACTATACATGGGAATTGACGCCGATAGAGTTTATAGTCATTTAGAAGAAAACTTAGTTATGGCAGTAGAACAAAAGGGTAATAAAAGAAAGTCATATGGAACAAAGGATCATTTGTTGTTAAATAAAGTTATAGTGGAGAACTGTAAAAAGGGAAAGAATCTAAGTATGGCATGGATTGACTACAAAAAAGCATATGATAGTATCTCACATTTGTGGATAAAAGAGTGCTTAAAAATGTATAACATATACCCCACACTGATTGGCTCCATTACAATAACCATGAAACAATGGCAGACCACTTTGCAATTAAGCCATGATAAAAGACACATTATTATACCAGGGATAAAAATTCAAAGGGGGATATTCCAGGGTGACTCTCTGTCATCGTTGCAATTCTGCCTTGCCATTGACCCATTAAGCTGTTTACTTAACGGCTTAGGCCATGGCTACAATTTGGCTCCTAGAAAACAACAAAGTCTAAAGACTTCTCATCTTCTCTTTGTTGATGATTTAAAACTGTATAGCTCATCAGATGAGGAACTGAAAGCACAGCTGCAGGTTGTCAAACCTTTTTCAAGTGATATTATAATGTCATTTGGTTTTGATAAATGTGCAAAAGCAACCTTTTAAAGCAGGAAAACATCAGCTTGAGACAAGAATGTGATATAAAAGAACTTGAGGAAGAGGGAGTGTATAAATACTTGGGAATTGATAAAGGATCAGCAATAAACATGAACAAATGTCAATAAAACTCAGTAAGAAATACTTTAGAAGACATAAATTAATCCTGAGAACAGTGTTGACATCTAGGAACAAGATCCAAGCTATAAACCGATTTGCTCTTCCTGTCTTAACGTACAGCTTCGGCATGATTGACTGGCCCCAAAAAGTGTTGGATAGATTAGATATTAAAACAAGGAGGATGCTCGATGTTCACCAAAATGAGCTATAAAAATCAGTGAATACCAAGATTATATATTCCCCGTTCCGAGGGAGGGATGGGTCTCCTTGAAATTGTTTACATGTATAGATCTGCAATCATGGGACTCCACATATATCTACTGACCTCACAAAACCAAATGTAGTGAAAG
This sequence comes from Protopterus annectens, assembly GCF_019279795.1. Taxonomy (NCBI): domain Eukaryota; kingdom Metazoa; phylum Chordata; order Ceratodontiformes; family Protopteridae; genus Protopterus; species Protopterus annectens. Next base: position 1,560,883,290 of record NC_056731.1, on the reverse strand, counting down.
TTTTGAAACATGAGGAGAATAAATAAAAGATGACTTCTTTGCTTAATTTACCAGAAGCATATCGATGTCAAGCAGGAATGAAAATCAAACCAGAAGTAGATAAAAATCAGGAAGTAATTGAATGTGCCAAACAACAAAAGAAAGAATATAAGGTGAAGAACCAAATAAGAAGGCAAGAAATGTGAAAAAAGCATAACGATAGTTGCAAGTATAGAAAACTTCAGGAAGAACCTCATGTTGATCAGGAATGAACACAAGAATAGTTAAGGAGAGGCAAATTCAAACCAAGGGATGAAAGGTTAATATTGGCAGCCCACGATAGTGGGCTATGTACACGCTGGTTTACAAAGTCCACTGAACATTTGGGAGAAACAGACAAATGTAGGTTTGGTACAAGTGAATTGGAAACAGTCACACACCTAGTTGCTGTTTGCGATGCACTAAATGGCAGAAAGAATGTATACTTAAAGGCATAATAATGTGGCGAAACTGTTGCACTGGGGATTGTGCAAACATTATGGTATTGAACTGGCTGAAAAACACTGGAAACATGAGCCACAAAGCATCACAGAAAATGATGAAGTTTATATCACATGGGATCACCCATTACCAACAGTCCAAAAGATAGATGCTAGAAAACCAGATATAGTGGTCCAAGAAAAGAAGACAAAAGTAGCATTGATCATTGAAATCGCCACACCCAGTGACTACAGTGTCTTACATACAGAGAGACATAAAGTCATAATATACCAGGATCGCAGGCAGAAATGAGAGCAATGTGGAAGAAAGATACCCAGACAGTTCCAATAGTAGTAGGAGCAACAGGTCTTATAAAAAAGAATCTACAATCGTATTTACATATGTTACCAATCTATGTAAGCCCATACAAGTTGCAGAAGGAGTCATTACTGGCACATTGCAGATGCTGTGAAGAACATTTTTAGCTGACATCAAAGAGTGAAACAATACTAATTTCATGAACTTTAATCGTACTTTGACTTAGGAATAGGGTCCAATCCTGTCATGGTAGGGGTCCATTCCTGTCATGGTATTAGAAACTCAAATGATTTGGAAAAATTAAAAAAAAAAAAAAAGAAGCAGAGACCTTATTAACAAGGACATTGGTAATCTCCAAACTCTGGACTCAAGCCAGTTTGGATTTGTTAAAGGTAGCCCATGCCTGTTAAATATGGTTGACTTCTTCATGAAAATCACCAAGACTCTGCAAGAGGGAAAGACAGTGCCCACTGCCTATCTTGACCTAGCCAAGGCATTTGACACAATCCCCCATTCAGGTATTATAGAGAAGCTCTCCCAATTGGGAATGAACCCTACATTACCAGACAGGTAGCCAACTGGCTCACTGACAGGACACATACTGTCAAAGTGGGTGACTTCACCTCTAGCAAAAGACCAGTCACCAGTGATGTACCACAGGGTTCTGTGCTAGTCCCCTTACTGTTTGGAATTTATTTCTCAGAAGTTCAGGTAAACTTGGATGGCCTGTGACTGACCAAGTTCACTGATGATTGCAAATTGTGACCAATCAATGAGTCCCCTAATTATATTACTATAATGCAGACATGGTTAATGCAGACAAATGATTGGTGCCAAACCACGGATTAAAGCTAAATGCCAAAAAATGGATTATTATTCTCTTTGGGAAAGCTGACATCCCTGCTATTTACATTGTGGATATCATCCCCCTAAGTGTAGACTCAGTGGTACATGATCTGGTACTCAGGTTGATAACAAACTGCACTTTGACCACCACATATCCATGGTAGTAAGGACATCCTTCTATGTGACACATCTTATAAGTAAAGGAATCATATCTAGATCTAAGGATGTTATAATCCCATTATACACTGCCCTCATCAGACCAGCAATTGATTACAATGCTCCCTTTTGCATGTACCTAACCAGACACCTGCAACAATTGGATAGACCCAAGAGGTTTCTCATCAAGAAATTGCAGGGTACACAAAACAAGTATTACGTGGAAAAACTGAAAGTCATATCACTGTATTCTGTCTCCTACATGTTGCTCAGGGGTAACCTGTGCCTGGCTTACAGGGCAGTCTATGACCCAGCCCTGATGTAAATTCTAGACATTCATAAATCAAACTGCAGGTGGGTCACTCACTCTGAGGATCTTAACCTAGCCTCTGACATAAACAGGTTATGCTGGAGAGATAGATACATCTCCCAGAGACTGCCACTTCTCTGGAACAAGCTTCTAATTCACATGAAACAGAGCCCCTCCATGACTCTCTTCAAATGCAGCCTAGATCAATAGATGGATGACACAAATTCATTCCTGGGGTGGTGCCCATGTCCATCCTGGACAGAGGACATCAATATTAACTACCATAGACCATTACCTCTATGAATTTCACTTACCTAACCACCGACAATTGGGGCAACATGAGATAAATATGGCTAGTCTTGTAAGTGCTCTAGGGCCATTAGCTTATCAACCTCCTATGAAGCTATAAACCTATAACGCCTTCAGAAAATTTTAGTAGATATGTTTTGTGATGCTGTGTGCAACATGTTCATACCACAAAGACATCTGTTTGAATTTCTGTTTAGATAGACACACACACACGCAGACACAGACACACACACACACACACACACACACACACACACACACACACACACACACACACACACACACACACACACACACTGAAACTCTTGCTCTGTCTCAACATTATAAAGGTTACTGGGATGAGGATGCCTGAAGGTAAAAAGGGTACCTTATTTTGAGGCTCTGACAAGGCTGATAAAAAGTAGAACTTTTTTACATTAGGAAGTTCATCAGAGGAGATCAGAATGAAGTGGATTTAGAGTGTGCAGTTCTGCCAAGACGGACAACTCTAAGGCACTGTTCTCTTTGGTTCTATCAGTTTTCTATTGCTGGATCCCAGAAAAGGTGCTGTCTAGAGGTAAAAGTTCTCTCATTTGAGGCAGATATGAAATTTGTTATCAGTTCTGAAATCTTCCCTTGAACCTCACTTCCATTCCAAGGGGTAGTATTTTCTTATATGTATATGACCAGACTAACCACAAAGCTCTTCAATGTGTCCTCAATGTTCAGGGTCCCCCAGTTTTCCCAAATGCCCCACATTTTTCTTCATAAAATGTGTAGCTTTCTGATCAATTGTTGAGCACTGTAGTCAATAAGTAATGACCGATTACCCACATTTGAAGTTCAGTCTTCATATTCTTCAGAAATTGCACGTTAATGCAAAATCGGTTATTATAGCAACTTTCTAACGATGAAAGACCAATGATTTGGAGCCTTTGTCCAACATTAGTTTTAGCTTTGTCATTAATTTATGCTAACCACCCATCTACAGCTACAGAAGCAAAAAATTGTTTCCCTGTTTAGATGACCATTTCCTAGTCACTGACAGCTGACACAGTCTCATGTGACACTAATAGTCAATGTCTTCTACAACTTTTAGTCCTTGAAGATTGCTGAAAACTTTGTAAAGTCTCACCTGAACTAATTCATTGGCTATTCTCAGAAAGCCAATTTGTTTTTATCACGAGAGAGAATATTGGTGTCTGCCCATGGCATAGAGGGATGGAGCTCAGACTCTGACTCAATTAATCCAGGTTTGAGTAATGTTAGACAGCCAGAAATGGAGAAGATTTAAAAGGTAATAAATACCTGCTCTTCTCTTCCATGGTAGAGATTGAGGGAGCACATTGTGGTGCACATCTCCTATTAATGTATCCCAGGGCATGCCCAGGTACCCAGTGTGTGCTAGCTGCTCAAGTGTGGGATAGTGTTGTCTGAGGGACTATCATAGTTATGGAAGTGAATGACAGCCTCATTCCACACCTTTTGCTTCCCCCTTCTCTTAGACATTATATATCATGTAAGTGGCATTTAGGCTGTGTAACAAAGTCAATTTATGGTTGTGTGCATAATAGCTTTGCTGCAATCATAGTGTCTGGTCAAATGCAGAGTGTCAAAAACAGATAATACTGAGCACGCTTTCTCTTCTTTATTCTGATGATCTGGTTTTGAGCACTGTATGTCACAGAGCTCTGCGGCTAATAGCAGTCTTTATTCTGATGGTACTTCATGTAAAATAACATATAAAGGATATGCAATTGGTCCTCACTGTTCAGTGGTCCCAGGACTCAGACTCCCAGAATGGACCAGTCAAGGTATTAGCATGAGGCAAGAGACATCTGCACTACTGGACTGCACTACTTGACAAGTCTTTTAAACAATACATTTTTACACCCTGCAGCTGGGGGCCACTGTCTGGGCCATGTAATGCAGGGACTTTAGTCCAGTCAGGAATCATAGCTTCACATGGATGTCTCAAAGATGGCAGCCCTCCTCTTTGTTCTCCAGGCTCTAGAGAAGTAGATTCTACAAATCTATATTGCTTCAGTCAAACATCATGGCCTAGAATAATAGATGAAGTAAATGGAGAAAACTTAATCTTATCACCTCTGCTGAAATGTCATGACAGTCCTGGAGTGGGCCTTCATGACCAATAGATATATTTTCCTGTAGTTTACATTTAAAGAGAATCCCAAAGTCTTACTGGCAGAATCAGCAAAATATTGCTGATGCAACATTACTTATGTCTAATTTCATCTATAGCCAATGTAAAGTGGCTCCTCTGTGTCTGTGATATATTTGCCTCCCATATGACAATAAATGTAGGAAAAAATCTTACTGATTCATCCTCTGATGATGCATTGACAAACTCTTAAAACAGAGTTCTGCTCTGTGTTACCCCTCTGCTTCCTCTGATCCTGAATTTTTTTTCTCAAACAGATATGAATTCCTGGGTTTAAGTAATTTCTTCTAGTCCCTGTATATCACTTACCATGTCACAAGGGACTGTTTATTCATCAGTCCTGAAAAAGCACATCCAAATCTCCAGTCTAACTCTATGATTGCTTGTATACTTTACTTCCAATAGTCATTCAGGTCTGAATGGCTCTCAGTTGAGTGGATTCTGTTATTACTCTCCCCAATGGCCTTCCACCAGGAAAACACGTAAAGGTAAATAGAAAACATTTTTTATTTGGACTACTGTTCAGTACCTTTTGGAGCTCTTTGCATCAGGTCTTAGATATTTTTTTCCACTAAAGTCTACTTAGTTTCTATACCTAATTTCCATTTAGCCACCATGAAGTTTCAAAGCCTTTCTGTATTGCATCTTAATTCTTAGGTACTATTTTACTTTATCTATTTTAGCCAGTTAAGGCCACTGAATAAAGTCTACAGGAGCATTGCCTACTTAAGTGACTTGCTTAAAATCACATGTAGGCAAATGAAGAGTGAAGGAAGCAAACCCTGATCTACTGACTACAGGAAATAGCTCATTTACAGCTCAGAAGCTTTATTCTCTACACTAACTGCCCAGTTCACTTTTAGGATATATACTTTATAATGAAATATCTCTGAGCCTATGACTTCTTTAGAATTAAAGTCATTATCTTTGCAGATATTGTTTCTCAAAAGAAATTTCTCAGCTAGGGTTATCAGTGAGTTATAACTTTCTCTGTGGCCCTTCTTACTTAGAATTTCATAAGGAAAGAATTTTATTACATGCCATCCTCGCATTCATGCCTGAAATGCATTATAGGTTACTAAGAGGTAACCTGCTTCTGATCTGCAAAGCAATACCTGAGCTGGTTTGGTTTAAATGTCTATACCTGGAATGAACTGCTTGGAGGAACTAGCACCAAATTATAGAAACCAACACTAAAACTAATCAATAGTACAAATGAATGTGACAAAATCACCCCACAATGTCTTTCAAAATTCTGGAATGAGCTTCTTCTTACAATCAGTAGATGTAAGCTACTAACTTACTTCAAAAAATAATCTGGATACGTATATAGGAAATAGAAAGTATCAACATGAAATTTTGCAATAAAACTTTTTAAAGACCAAAAGGTTGCAAGCTTGACAATTAAACCTATAAATAGCTGTCTGGATTTTACAGTTTCTTTTCTTTTTTTTTTATTTGAGAAAAAAGAAGAAAAAGCTATGGAGATCTTCCTGTCTCCATTACTTGTTTTCCAAACAACTGATGTACTACGTAAATGCAGGAAAGTAAGTCCTATTAGCATGTTCAGTACATGAACAAAGCAGCAGAATACAGAAACAAAGCTGAAGAATACCACACTTTTGTACAAAGACATTAGTTAAAAAAAGTAATTTCTTTCTTCAGTAATGACATTGCATAATAGCAATAACCAACTCCTGGGTGTTGTATATTGAAGATTTAACCACAGTTGCCTTTGTTAAATTACTCAGGCTTCACCCTCATAATTAAACCACACCAACCATGGGTAAATCTTCAATATACACAACCCACTCATCGATTATTGCTATAAGAAATGATGACTAACTTTGTATTATATGTTAATGATACAAATTCAGAAGGGATACAGAGAGGTGTAGCTTGGTCAGGTGGCATTAGGGTTACCACCTGTCGCTCTTTACTCTGGACAGTCCATATTTGGGCAGTTGCAGTCTTAGAAAAACATATGAAAAATGTCAAATCTGCTGTGATTTTAGGACAAAAAATATTTTCCAAGTTTCCTTTAATAGTTACATAAAATAATTATTTTTTATCTAAAACATCTTAGTATGATATGAGAAAATAGAAGCATCTCAAATTCTATAAGACAGTGCTTTTATTTTTGTCAATAAAGTGAAGTGCAGTCCTTTTCAATTTTTGTGTGTATGGTTTGTCCTACTAAATGTAATGTTGCTTAAAAAATGTTGAACTTTGTGCACCTGAAAGGTGGCAGCCCTAAGTGGCACTCTAACAATGCACCCAGATGGCACACCCGTCCAAACCAAAAAACAAACAAAAAGTCCTTCAGAACTGAGTACCAAGAAAATACATCACCCAGAACCTAAGCAGAGTGCTATGATGTATGTACATAAGGTGTATAATGCCTACTTACAGCTTCCTTACATGATGTAATGAACAATCTGAGATTCAGAAACATTACTGCCAGCAACAGTCCCCATTTATCACTGGTAGTAGCCATTTCCAATTCAGAGAAATCCCTTCTACAGTCCTTTTAAATGATGAGGTGAAGTACGTCAGTTGGCTATACTTCAATATTACTAGAAATGGAAGTAAGGTATTCCAGGGAACATAATAACGAGTTGTGTGTTCTCCCCAGAAATGCCTATTGTAAGTGATTCATGCAGTTGAACAATCCATAGGGCCAACTGGTTGAGAAAATCACCAGCACCATCTACATTAATTAAAACAGCCAAAAGTTTGCATTCATCCATTATCTTCAATGACAGAGGTCACATTAGAGGTAATGCCCCGGGATTTTTGTGGAGAGATAGTTGTGAGGTATGTGCATGAGCATGTATGTGTGTGGCTGGGTCTACTTGATTACCAAAATCTCAGTAGACCAACAAACAAAACAGCGAGCCAAAAAGCTTGATGTGTCAGATGGCTGACATGGCAGAATGCCAACTTCCGAATGGTCGACAGTCCAACTTGAGCAGAACAGGAAATCTGCTCTTGTGGACATTGTAGTGCAATCTCGGAGTTGGTATATATAAGTTACAGGGGGTATGGGGGGGTGAAACCCCCCCATAGGAGGTGCAGAGGGATGTAGCCCCCTGCAAGAATGTGAAATGTGAAGGTAAGTGTTTTACATTTTTTATTTGTAGTGTATGTTTTGTGGTAAGGGTTTAGTTTAATGTAGATGGTGGGCAGGGTGTGAGTGAGGAGAACTAGGCAGTTTTATGTTGAGTATTGTGTTTTTCTTTTGTATGTTGTTTGTGTGTGTTGTTGTGTGTATGTTTTACGGAGGTGTGTCAGGGTTTTGAAGTGTTGGTATTGTATGTGTCAGGTATGTGCGGTTTCGGTGTTGTGAAATGTCGGTGTTGTTGGCTAGGTGTTTTGTGTGTCAGTTATATGGGATGTTGGGAAAGTGAAGTAGACCCGTGTGGCTGCATGTGTGAGTTTATGCGGCTGTATGAGTGATCTCACATGAGTGAGTGTGTGTTTGCCTAGGTGGTTGCAGTAGGGGAGTTAATTATGGAATAGTTGATGTGTGTGTGTGTGTGTGTGTGTGTGTGTGTGTGTGTGTGTGCATGTATGTGTGTGTGCGCGCGCGCGCGTGTGTGTGAGTGTATGGCTGAATAGGTAAATGTGATAATGGGTGTGAATAGGAGAGTGTGGTGTGATGTATTACTGGCTGCAAATATGTGTGTTTGAGTGTGTGCTTGAGTGTATATACATGTGTGGGAAAGTGAATCTGGGATTGCCTGTACCAACCTGATGCACTGGCCACAGGAAGTGATTACCATCATACCTCTCAACCTGGAATCATCAACAATCTGGACAAGGCCCATGAAAAATAGGTACAAATCTGTACGCTGATTAACATCTAATTTGCATACATAATTATGCAACCCCACCCATTCCAATGGAATTGTGGGATACCAACTTTCAAACGCAAAGTTGCAAACTGAAGAACAGACAACCAAAATATGGCACCACACCAGAGTCCCCCTGCAGCCATTCCAATGTCCCATTACCTGGCTATTTCACCCCATTTACCATAAACACTAATGTATGCATGCATACTGCTTTACTTCTACAATGATTATTTGGATTTTATTTTTACATTTTACAGCACAACAATGCAGAAACACTAATAGACATCTGGTTAACAAAGCAATACTGTCTCACAATGAAAATAGGCTTGGCATTAAAACTTCTCTGCCCTTGAAACTCACATTCATTGAAACAACATTGAAACCCATACCACGTCTAAAGAAAATGCATCTGGCCAGTGGTAGATAAAGATTACCTTTGGGCTGTTTTCAAATCATTGGCTCCTTGCACACAAAACAAGAAAGATATGTGTTCTTTTCTTTGATACACCTCCTTGACTTTATTAAATTATATTCCTTGTATAATACAACACACTTGTTTTAAATTATATTCCTTGTATAATATAACACACTTGTTAGAGCACATTTTACATTTATTGTTTGAACATTTTTCCAGTAGGCTGTACTATAGACAATGAAACAATAATGACAAAACTGCTCAATTCAGAACATTTCCACCATAAAAGTCTACCTCCTCACCCACACTATAAATAGAATGATAGTAGTGTAAGCCATAGGCATCTTGCACAGCATCTCACAGTTATTTTCAATTTCATTTTTTTGGGGGGGGCAAAAGATCATAAACCAGGGACACATTTTAAACATTGCTTGTATAATTTTGTAAAGTTGCTAGAATAAAATGTTGTATTACCACCATGCATTTCACTGGCAAGGTTTGAACCCAGAACCCTATGCACTACAGTCAGAAAAACATACTACTATGCCAAATCAGCAGCTTTCTAAAAAATAGGAAGACTTAAACTTAATGGCTATCATTTAGTGAATTAATTTTTCACTTCTCACCACAGCTCTTAACCTCTTAACACAAAAAACCTGGGCAAAGCTACAATAATTGTGTTGTTCTTTTATTTGAATTGTGACTTAATGACAAATCCAACTTATAGACTACATATATTGATGGGTAACATGATTTTCATTCATATTGCTGTCAGCTGCCCTCATGCCTCCATAAAGAAAAGAAACACTTTCACCACTAACTACCTCTACCTGCTATGCAGTATCCTGACAATGCCATGGAGTGACTCTGTAGCAAAATGTACAAACCCATACACACACACACACACACACACACACACACATACACACAGATCCCATAGCCCTCACAGATAATAATGACACCACAAAGAACACAGTTCAACAAAAATGGACAAAATGTTATCTACTTTTCTTTCATTTTGGTAGAGCATGGTGGTGAAATACTCTCTACAGTTATCCCAAGTAGTACAATAAATTGTCCAATTAAATGAAAACCAAATCAAATGTTATACATTTTCCAGTTACCTACATTACAGCTTTGAACAAATCTACCATCCTCCGTGTGAACTTAAGTCATTCCCCTATCCCAAATAAACCACAACACACCATGATAGCAAAAAAAAAAAAAAAAATATATATATATATATATATATATATATATATATATATATATATATATAAATCGCAATCAGAAATGAAAGATCGGCTAGAAAACATGCATGCATCAGAGGGTGTCTGGTGACCTGGTGATAAAATAATAGCAGTTTTAGTCCTGAAGAAAAAACGAGCAACCTATGATGGACTGCAGGACCAAAGGATATGTGCATTTCTCTACAGCAAACACACACACACACACACACACACACACACACACACACACACATACAGACATACATACACATATCCACTGAAAGAAAAGAAAAGAAAAAATAATACATGGTACAGTGTCCTGATGTTAGAATGATGGATGGAAAATGTTGAAGGTATCTTACATCAACTAAAATTCCTTTGACAACTTTACACCAATGGAATGTTTCATCTAAAGCTACAAAAATACAAAAAAATTATGTTTTTTTTTTTTCCAGGGGAGCAAGTCCCTCACACACCTTCCCAACCCTTGCAACTCAGATATACCAATTCTGAGATTACACTACAGTGGGGAAAACAAGAAATAAATCCAACAAGCGAGCGAGAATGAATATATCCATTGCAGGCTGAGCCAGGAGCTTCAGAGCGAGAGAGAATATAAACACCTCTCCTTACTTAATAAAACAAACTGTTTATTGTAAGCGCTTCCAGCTAGGAAGTACCCAGCCTTCATCAGACAAAACAGTTATCAAAAAGCAAACAGGTTCTTTTATACTAAATTGAACAATACTAATTAATTGACAAGTTAAAACCTTAAAGCAGCAAGTTCACTTATCCACTTAGAAGATGATTATTAAGTTATGTTATTACTGGTTATTATGCTATTATATCTTACATTCTCTATGTTATTATTAATTGTCACCCCTGCTCATGATAGTAGCCCTGTTTGTCTTAATGGTAGGGATTTATTATGCATAATATCGTGTTGAATTATTTAGGTTATTTATTAATGTTCATATAAAAGATGCCATTATAAGTATGGGTGAATTTTAAAATAGATGTTATTATAATAGTGCTATTTATTTATCATAGTTTTAAGCGTATTAATGCTTTTATCTAGATAAGGCACTATATAGACTTCTTGCTAGCGACTTAACGTATCTTCGCTTTGCCTAGTGGATAAGTGAACTTGCTGCTTTAAGGTTTTAACTTGTCAATTAATTAGTATTGTTCAATTTAGTATAAAAGAACCTGTTTGCTTTTTGATAACTGTTTTGTCTGATGAAGGCTGGGTACTTCCTAGCCGAAAGCGCTTACAATAAACAGTTTGTTTTATTAAGTATTCTTGACTGCTGCTGGCTTTTATGGTTTCCATTTTGTTGTTTTTAAACAGTTGTATTTGTTTGTTTGAAGTTTTTGTTTTACCTCTCCTTACTTGCATTATTCTCCATTGTTTAAGGCTGGCCAGTTGTTCACACTGTCCTCACTTACTTGCAGCTGAGCCAGGACTCCCCAGGAGTTTATAAATCCAACAAGCGTGCGAGAATGAATATATCCATTGCAGGCTGAGCCAGGAGCTTCTGAGCGAGAGAAAATATAAATAAACCCAAGAGTGAGCGAGAAAAGCAGGCAGGACTACTATAATCCAGGCGTGAGTGACACAAACAAGCCCTTCTCACTCATAAAAGCACTTAATTTGAGCCTATGTGTGCAAGCTCAATTCCAACAGGCTGGTAGCCCTGACAGAGCTGACATCATCGAGTGTGCAATGACATCAGCAAAAGCAAGAAAAATAAAAAAAACAAAGAAAAAAAAACGAATGAAAGGGTGCCACTTGGGAATCGTGGCACCCCATTTTTGGACCCCAAAACTCAGTAAAATCCGAGTAATTTGGGACAGTTGGGCGGTATGATTGCCATAGAAAAGTGCTTCTTAATACTTGCTATAATCACTGAGCAATTCAGAGAGATACAAATTAACCAGTAATAAGGTCCTTCCTTACTGTGGCTAATGTGTTTCTGTATGTCTGGTTTTCATGACCATGTGAAAGGGCCCTTTTGCACAGCATTATCAGTCATGGCTGCACTCTGAATTCTGCCCACTGCCCGGCTAAGCAGGAAGCTACTCTGTACAAAGTTACATATATGTTTATTCATTTATTTATTTGCTTGTATTTGTTTAACAGAATAGTCTAAGTTCAAGTAATGACTTCACCTTTCAATGAAGGCTCTAGGAGAAAACCTAATTACATAAATATATGCATACATTAAATCTACAAATGGGTTACAGTAAGAAAGGGAACAAGTCTAATAAAACATTAGTGCATGTTACAGAAATGAGTAGTTGATCTTAACTATAAAACCAAAGAGAAAATAAATAGGATATGTTGAACATTAATAACAACTAGGTAGAGCTATTACAATACAGAAATACTTTATTTGCATTTTACATGTTACAAACATGGCCAAAAGTCTTAAATATTCCACAACAAGAGGGAAGAGTATAAGGTATGTGAGAGCAATCAATGGCAAATAAATATAGCTACTACAGTACAGGGCACATTAGTAACATTGGGTTCTAAGTATAAGCTTATGTACAGCATTCCTGACTATTATAGGTGGGGAAAGATAGATGCAAGGAGTAGGTTGCGAGTTTCAAAGGAATGTTGATAAGCAGATGCAGGACTACTGCATTGTAAGATGGAAGAAAATATTGTGAAGTAAAGTAGACTGGTAGTAAACAGTTGCAGGTATACTGAACTAAAAAAATAGAAGAGCATAGCAATGGCGGCTGGTGACTTCAAATTAAAGGAGGGCTGCAGGAAACAGCTGAATGGGTGGGGCCAATTGGAAGGGGTGTGGCCAACTAGAAGGGGTGGAGCAATGCTCAAAACCACAACAACTGGAACTTTAATTAAATACGCTGCCCTGGGTGCCAAACAGTCATTACGAGAGCCCAATCAAGACAAAATGAAGTGTAGAAGAAAAAATATTTCAATGCATTGGCTACATGACAACTTACTTAATATCCAGATGGAAACAGGTTGTGAGGCATGAAAAAATAAATTACTTTTTAAATACATTACTGGAATGCCAGTCAAAATCAAGTATAAAAAACAAGCAGCACTCAACTCAAACCACTACTCCTTGCACTGCAGTTCTAATTATAATTTATATTCAGCTTTATAAAATTACCAAGTAACATGCTGAAAGTAGCAATCTCTGTGATACCCCCAATTTGTAAAAATGTTTCTTATCCAAAAAAGACCTGCTGCCTGACACAACTATCTACTTGTTTCATGGGGAAGACATGATCAAAGTAAAAATGAACAGCAAACAAGAAACAAGCTCAAGATAAATTGCTTAAAGGATTCTTGCACAAGTTATGGAATACACATGATAGATTGGCATTCTGTTTATTTTATGGGTAAGCCTGCAAAGATGACTGCAAGTCTCCAACAAAAGATGACTGCAAGACTCCAATAAATGTAATGAGCTTCTGAAAATACTGTAATCCTGTCCTTTTATTACAAATACTGTCATATGCATTTCAATACCCAAGGCTTATACATTATCTAGTTATGTAAATATTCTTTGCATGGCAACAACAAAAAGGCTTTCAATGCTGGTAATTCTTTAACAGTATGCTTATTAAAACTTACTTGCATCTTACAATCTCCGACAAGCTTGCCTGATGCTCATTAAATCATTGCTACTTAAACAGAGCAACAGGGCACTATGACAGCATGCATTTCCTGAATAAGAAGCAAAAATCAACAGTATAAAAATCTGACAGAAAACCAGAACATTCTGCAAAATCAAAGATAGATGAAAAGCCACAGTCGTACTTGTGGTCTACCTTGGATGGGGGAATACTCTGCACACTTACACTGCATAACTGCTCCTTGCCTTCCTCGGACACATCCAGAGCCACTACAATGGGGAGTGGGGTGCAACAAGTATGTCATAATTTGAAATGTCTCTGGCTGACAGTGATGGCTCTGACACTCATACCTCTCAACTTCAGAGCAAGAAATCTGGACAAAGCCATACATAGAACTAGAAGTGGGACACAGGCCCAAAAATAACGACAATTTTTAAATATTGCTCTTATTAACTTATATAATAGAACAGTAGTAGATATTGCATTAGAACAATTTTTCTGAAGAGTACAAAATCTGAAACTCAAAGTCTGCCATTATTTTCTAACTTCAATCTTTAATGACTTGCCACTAATTTGCCAGAAAACCACAATTTTATGAAAAACAGACCAAAAATGTGATGCAAAAATATAAAGTTGCCAAACAATACAGCTGGGAACCTGTCAAAAAAAGGACATCTTTTTAATATTAACACTGTTAACTTGAGCAGCTAACAAAATAAGAGCATCTACATGCATTTCTGAAATAAAAGTAATCTATAACTCTGATCATTACAGTTATATATAATTGTAAAGCCTCCACATTTTCTTCCAAAATTGCCATTTTGGAGGAGGGATTATTAGGGGAGAGCAACATTTTGAGTCAAAATTGGGGACAATTGAGAGGTTTGGATATTCCTAATTCTACAAAGTGATTTGCACGTACCTCTCAACCTCTTAATGCAGGAAATCTGGACAAGGCCAAATATATTGGGGGAACATACAAACACTACTAAAAATTGCTCTTGTTTAAACTTAAGACAGTTGATAAAATAACAGGTCTTGCATTAGCATGCATTTTTCTGAAGGTTATGACGTCTGAAACTCAATGTCTGTCATTTAGTGACTTAATTCCTAAATGATTTGCTAGAAAATCACAAATTTTATGAGGAGCAAACCAAAAATAAGAAGCAAATATCTATTCATTCTGCAAAAATATGGACAACTAAGAGGTATAGTTTAACCGGGGCTCTGAGTTTGCTACCCTCCCCCACCTCACAAAATCATGGTCGAATGGAGCCTCCCCCTGCAGCCATTCCAACATACCATTCCTTGGTTATTTTGCCCCATTTACCATAAACCCTGTAATGTGCATTCTGCTTTACTTCTGCGATGATTTAGATTTCATTTGAAAGTTTTATTTTGCATTTTACACACAAACCCTAATAGATATCTGTTAAACAAAGCACTGCAGTCTCACAATGAAAATAGACTTGGCATTAAAACTTCTCTGCCCTTGAAACTCACATGCATTGAAACCCACATTCAAAGAAAATACATTTTGCCAGTGGCAGATAAAGATTAACTTTGGGCTGTTTTCAAAATCATAGGCCTCTTGAGCATGAAACATGCACATTCTCTTTGATACACCTTCCTGACTGTATTACATTATATTCCTTGTACAATACAGTACAATTGTTAGAGGGCATTTTAAATTTATTGTTTTGAACATTTTTCCAGTAAACAATGAAACAAAATGCATGCACCAGTGACAAAACTGCCCAATTCATAACATTTCCATCATAAAACATCTACTCAACCTTCTATAATCCACCAGTATCAGTAAATATGCACAATCTTTGAAGTAGTAAAATCCGCATTAAAGAAATCTGTAACTAATGAAGAGGTTGCTGCTAGCAAACAACTTTATATGTCATTGTTTCATCTACAAATAAAGTGTCTGTTGCCATTGAAGAATAAATTGCCTATGTTGCATGCATTAAAAAAATGATAAGCTAGTAATACCGCAATAGGGAATAGATAGCAAACTGATAACAGGTTCATAGTTACTAGGTATCTTTGCCAAAAAGGACTGCAACACCCATCCCCTTTACAACACAGTACAGTATCAGCAATGCATCTACTTACTGTGGGAGTAGAACCCACAGCCTTCTGCAGTACACTACCTGTTGTGCTATTAACAATGCAAGCAGACTTAGCATAAGCAGCACTAAACTTTTGTTCCCCTGCAGCTCTCAGCTCCTAGTAAAATCTACTCGACACTCAGTTGTACCTCTGAACTTTACAGCACAAGATATCTGGAAAAAGCCAAAATTTATTGGGGGGGTGACAAAAGGCCAAAAACTAGGGACACATTTTAAACATTACTTGTATAATGTTGGAAAGTTGCTAGAATAAAATGCTGTGTTACTACCATACATTTCACTGCCACGTCTTGAACCCAGGGGACCCTGTGCAAAACAATCAGAGAAACATACCACTATGCCAAATCAGCTGAAACAGAGGAAGACAAACTTAAATGGCTACTATTTATTGAATTCAGTTCTCACCATAGCTGTCAACCTCTTAGCAAAACACACCTGAAAAAAGCCAATAATGTGTGAATACAGCTGCCAAACATATTCAGTGAATTCAGTTCTCACCATAGCTCTAAACCTTAGCACAAAATACCTGGACGAGGCCAATAATGGGGGAATACAGTCCCAAAAATATGGGCAAATTTCAAATATCCATGTTATAAACTTAGACAATTGCTAGAATAAAAGGTTTTGTTTTACCATGTACTTTCTGAAGAATATGAAGTCTGAAATTCAAATGCCTGTTATTTTTATACATTTGTTAACCAGGAAACTAGTCTGACTTGGAACAAAACAAAGCCAAATTTCAGCAGAGCAGGGAGAAACACTCCAGCCATCTTTGTAAGGGATGGGAGGACATGCAGACTCTACACAGAAGGCAACCCAGCCAAGAATCAAACTAGAGAACCTGTAGCTGTTAGGCAACAATGCTACCAGTGCACCACTGCACTACAAACCTTTGCAAGGACATATGAAGATATAGAAACCACAGATTTTATGACGAACAGAACAAATATGAGCAAAAATCTGCATTTTTTTACAAATAGTGGTGGGTAGGGAATTCATGTCCTTGCCTCCTGCATCCAGGGTTCAAGCCTGAGTATTTCTACCCACCACTATGTGTTAACAAGGGCATTTTACACAAGACACACACACACACACACACACACACACACACACACACACACACACACAGGCACAGACACACACACACACACACACACACACACACACACACACACACACACACACTCACACACACACCCTCTTTGAACAGGATGTGTCCACTAAGATTACATCAGAACCATGAGATGTGATATTTCCACTAACGGAGCTGCCTTGACGATCAACACACATCTTACCTGTAAATGGATCCGGAAAGCAAACCAGGTCCAACTCCATTGTCCCGAAGCAGCAAAACCTATGCTCAATGTAATGCTTCCCTGCAGAGCTCCTGAACTCAACTTACCTCACTCCTGATTGGTCCTGCGCTCAAATCCCTGCTTACCTCCTCTCCTGATTGGTACTGTCTGCGGCTCAAGCAGTCCGGAGCTCCTCTCTTCTGTGCGGTCGTCAACCGCACGGCATCTTGGGCATCTGCAGAACAACAAATATCTTCTCTGCATCTGGACTGCTAACTGAGGCAGTCAGAGTTCACAGAGATTCCTGGGCATCTGCGGGGCAGTCCGCGCATGCGCGGTAGTTCTGGTTCTCGGTAAAAAAAAGAATATATTTTTTTAAAGTTTATGGTTCATGTTCAGTATTTCTTTTATTTCTAGGTGGGAGGGCTGCAGTCCTGCAGACTGATAGCATGAGCCACCCCTAGAGCATAGTGAAGTAGGTTGGAAAAGGTGTGTAAGAGTGAATGTTTAATAGAGGCTGTAAGTGAAAAATTACAGGAGAGGTGACTAGAAAGAGTTCCTAAGTAGGAAGTGGGTAGCCATAAAATAGCTATATAAAGGATGCTAATAAGAATTGCTTCATGTGGGTGGATATTTACGGCATTTGGAGGATGAGGTTAAATGAGTATTACAGAGATGAGGTTTTACCCTGGTGAATTTCATGAACATGACCACTTTTCAATCAGATGTTATTTAAGATGCTGTTTAAATGTTAAGAGGCTATAGGTTTGTTTTAGGACAAACAAGATAGAGTTACAGATTCTGGATACAATGGAAGAGCAGAGGAAGTCACCTGCAGAGTTATTAGAATTTGTAATAATAGCTCCTTGCTAAACTGTAACAATTGACTTTGGTAAATGGTAGCAAACCATGCCTAGCTACAAAAATAACTACTGAATGACATCTATTGTAGCATCCAGAAGTACAGCTCCTAGTCCTTAAAGGGAATCAAATGCATGTCAATAATCAAGCCCCATAAAAACTTGCACATTCAACCTACCCTTACTATAGCTCTGGAAATATTAAACTATAGCTCTCCAACTGGATTTCAAAATACATTGTCTTCTGTTATGGAAAATATGGCAATACATTCAAAGAAATCTTAAAGAACATTGTAACAGAAATATCTTTACATCAACAGCCTTCTTCTAAAATACTTCTGTAGATGGCATTTGACAGTTGTAACCTTGTATTCTCTAAATATATTCACAAAAAATTACAAACTAAATGTGACCTGTATATCTGGGTCACCTTTTGGGATCATGGTTATCAAGGGAATTTTCCCTAATGACAACCATTGATGAGTCAGGAGCCAGGGTCTCTCTCCTTCCAATTTTCTTCTGCTGGAGATCTGCACAGACAGAGACAGAAACAAAAGTTGCAGATGCTCACCTTAACACTGGACCTGTGAGAACAGCTACAGCAAAAGAAATCATCTCTTTCTCTAGAACTGTAAAAGTCTGTCAGAGCAGTGCATTATGAGGGTTGGGGCAAAAATGAGCATCCTGGGCAGTTTTGATAGGCTGAGTGGTTCTAATAGATGTGGTGTCAGTGTTTTCTAGTCCCATTGTCATAGCCAGCCTTAGGCATAGGCCAACTAGGCGACCGCCTGGGGTTCCGCTGTAGCAGGGGCTCTTTTCCAGTATTTATTTGATGTAGGTAGACTAGGATGGGGGCACTGGGTAATGTGATGGGGGCGCTGTGGAGCCCTTTTGCCTAGGGCACTAGTTGACCTAAGGCCACTCTGCCCACTATCAGAGATCTTTCCAAAGCTTTAGCAGTATGGTGAGTTTTTGTAACTTTTTTTAGAATGACTCAATGCAGCTGAATTCCATGCTCCAGTTTGATGTCTACACCACGTCATGGCTAAACAAACTAAATAAAGTTGGGTTTTGCAGGATCACGCAAGACTTTAAATTTTAAAAAGTATTTCTGGCAGTAACCTCAGGGACAAGGCAAATAGACACCACTGGATTCACGAAACTCCGTGAAGAATAAGAGTATTCTTGCACGGAGTGGTTCGTGTCTGTTTAGCGCAGCAGTGTGCCTTAAATATTCATGAAGGCACACTGCTGCACTTGCTATATGGACACAAACCGTGAACGAGTGCAGGGGGCATGTCCAAGTAGTGCACGGACACTGAACATGCCCCCTGCACTCAGAAAGTGCTGTACGTCACTTTCTAAGCTGAACTGGCATAGTATTAAAGATTTACTCTAATATTATGTCAGTAGTTAGTGTCTGCGGGCACTGAAATGAAATAATGATCATTTCAGTGCCTATGGACACTGAAATAAAAATCGGCAACAAGAAAGCAATGCAGGGGGTGTAAGACAGGATGTGTGACATACAACCTGCATTGCTGAAGTGCCATACGACACTTCTGCAACCAGCTAAAGCAGGAAATGTGTGCAAATACACACATAACAGGGGATAAATCCCGCAAAAGTGAAAAAACACAAATATAGCCCCACAAACATAGAATGTTGATAGAGAAAAGGTCATGCATTAGCATGAATTACATAAGGGTAGAAGTCTGAAACCAAATGTATGCCACTATCCCCTTACAGCAGTGCATGTTAACAAAGGCACAAATGATGGGGGGAATAAATAATACATTTGGGACACGCCTGAAAAATTGCCCTCACACACAAAGTTGATAGATAACAGGATATGTATTAGCAGGAGTCCCTGAAGGATAGAAGCCTGAAAGCCAAATGAATGCCATTATTTCATTATTGCAGTCCCAATTATTTGCAGAACACCACAAGGCATACCTGTATAACATAATAACATAATAATATAATTATTTATTTTATTTTATTTTACATTTGTTGACAGGGCTAGTCTAACTGGATACATGTCCATTTTCAGTAGAGGTCTGGGGAGATAAGCTCCAACATTAAGGTAATGTAACAGGACTACAAATAAAAATAAATTGTAAACAGTAAATTATTACAAAGAATTAATGCAGTTCCCAGCTAATGTGTGTAGTCGAATGTACTCAAATAGCTTCAAACAGCAAAGATTAAAAAATGGTATAAAAATATTAGCAAAGAAGGAACAAACAACAAAAGAGAGTGAGGGTGTTGAGTAAGTAGTATTATGAGTAGTATACACAAGAGGTATAACTTGATAAGTGAGGGTGTTGAGTAAGTAGTATTATGACTGGTATATACAAGAGGTATAACAGGATAAGTGAGGGTGTTGAGTAAGTAGTATTATGACTGGTATATACAAGAGGTATAACTTGATAAGTGAGGGTGTTGAGTAAGTAGTATTGTGAGTGGTATATACAAGAGGTATAACTTGATAAGTGAGGGTGTTGAGTAAGTAGTAGTATGAGTAGTATATACAAGTGATATAACTTGATAAGTGAGGGTGTTGAGTAAGTAGTATTATGACTGGTATATACAAGAGGTATAACTTGATAAGTGATGGTGTTGAGTAAGTAGTAGTATGAGTAGTATATACAAGAGATATAACTTGATAAGTGAGGGTGTTGAGTAAGTAGTATTATGACTGGTATATACAAGAGGTATAACTTGATAAGTGAGGGTGTTGAGTAAGTAGTAGTATGAGTAGTATATACAAGAGGTATAACTTGATAAGTGAGGGTGTTGAGTAAGTAGTATTATGACTGGTATATACAAGAGGTATAACTTGATAAGTGAGGGTGTTGAGTAAGTAGTAGTATGAGTAGTATATACAAGAGATATAACTTGATAAGTGAGGGTGTTGAGTAAGTAGTATTATGACTGGTATATACAAGAGGTATAACTTGATAAGTGAGGGTGTTGAGCAAGTAGTATTGTGAGTGGTATATACAAGAGGTATAACTTGATAAGTGAGGGTGTTGAGTAAGTAGTATTATTATAATAATAATATATACTTTTTCCTAGCTTAAGGAATGTTTAAGCATAGCTTAGCGGATGTTCAAGTTATGGCCCTCCACTTAGCATATCTTAAACACCCCATAGGAACTAAATGCAAATATACAGGTAAAATTTCCAAGCCAAGCTCGTGTAGTGGTTTGAGTTGTGGCTTTACATGCAGGCGTTCATAGTCTGAGTACCAAGACAGAGAACATATTTTCCTATGTGAAAGTAGTGTTAAAATTATTTTAGTAAACTTAAATTATGTAGCAACTGTTTTTTGTCAACCAGGGTAGTGTAGCAGTTCCAAAAGTGAGATGTCAGTGTAGAAAAGATGTGAAAACCCATATAAACACAGGTGCCCCATACAGTATAGTCACACAAGAATATAATTTAATGAAAGCACATAGGGGGTGTCATGGAAGGTAAACATAAAAATTACAATGTGTATATCAATATTATTTTATAATATAAAATTATAAGTATAATATGCTTAAACATGCCTTAATCACTCTGTAACCATCAGACCTTGTTCTGCCCAGCAACAAAAGAGTCAACCCTGCCAAGCCTTAAATCTGGGATGCTGCCCTCTACAATCACAGCAAACAGCCAGCCACTACACCATCTGAGCAGTGAGAATTGCTGATGCTTTAACAAACATATCATGCATTCTAGTCATTTAACATTAATGAAAAAAAATAACAGTTGCAAGTGTTGAACCCATGACTCTGGGCATGAAAATCAGAAGAATGCACCACTACACCATCTGAGGTTTACAAGTTAAGGCTGCTTTTTCAAGCATATCATGCAACAGAGGCATACAACATTAGGGAGAAAGCTTTGTGGAATCATTCATATATTGTATATAGACTTATATATATATATATATATATATATATATATATATATATACACACACACACACACACACACACACACATATATATATATATATATATATATATATATATATATATATATGTCTGTTGAAACATATATTTGAAAAAGAGAATCATAGTAGAGATATACAACTATAAAAATATAAAGGAAGAAAAAAATATATATATATATGTGTGTGTGTGTGTGTGTGTGTGTGTGTGTGTGTGTGTGTGTGTGTGTGTGTGTGTGTGTGTGTGAGTGTATGTATGTATATAACATGCAGTGCAGTTACACCTCAGAATCATCCCTCTCAACCTGTTAGTGCAAAAAACCTGTATAAAGGCTGTAAACAGGGGGGGGATGGGCCACATATAGGGACATATTTCAAATATTGCGGTTACAAATGAAGACATTTGAAACAGCAACAGGGTGCATTTCAGCAGACAGTTACTGAGGGATATGAGGATGGAAACTGAAATGGTATGTCATTATTTACTGACATAAATCCTTGGATCATCAACATGATTTACCAAACAAATACAAATAAGTTGTGGAACTGAAGAAAAGTATGGGCCAAACATCCGGACATTCTGTGAAAATCCTGGCAATGGTGAGGTATGCTCAGAACCCCTTAGTGCAATGAATCCAGACCAAGCCTGACAAAGTGGGGGGACAAACACCTGAAAATAGGGACATATCCAAAATACATGAGTAGATAAGCTGAGAAAGTTGATGTAGTAACACTGTATGTCCTAACATGTATCGACTGAAATATCACAATTCCAGGACTCAACTGCTTTTCATTACTTAGTGATCTCAATGCCCACATCATCCCACTGATGTGTCAGGAATACACAACAGTTATGGGGACCAGACCAGAGATACTGGCCAGATAACTGGACATCCTATAAATATGTGGACATAACACAACATTAGGGAAACTACACTGTGCTACTGAGCAATGTCCAAACAACAATTAGACTGACATAACACTACCCAAGTCCAGCTCTAGGGCTGTGCACATGCATTAGCAAATAAAACAGGCACTACAGTGATGTAACACTAGTGAAAGACAGGCACTGGTATGAAAGTGCATACCCCAACCAATTGCACAACAGTCACAGTGGCATACCAGTAAGCAAACTGAACTATACAGTACAATGACTGTGCGAGCACCAATATCTCATTTGCCACTCATACATTACCCCTACATATAATGCCCCAAGTCACAGTGTAGTGAGAATCTTCAGGTGTTATGGGACATGTCACGGTCTGTATGTACAAACATATGCGGGCGATAGAGAACCAGAAACCGGAGCAGCATGCACAGTCAGATAGAAAGGGCCCATGACACTCACATGTACCCCCTCCCTACACAGCCCAAATAACATGTACACACTACACTGCTACACAGTCTTAACAGTCTATTGACAATGGGCTGGCATACACAGACCTCTCAAATGTACTGTTTCTCACAGAATGTATAGGCACAGGACTCATATCTATGGCTGCTTCCTTGTTACATGGCTGGGGCTCTGTGACATCACTGGGATGGTAGCAGGAATGAATGCAATAAATAATGATACTACATACCTCTGAACCTTTTAGTGCATGACATCTGGACAAAGCCTAACATAATTGGGGGACAGAATCCAAAACACAGGGGTATATTGGACATATTGCTGTTATAAATGTAGACAGTTGCTGGTATTGCCGGCTTTGTTGTAACATATCTTTTCTGAGGGATATGAAGTCAGTAACACAAATGGATGTTTGCATTTACTGACTGCATTCCCCAGAGTATCCTACTGATTAGCCAAGAAAAGCAACTGTCTGGGGAACAGACCAAACATAAGATCCATGCATCTGGACAGTGTCTTGGCCTCTGGACAGTGTAGAGATATGACTGCAGTGATATAACAGAATGGAAATCCCCCGACAGCTGCCAAACATGTCATCCAGCACCTTATGAAGCGCAATAAGAGCAACATGACACTCCCCCACATCAACTCTGTCAATTACCCATGTATATTCAAATATAGCATGCACTACAGGGATGGAACTGTAGTGAAAACCAGAGAGTGGTGCAAAAATGTCCACCCAAAAACATTTGCACCACAGTTACATCAACATAACAGTACCCAAAATGTACTCTAGAGTAGAATGACTGTCTGAACAAACATATCCTCATTGCCAGTCACACACTACACCAGCATATACTGGCCCAATTCACAGTGCAATGGGAATCCTGAGGTGTTACAGGACATTTCACAGTCAGCCCCTACAAGCAAACAGACCTGATAGACTGCCAGGAGCTGTAGCAGCATGCAGAGTCAGATGGGTAAAGGATGTATGGCACTCACATCTGTTACTCTCCCTAGCCAGCCCAACAAACATCTACACACAACACTTCTACACAATCTTGGCAGTTTGTTCACAATGGCAAGATATTCATAGCTGCCATATCTACAGATTTCTACAGAATTACCAGGGTGTGGAACCATAATCCTGGCCAATGCTGCATACCATGGGCAGGAGTCTGCCAGGTCACTGGGATGATAACTGGTGTTCAGTTGGAAATTAATGATATACCATACCTCTGCACCTCGTAGTGAAGGACATCTGAACAATGCATGATGTACTTGCGGGCCAGGGGGTTGGAAAGAGAGACATAACACAAATAATGGTGTTACAAACTGAAATAGTAGCTGGCGTTACATGTGTTATTGTAACATAACATCCCTGAAGGATATGATGTCTGGAACACCAATGGATGTCAACAGTTACTGACTACAATCCTCACATTATCCAAACAACTCCAGAAAAACAGATGTTGTTCGAGGAACAGACCAACCATAACAGGCAAACATCTGGCCAGTCTGTGGGCAACATGCCAGTTGAGAGATATGTCAGAGGCATATCACTGTCATATGTCAAGTCACCTGGTAAATGCATGTCCAGATGAACCCTGTCAATCTAGCAGCCCTCCATGTGTATAACAGCACTAATGACATACAATGTGTACCCAATTCTGGAGCTTTGTCCACCATGTTGTTGGGCTGTCTTCATATGTCCTGTCCTGTGAGATATTTCCACCTACTGTCTGTGAAGCTGTAGCCCCCACACCTTCGTAATGTTCCCTACACAGGCAAGGAAAATGGATAAGGCCCATAATGATGGGTGTCCCATATGTTGAAACTAACAGCAGTATCTAGGCCCACACAACAATACTATGTGGGCACCTACATAGCTTTATGGCCTCAGCAATACCCGACAGGAAATCAACCCCCTCAAGGTAGGCTGAACACCTGTGGTGGACAGCAGCAATACATAACTACCATCCTAGGTGGAAATAATCGCAGGACAGGTCAAGAAGAAACAGGTGCCTCATTGGAAGACATGTCACCTTGTTCTGTAGAAGCAAATAAGGTCACAGGTGATGTACCCTAAAGCTGTCTTTGAGTGCAAATTGGAGATATCCACCAAGGCCAATTACTAGACCTTCCAGACGTGTGTCTGCAATTCCAGAGGCAACACACATATCTGCTCTGTAGTGCTAGTCAATAACACCACATACACATATGCCATGGATATAGACAACCAGCTGCAGACAGGTGAAGTGTAAACATCACCCCCATTTCCCCCCATAGATGTGCATGTACAGCACCTGCCTCCCCTCATGATCAGGAAGCAGGTCTGTAATGCCCTCTCAAAGGCAACACATAGAGGTCTCCATAGGCATGATTTTATTCCTGGCTGCATCCTACATGAACACAGATATGGGCTCTCAGACCCATTCTGCAGTGTAGTCAACCACAGCCTGAGCACCCATGTCATCCCATCTGCACAGAGGACAGACAGAAAGTTGATAGAAAACAGTTTATGGATTAGCATTAATGTTCAGAATGATACAATTCTGAAAATGAAATGCATGCCATTATGTCATGACAGCAATCCTCAATGACATGGCTGAAAACCTCAGTACTCTCCATTTAATATAGTAATATAATATTAATATCCAGTAGGTAATAAATAAAAATATACAGCTTAAATCCCCAAACCAAGATAGTGTAGTAGTCAGAGTTCCAGCTTTGCATGCAGGTGTGCATGGTATGAGTAATATAACAGACAATCCGATTTTACATGTAAAAGCAGTGTTAAAATTACTATGTTAATATTAAAATGTGTGGTAAGTTATGTTTGTCTACCAGGGTAGTGTAGCTGGTGTAAAATGGAAGTGTGAGTGCTTATAACATGTGAAAACACCCATGACACCTGCCCCATACAGTATAGTTACACCCCTTGCCACTGTAATGAAAGCACATACAGCCATGTCATGTAATGGAAATTATATACGCTTACTAAATTAAGTCATTAGTGTTGTATATTACGAGAACGAATTGTGAGCAACGGTTAGCAATGCTTAGCTATGCTTAGCACGTTTAACAAAACATTTCTGTTTCCTCACCCCTCTCTCTCTAGGGTTTAAGAGTCCAAATTCACCTCCAAATTCTGTACAAATGCACAGCTGTTGCTGTATAAGAAATAGACAGCTATGGACCTTCCGTACACCCATCCTGCACATCAGTAGCTATATTTCATATTGTTCTTCCCTCTGCATGCCCCCTTTTCATGACTTTCCAATCACCCCTTTTTCTTTTCTTTTAAAGAATTAGTGCGGGTGTAAGCCTGAGTAAGCGGTTGTAAGAGCAACAAAATTGTCAGCTCTGCCAAGTCTTGAACCCAGGGTGCCAGACACCGTAGTCAAAGCAATGTACCACTGCACCATTAGAGCTGTAGGAATGCTGGATGCTTTTTCCAACATATGCTCATTCAACAGTAGGGAAACATTTTTGTAGAATCAGTCAGGTTTCATATTTATACAAATACACATGTATATATGTATGTATGGAGATGTGTATGTATATATATATATATATATATATATATATATATATATATATATATATATATATATATATATATATATATATATATATATATATATATATATAGACAAATATATACATAATATAAATAGTGATATAAAATATACACATACATATCATATATATATATATATATATATATATATATATATATATATATATATATATATATATATATATATATATATATATATATATATGTGTGTGTGTGTGTGTGTGTGTGCTCATAACATGTAGTGGAGTCATAAATCAGAACCATATCTACCAACCTCTTACTGCAAAACATCTGGCCCAAGGCTGACCAAATGGCGGGACAATGGGACAAAACTAGGGACATATTTTAAATAACGCTCTTATAAATGTAGAATGTTGCCAGAGTGACAGGATTTGTTTCAGCATACATGTTCTGAAGGATGTGAGTTTTGAAACTGAAATGTATGTCATTATTCACTGTTAAAAATCCTCAGATAATCACAGGGATTTACCAGGGATATGAAAATAATGCATCTGTGGAACAGACCAAAAATATGAGCAATAAACCTGGACATACTGCAACAATCCAGACAGTCCAGAGGTAGGCTCCGAACCCCTTAGTGCAACAAACATGGGCCAGGCTTGGTAAGCGGGGGAAGAAACCATGGAAATAGGGAAATATATTTAATACTGGAGTAGATAAGCTGACACAGTTTCTGCAGAAGCACCCTCATGTCTGTCCTAACATATATTGACTGAAACAGCACAAGTCCAACACTCAGTTACTTCCCACTAGTTAGTGACTGAAATCCTCACATCAGCCCAGTGATGTGTCAGAAATACGCAACACTTATGGCCCCAGCCAATACTATGCCCTGCAAATATCTGGACATAAGATCACATTAAGGAAACTACACTCAGCTGTTAAGCATATCACTAAGCACTGTCCAAACTACAGTCAGACTGACACAACGCTAACACAAATCTGCTGGGGGGAATTACACATGTATTGACAAATATATCGGGCACTACAGAGATGTCACTGCACTGAAAAACAGACACCAGTCTGAAAGTGCATACCCACAACCAATTCAACCACAGTCACAGTGATATACCAGTAAGCCAGAGGAACAGTACAGTATAAGGACTGTGTGAACAAAAACATCTCAACATGTTTGCCACTCAAATACTAGCCCCCACATACACTGGCCCAATTCACAGTGTACTATGATGCCTGACCATGGTATAGGACATGTCACAGTCTGCCCCTACAAACATATACAGCTGATAGACCACCAAAAATAGGAACAGCATGCACTGGCAGATAGAAAAGGAGCCATAACGCATACATCCACACCCCTCCCTACACAGGCCAAACAACATTGAGACAATACACTGATACACAATCCTGACAGTCTATCAACAATTGCCAGAAATACACAGACCTCTCAACTGTACAGAGTCACACAGAAAGTCCAGGCTTTTTTTTCATATATAAGGCCTCTTCCACATAACATGTCTGTCAGTCTGATACATCACTGGGATAATGTCAGGAATGTGGGCACTAAATAATCATATACCATACCTATCAGCCTCTTACTGCATGACATCTGGACAAAGCCTGACATAGTTGTGGGACAGAGCCCAAAAAGCAGGGGGGCATATTTGAAATTTTGCTGTTATAAACTGAGAATGTTGCTGTTGTAACATGGTTAGTTGTAACATATCTTTTCTGAGGGATATGAGGTCAGAAACACAAATGGATGTTAGCAGTTGCTGAATGCAATCCCCAGAGTATGCTACTGATTTTCCAAAGAAAAAGTGTGTGAGGAAAACACCAAACACAGGAGTCCAAATTGTGGTCATTCTGCGGATAGTCCTAGACATGAGAGTTATGTCAAACACATAACACTGTCAGAGTTAAAATCATGCAGAAACTCCATGTCCACACAAACCCTGTTAGACTAGCATTATTCCAAATTGTTTAACAGCAATACTTACATTATGTCCCTATGTCTGGAATATTATCCTCCATTTTTTTGGCCTGTCTCCACAGTTTTGGTTGTAAGAGGTATTTCCAAATATCCACTGTGATGCTATTGTTCACGCACCTCCATGAAGTCCTCCTTACTGGCAAGGAAAAGGGCCATTGCTCACATGATGTATTCAATGATAGGAGTGTGTTGCCATGCCATTGGCTATATGAATAACATCACTGCTGTCCTGCATGCAGTTAGCAAGTGGGGGCCACCAATTGGTGCACAGGCCATCATCTACTTATGAGCATTACCTACAAAAGGCAAGCTGCTGCCTATGCAAAGCATAGGTATAACCTACATCCTTGAGAGAGAAAGAGGGAGAGAAACATCAAAAAGAAAAAGAAAAACAAAGCAGGGCATAACCACCTGCACTTGAATAAAACAAACAGGTATGTCAAACAAGTATGTAATGGACTGAAGTAGGGGGTGTGTAAGAATGGGAAATATGAAGTTTAACATATAGGTCTCAATAAGACTTGCTGTACTGATATATTGCTGATCAGAACATATGGCCATAGCATCTGGGTCTGTCTGCAGTGACAGAGATCGTAGGTCAGGTCCCTGAGTCACCCCAGGAAAGGATGGCTCACATATGACTACTACTGCAGTCTGTGTTGAACACTACTGACTGTGACAATGCTAGACCAGCTACTGGGATGTCATAGATATCCATAGCTTACTTGTGAATACAACTATGATATACTTGTTTGTCTCAGAAATGCGAAGGACCTATACATGGTATTTGCATAGTAAAGTAATGCTGCTGATGTGTGTTGAACTGCATGTGATATACTGAGCTAATACCATTAAACTGTCCAGTGTTATGCACACTGACCATATGTGCGTCTTATATTTGTAATCATTTACTCATAAAGTTGTGTTATGTCTGGCAAATCATTGGCAAATCTGTAAAGACTGACATTACAACATCTCCTTCTTTTTCTTCTGGCTGTTCCCATTAGTGGATCATCTATTGCCATTTCTGCCTGTCCTCTGCATTCTGCTCTGTCACACCAACCACCTACTTGTCCTCTCTCACCACATCCAGAAACCTTATCTGAGCCCTCCCTCTTTTCGTCTTACCTGGCAGCTTCATCCTTAACATCCTTTTCCCAATATACTCAGCATTCCTCTGCAGCACATGACTAAACCAATGTAATCTGCCTCTCTGGATTGTCTCACAACTGTCCAACATGGTCTGACTCTGTCATATACACATTGCTAATCTTGTCTACCCTCATCACAACCAGTACAAATCCTAACATCTGTAACTGTCACTTCCAGCTCTGACTCCTGCCTTTTTGTCAATAACACTGTCTCCAACCCATATAACATAGCTGGTCTCACTACCCTATTGTACACCTTCTCTTTCACTTTTACTGGTACTCGTCTGTCACAAATCAGTACTGATGCTGTTCTCCACCCTCTCCATCTTTGTGTACTCTCTTCTTCACCTGTCCTCCACAGTCATCGTTACTCTGAAATGTTGATCCCAATCATTTAAACTCATCCACCTTTCCTTACTCTACTCCCTGCATCTTCAACATTCTGCTACCCTTCCTCTCATTCATACACAGATATTCTGTCTTAGTCCGGCTGACCTTCATTCCTCTCCTCTCTAGAGCATATCTTCACCTTTACAGGGTCTCCTAAATCTGTACCCTACTCTCAGTACAGATCACAATGTCATCTACATACATCATAGTCAATGTGGACTCCTGTATGATCTTGTCTGTTAACCTGTCCATCACCATTGCAAATAAGAAAGGGCTCACAGCTGATCCCTGATGTCATCCCACCTCCACCTTAAATGCATCCATCACAACCACCACAGACCTCACCACTGTCACACCACCCTTGTACATATCCTGTACCAGTCTTACATATATATCTGCCACTCATGACTTCCTTATACAAAATCAAAATCCCTCCTAAGCACCCTGTCATATGCTTTCTCTCCATCCAGAAAGACACAAAGCAACTCCTGAACTTCTCTGTACTACTTCATCAACACTCTCAGAGCAAACATCACATCTGTAGTGCTCTTACCTGGCATGAAAACATACTGCTGACCACTACTCATCACCCCCCTGCTTAACCTAGTTTCCACTATTCTTTCCCATGACTTCATGCTGTGACTGATTAATGTTATCCCTCTGTAGTTAATACAGCTCTGCACATCAACTTTATTCTTAAAATGGTACACAAACACTTTCTCTCCACTCCACATGCAACCTCTCACGTTCCAAGATCTCATTAAACAATCTGATTAAAAACACCACTGCCATTTTCCCTAAACACTTCCATGTTGCCACAGGTATGTCA
Organism: Protopterus annectens; assembly: GCF_019279795.1. Classification (NCBI taxonomy): domain Eukaryota; kingdom Metazoa; phylum Chordata; order Ceratodontiformes; family Protopteridae; genus Protopterus; species Protopterus annectens. The sequence continues at coordinate 1,560,852,094 of NC_056731.1, read as the reverse complement.
TGTGGACCAACAGGCTTTCCAGTATTCATCTACTTCATAGCAATCCTTACTTCCTCCTTGGTAAGCCATTGCACTTCCTGACTCACCATACTCACGTTATCCAATCATCTCTCTCTCTCATTCTCTTTATTCATCAGCCTCTCAAAGTACTCTGTCCATCTGCTCAACACACTCTCCTCACTTGTGAGTATGTTTCCCTCATTATCATTTATCACCCTTATCTGCTGCACATCTTTCCTAGCTCAGTCCCTCTGTCTAGCCAACTGGTACAAGTTCTTTCATCCTTCCCCAGTGTCCAACCTGTCATACAAGTCTTCATATGCCTCATCCTAGCCTTTGCCACCTCTTTCTTTGCCATGCATCTCATCTCCTTATACTCCTGTCTACTTTCTTTATCTCTCTGACAATCCCACTCCTTCATCCCCAGCATCTTTCTCTGTATACTGTCCTGTACTTCCTCAGTCCACCACCAGGTGTCCTTGTACTCCTTCCCCATCTACATGTCACACCAAGCATCTTTCTAGCCATCTTCTGTGCTAGCTCTGCTGTACTTACCCAGATATTTGGTAAATCAACACTGCCACCCAGTGCCTGTCTTAACTCTTCCCTAAACTCCACCTTACAATCACCCTTTCCAGTTTCCACCATTTGATCTGTGGTGCTGCCCTCAAACTCCTCATGGCATCTTACAGACCAACAGTCTCTGTTGCCTATCTACACTTTCCCCTGTCACCACTTCACAGTCTCCAATCTCCTTCAAACTGGACCTCCTACATTGGATATATTCCACCTGTGTGCATCTCCCTCCAGTCTTGTATGTCACCCTATACTCCTCCCTCTTGTTATAGTATGTATTCACCACAGCCATGTCCATCCTTTTTACAATGTCCACTATCATCTCTCTGTCTGCATTACTTTGCTTAACACCATACATACCTATCCCTTCCCCATTCCCTCTGTTCCCTTCACCAACAGGACCATTAAAATTTGCTGCAATCACCACTCTCTCACCCTTGGGTACAGTCATCACCACATCATCCAACTGACTTCACATTTCTCCTTCTCATCTATTGCACAATAAACTTGTGCATGCATATGCACTAACAACATTCATCATTACACCATCCATTTCCAGATTCATAAACATCACTCTATCAGACACTCATGTCATCCTCCAAAAATACTCTTGGCATATTGTTCCTTCAGGATAATCCCTACCCCCTTTCCCCTCCCATCCACACCCCTGAAAGCACAATTGTGACCTGCTTCCGATACACCTAGCTGTACTCCCCTTCCATCTGGTCTCCTGCACACGCAATATATCCATCTTCCTCTGGCCATCATATCAGCTAGCTCTGTCCCTATACCAGCCATACTGCCAATATTAAAAGTTCTTACCCTCACTACCACACTTTCATCGATTAGCACTAGGCTAACTGTCCTTGTAGGCCAATTTACGCTTAGTCAACTACCCCATATGAGAATCTAGCCCTGCACCTTGTGTCTGCAAGGTAAACACCTTAACCATTACACCATCCTCTCACCTTAATAAGGGCTTTAAATCATATTTGAGATTGGTTCATAGGTTAGTACTTCTAGCCTTTCTCCTCTCTTCCTGCCATATGAGTGTTGAACATCCTCCAGGGTATGTCTATCAATGCAAAGGCGACTGTGCTTTCGAATGACTCAAGTATGTTACAGCAATATTGACACAGTGTCAATAATTTTCTCCCTTCCCCTCCCATGTATGTGTGGCATCCTACAGATGTCCTGCTCTAACAGGTTTATTTTTTATTTATTTATTTTACATTTGTTGACTGGGATGATCCGACTGGATACATGTCCATTTTCAGCGGAGGCCCGGGGAGAAAAGCTCAACATTTACAGCAAATAACGTACGGGATACAAAAGCAAATGTCATACAATTTACAAAGTTACATATTGTTACATTAATAGCACATAGGAGAAACATAGCATGTGCAAAGAGGAAAAGAACATGAGAAATGCATATGACCTAAGGAAGTAACATCTTATGAGTAGCACTCACAAAGTACAGTTGTATAGCAGCGAAAATTATACTATTATATAGTAGGAGGTTGTCAAGCTTCATGTTTTGGGCATCTATTCGATTTGGTAATACAGTGTTAGATCATAAACGAAAGAGTTTAAGTCCTAGGGATATTCATTAGTTGGAGCATGGACTTTGGCTTCATAAAGAAGAGTTAGTCTGGGACAGAGCACTGACATAGCCAGTGTGACTTGAAATAGAGTTTTAGATCCTTTTTGAATTGGACCAGGGTGCTTGATAGAGTGAGGTTAGAGGGGAGGGAGTTCCATATTTTACCAATAGTGTTGGCAAACAGAGTATCTCCTCCTGAGTTATGGAATTTGACTGTTTGGACAAGTAGCCTATTTGATGAGCGTAGGCAGCTGAGATTAGTGTACGGTATAATAAGGTTTTTCAGTGCTGGAGAGTTGCCAGGTTGTTTGAGAATTTTAAAAGCCTCAAGGAGTTGGTTCAAATGGAGAAGGTTTGGCAGTTCAATCCAGCCCAGGTTTTTTAGGTTTTGGCAGTGGTGGGTCCTGTAAGGCATGCCAGTTGCAAATCTGGCAATGTTATTATAGCAGCTTGTAAGTTTGTTCAGATCAACTTTAAAAAGGTTAGTCAGTATGGGAGAGGCATATTGTAGGGTTGAGAGGAGATGTGAGTGGGCAATGGCTACTTTGGCTTTTGGAGTTAGGAAAGATTTTATTTTGTATAGAGACCCTTGTTTCTTGTTAATGGTTTTGATGGTCTGGTTAATGTGCATGTCAAATCACAATTTATTGTCAATGGTAACTCCAAGGAGTTTGGTATGGGAGTCAGGGGAGATGATAGTCCCATTGTTGGACTGTATAGTAAAGGGAATAGGAGAGGGTTTCTGGATAGGATGAAAGAGTAGTAGTTTGGTTTTGTTTGGTTTCAGGATCAGGTTTCGGCCTGATAAGCAGTTTTCTACTGTAGTCAAAGTGAGCTGGGTTGTGGATAGTAGGTTGACTAAGGATGTATCAGAGCAGAGTAGTGTAGAGTCATCTGCATATTGAATGCAGATGGCCTGAGAGATGACTGTATGAAGATCATTTATAAAGACTGAAAAGAGAAGAGGTCCTAGTATGGAACCCTGAGGGACCCCTGTGGTATTAGGTAAGAGTTGAGAGAGATGATTCTGCCAGAGTACTGCCTGTTGTCTATTGGAGAGATAAGCATGAAACTAATCAAGGGTTTGGTTGTCTAAGTACAGAGTGTTCAGTGTGTGGAGTAGCAGCTGGTGGTTAACCATGTCCAATGCTTTTGACAGGTCCAGAAAGAGAGCTGAGGATATTTTTTTGTTATTCCAATTATGGTTAATTGTATCAGTGAAGGAAAGGAGGGCAGTGGTAGTACTGTGGTGAGGTCTGAAACCATGTTGAGAGTCGGTAAGTAGATTATTCTGGGTGAGGTAATGTAGAAGTTGATTGTGCACACATTTTTCCATGATCTTGGCAAGTGGTGACAATATGGCTATTGTCACCACTTGCCAAGTGGTGACAATAGCCATATTGTCACCACTTGCCAAGTGGTGACAATATGGCTATTGGCCTATAGTTTGAAAGGTCTGTAGAGGTGCCACCCTTATGGAGTGGCATTACATAAGATATTTTCCAAATTGAGGGGATAGTAGACTCTGTTATGGTTCGATTAATTAAGACAGAGACTGGGTATGCTATGACATCAACAGCTTTTTGCAAGTATTTGGCTGGGAGAAGATCTGTAGAGAGGGTAGTTGACTTTAGTTTCTTCAATAAAGATCGGATCAAGGAAGTAGGAATGGGCTGAAGGTTGAAGGAGACTGGTGTGCTGGGAAAAGAGTATGTTATTGAGGAGAGGTAGCGGGTGATTGTTTGGCTAGGGACTGTATAGTCTCAGTAAAGAAGGTGTTAAAGGAGTTTGCTACTTTTTCTGGGTTCTCATTGCATAGTGTTCCTGGGGTAGGAGTGGAGGATTTACCTGGATGGAGAAGATTATTAATTCCTGTCCAGAACTTTTGAGGGTTATTTTGGTATTTATATTGTAGTTGGCAGTAATAGTTTTTTTTGTCAAGTGAGATGGCTTTTTTAGTCTCATTTCTGAGCTGTTGGAATTTAATACGATCTAGGGGTAGCCTAGTTGTACACCACTTATCCCATGCTTTGTTTCTGAGTTTGATTTTGACTTTGGAGTCATTTGTTAGCCAAGGTGCTAATTGTGATTTTGTTTTGATTAATCTTTTTGGGGCATGAGAGTCAAGTATGGTTAGAAATGTGGTATTAAAATATATTACTGCCTCCTCTAGGGAAAGATCCTTTAGGGTTGACCAATTACAGGATTTGAGTTCTGTTAGGAATTTTGTGATGTAAACGTTTTTCTTGTTTCTTACAGATCTGTAAGTGGGTGATTTGGGGCTGACTGCTTTGTCTTTTCTTATGTATGTGATGAGATGGTCACTAGTGTCATTGAGAAGAGTCCCGGTCTTGTACATATTAGGGTGACTATTTATGAGTATCCAGTCTAGGATGCTCTCTTTTTGGTTAGGGTTTCCTATTCTGGTGGAGGAGGATATGATCTGTGAGAAGAGATTAAAGGTTTAGGTGGATGGTGTTTGAGTCTGAGGAGCATAGGTTCCAGTCAATGTTAACATCGCCCAGAACAATTGTTTCTTGAGGGCAGTTATTAGCTAACCAGTTAAGAATATTTTCGAGTGTGCTAGAGTTATTCCCAGAGGGGATATAGATCACAATTATATTTATACTTTTTGAGGTTGAGACGGATGACTGGGCAGCAAGAGTGCGAATACAGTGTGCCATACTGACATAGAACAGAAATGTGTATCAGGTATTACCAGTGCACATATCAGTATGAGTAGGTGTATCTGGCCACCTCATAACAACAGACATGGGATGCAAAATGTCAGTTAAATAAGCTGTAGATGTTGTACACATGTGTAATCTTAGTTACTGTGCCTCCAACAGAATGACATTTCTACAGCTACTGGTTGTTGCATTGCCCTGACACAGCCATGAGTACTACAGTAAGCATGATTATCTGTTTGAAAATGGGCAGGTGTCCAACTGTGTTATGACTGTGTGTCCATGCCTACTGCAAACAGCTATATGAATACCATCATAGCTGAATGGACTCAGCAATACCTTACTTGTAAAACTTGCCTCTACCAAAGTAGAGCAATCTCCTTTGCTGGACAGCAGCAATACACAAACCACAGATTTGGTCCCTATATTTGCTGTACAGGGCAAATTAGGAGCAGGCATCTACTTGGTATTGTCAGCCTTTGTCTGATCAGGAATATAAGGTCATAGGTGGAGTACTGTAAGGCTAACTATGAGTACAAATTGGACACATCCACCAAGGAAAATCACAAGACCATCTTCACATATGTCTGCAGTCTCAGAGGCAAAAAACCAACCCACCCAGTAATGGTGGTCATTCAGACCACATACACATACAACATAGCTATAGATAACCTGCTGCAGATAGGTTTAGGGTAAGCATCACCCCCTCACTCAGCATTACTATAGGTGGATATGCATAGCACCCACACCTCTCCCCTCATCACCAGTGAACAGGTACATATTGCCTACCGAAAGGCAACAAATGTAAGTATCCATGGGACCTGATAACATCCCTATCCGCATCTTACATGAACTTAGGCATGTGCTCCCAGCTCCATTGCACACTGTAGTCACACCAAGCCTTGGCATCATCCACACCCCATCCACATGGAAGATGGCCAGTGTCATCCCTTTACACAGACATGAATGAGGAATAGAGGATTATGAAATTAACTAGCCCTCATTGGGGGAATATGACACAACAGGACCAGGAGTGCAATGCAAGCTAATACAGTGCTGATAGATTACAGGGTTATGGTGCGGTTGTGAGTGGTGGCTACTGGAATTCAATGTAGATGTGCAGGTTCTGTACATACTGTTGCCAAATGTATGAGGTCCTGTGATGTGTTTTCCTTTTTATGTCTTCCAGGTACAATATTACATCAGCAAAAGTCAACTTTCTCAATGGCTGAGACAAATATAATCATAGAAGCCATACTACAGAACCTTGCCATAATGTTTGTCCGGAGCCAGCAACATCTGCAGGAGAGGACCGGCTTGTGGGATGACCTTGTCTACTGGTTAAACAATGTCGGCCTGCATGCATGTATATACGAGCAGGTCTGGCATCGTGAAAATGACCTCATATACCATGTCCAGCAAAGGGCTGCGGCAGTGGCCAGGGACCACACAGCCACAGGTGGGGGCCCAGCCATGCAGTCCCCATTGACACCCACCGAGGAGCTCATCAGCAACCTTGCAGTACCCATCCCAGTACAGCATCAGGGTACAGTCCCCCTCCACATGCTGGAGGTGGGTGGCACCCAGACAATGGATGAGGAGCATGCAGATTACTAGACTAGTGTAGCAGACATACTTGTATTCTTAAAGTATCTATGTGTATGTGTCAGGTCAGATTGCAGTTGTGGATGGGGTTTCCTAATGCAAATAAGTGCACATCTATGGTGAAGGACAGCAAATTGTGTAGTATTAGGGGTTGTATTGTAAATGTGAAGACATGCTGCATCCACCCTGTACCAATGCCACATGTGAGTCTGCTAACAATACTTCTCTCCCACAACTACCTAGGTCCCACCAGTCTGCATGTGGGACGGCAGCCTGATGTTGGTGAGTATGGAATTGTTCTATTGTGATTTGCCAATACCCCAGGCATGTGAAGGCCATGCAATGTACCATGGACACAACCATCACTCATAGCTATATTGCTTTATGTGCATGTTCACTTGTGGTGGGGTTAACTGCATTGCATCACAGTGGTCACCACAGGGGCCTATCTGAAGAGAATGTAACATTCCAGTAGCATACCACACAACCTCTCTGTGCAAGACTTCTGGACAGAGACCAACAAAATGGGTGGACAAGCGTACTAAGGTAGGGACATGCATGAAACATTACTCTCATACGGTGGATATAAACAGCGGACACACTCCTGTTAAGATGCCAGGGGTTTGTGATATATATACAAACTGTGACCACAATATGTCATTCCACACCTTTTTCAACCTGTAAAGTGACCTATAACATGAGCAAATTACTTGTAAAACCAATCTGTTGGGCACCATATATGGAGTATACAAACCTTACAATAAGCTGGATGCATATGTGTGCACATCCTTCAAATGATATTTTATTGCAGCAGCTTGTGGTTTACTGACCGCATTCAGTCTGCTTGGGTACACACCTGTCATCAAGTAAAGGCACTCTGAGTAACACAAAATAACAGTCTGCTGTCCAAGTAGGATATTCATGACATTTGCTCAGTTGCCTGCAACAGCAACAGCCATGGCTTGCACACAGCTTACAAAGCAGCAAAGGGATCTTATATTTGAAATGTATAAGTCAGGAGTAGGGTACAACAACATTACCACAGCATTGCATACACCATGGAAGACAGTGGAGATAGTCATCAAAAGGTGGATTGAAGATAGGACAACAGTGCTGTTGAAAAGAACCCAATGTCCCTCCAAACATGATGACAAGACATGTCAAAAACTGGTCAGGGAGGCTCCCAGGAGACATACAGCAGCACTGAGGGAGTTGCAGGAATCTCTTGCAAGTACTGGTGTTGTGTACAACATGTGACAACACTCTCCTGTATTCTGTATGCATCTGGCCTATGAGGTAGGGTCAGAAGATGGAAGAATTTTCCCAAATCAAAAAACATCCAGGGGTGGATACAATTTGCTATACAGCACATCATGTCTTCCAAAGGTATGTGTGAAAATGTGTTATGGTGTAATGAGACTATGGATCAAACTCACAGTCACAACACCGAAAGGTATGTGTGGTTCACAAGCAACACCTCTCTTAACCTGAAGACCAACATCCCCATGGTGAATCACAGTTTCAAATAACACTCACATCTGGCCCAAATCCATCAGGTGTCTGCAAGAACACTGAGGATGGGGAGGGGTGTTAGCCTTCAACATGACAAAGACCCAAAGCATACATCCAAAGCTACCTAACAATGGCTCCACCTGAACACACTCATGGTTATGGATTTGCCCAGCCAGACCCTAGACCTACACCAAAGAAACCTTCCCAAGAAGAGTGAATGCTGTAAGTCACTTACAAAGGGCTTCAACAAAGTATAATTTTAAAGGTGTGCACACTTATGCAACCATATTGTACATTTTACAGTCATTATAATTTACATGTAACACATTTGTTTATCAATTGGATTGCACAGGTCATATGTCACATGAAAGGTGGGTAACATATTTGAATGCATTAGTGCAGTCGCATCTTATATATTACAAAGACATGACATGTTAACAGGGTTGTGTACACTTATCATATCCACCATAAGCTTAGAAGGTTGGTGGTATAGCAGGAATTGTGTGACCGTAAATTTACTGTGGGTTTGGAGGTCTGACACTCAAATGTATGTCATTAATCAGTGATGTCACTCTTCAGATAATCCCAGTTATGTATCAGACAAACACAGGGGTTATGAGAAACAGAGCAAACATATGAGCTAGACATCTATACATCCTGTCAGGATCCGTACAGTTGTGAAGTATGTTCTGTAGTATTTGCCACTGTGCTATACAGGTGAACAGCAATGGTGTGTCCATGGATACAGTCTGTGCTGGGGAAGAGCCATCACCTACTAACACTAATCACATATCCCAGAGCTCTATATTGTTAGTTGATGTTGAGGGCTGTGTGTCATGCATGTTGTGAAGGCTGCCAGTCTAGACAGCGAGAATTTTATAGATAATTCTATCATTTGTAAATATCAATGTAAGACACATGCTTGTTGTCTTAAATGAAAAAAAATGCTGTTACAAAAATGTGGCAACAGTGCTCTCTACTGATATAGTAAAAGCATGTTGTGACCCTTTGATCTAAAGTAAGTTCCAGTCAGTCTAGATGAAGACATTCTTTCTATTGTTTTAACCAAGAGTTAAATTGCTAGATTTACACATGCAAATGTATTTTTATTGCTATGCTTTCTGACCAGCTGCAAGATAACTTAAGGAGATGTTAAAAATGTAAATGTAGTTAATGTGTAGCCTGGGAACACCAGGACGGTGTAAGAATGAAGTAATGTTTATCAGAACTGCAATTTCAATTTAAACAGAGAGAACCAGAAGGCATTAAGCATTGTTGTCTTGACCATCCAACTCACAGCTCTCTGCCTTGCTCTATGTAAGTAGTGTTTTAGCACTGTTTGCTCTTAGAAATAGCAAGGAACTTGAAAGATTAGACTAAGTGTTTTTCTCTGCTGCCAGAACTGTACTACTGAATTATTTTAAGTTTCTCAGTGATCTCTTCACTCTTGACTGGCACTGTGTAGTCAAAAGTATTGTCTTGTGTTTTTAGTATTTAGTATTAAATATTTTTAAACCCTTTCAACTGTGGCTGATTTGTGTAGAGATATGTTAAGCTCTAGAGTACATTGTGATAGACAGTGTGCTATTTTAGATGAGTTGGGGAAGAAGGAAGACCTATACCTAGCAAGCAGGGCATCCCGGCACAGGAAAGGGACCCTCAGTACTTCTCATGGGTCTAAAGGAACCCATGCTGTTCACCACAGAATGCCCCAACAGAATCTGCCAGTAGCAGGGGAAGCCACTAGTCCAGGTACACATTCAGGAGCTAGGGTTAAATATTTTGAATGCAACCAGTGGGGCCATGTGGCATACAGGTGTCCATGGAGGCAAGGTGGAGAACAAAAGCTGAGAGATCCATTAAGTGTGACAGACAAAATGCCAATAGTAGGTTGTCTTGAGACAACAGGGATATGGAATTACCATCCTGCAGTTGTCCAGATAGGGAAATATATGTATAAGGCAGTACCATGTGCTTATGCAGTTACGCACAGTCAGGCTAGGAGACAATCATGTAGGTCTAGTAGCCTGGGGCAGAACCAGACAGACTGCATACTTGCAGCCAGGACTGGTGATTACTTCAGGGAGGAAGCTATGCTGTAGCAGTGAGACTGAATGTGAGCCACAGCTACTTGTGTGTACTGATGGTCCCTTGGACAGAATAATTGCAAAGGTAGAGGTGAGTAGTAGTACCCAGGCTGACAGTGAGGCACCACTCTCAGAGGATGCCAGACTTCCTGTGGAAGGGGAGCTGGAAAGGGTTACAAGGCGAGCGTTGAGACAAGCTCAGCTCTCAGACCCTACATTGCAAGGCCTGATTCTCAAGGGAAGGGGGAATCTGTATACTGTGACAAAGGGTTACTGTACAGAGAGTGGACCCCTGAGGGAAGGCTAGAAGGTGAGAGAGTGCAGCAGTTGGTAGCGCCTAGAGCTTCCCCTCTGGTGCTTATAGCCACAGCCCACGATATTCCCTTCGCAGGTCATATTGGCATAAAATGTACGAAGAGGCATATTATGCAGAACTTCTAGTGGCATGGAATTTCCAGAGATGTACCAGGGTACTGCAGGACCTGTGAGTAGTGCCAAAAGATAGGCAAGGCAGGAGACTAGGTGAGAGCTCCTTTGATGCCATTGCCTGTGATTGAGAAGCCATTTCAAAGGGTAGATATGGATATTGTGGGTCCTCTGAGTACCCCTAGTTCCACAGGGAAAAAGTATATCCTAGTGGTAGTGGATTATGCTACACAATACCCTGAGGCAGTGGCTTTGTCCTCCACTGAGGCAGAGAAGGTGGAAAATGCATTGTTAGAGATTTTCAGCAGTGTAGGTTTCCCAAAAGAAATACTGACTGACAGAGGTGCCAATTTCTTGTCAGACCTGCTGGCTTGTCTATGGAAGTCCTGTGGGGTAAAGCATGTGAAGACCACCCCCTGTCATCCCCAGACTAATGGTCTTGTTGAGAAGTTAAACTCTACAATCAAGTCCATGCTATGGGCATTTATAAATTAGTTTAAGAGGGAGTGGGACAAATATTTGCCCCATCTGTTGTTTGCTTACAGAGAGGTTCCCCAGGAATCCACAGTTTTTTTCACCCTTTGAGTTGCTGTATGGGCATAGGGTGAGGGGACCTCTAGATTTAATTTGAGATGAGTGGGAAGGTGAGTGTGAGTCTCACAAGGAGTCTGTTGTGGCATACATTCTAAACCTGAGGACAAGGCTCAGGAAACTCATGGGCTTGGCCCAGGAGAACCTGGCAGAAGCCCAACAACAGAAAAAGGTGTGGTATGACAGAAATGCTCGAGCTAGAGAGTATGCTGTGGGGCAGCAGGTAATGGTTCTCATTCCTGTCAGACATGACAAGCTGCAAACAGCTTGGGAGGGACCCTACAAGGTGGTAAGAAAGGTAAGTGATATTAATTACATGGTGGAACTGCTAGGCAGAAGGCAGGGGCACAAATTGTACCATGTTAACATGATGAAACCTTACCATGATAAGGAGGCCCTTATGCTGAGCATTTGCAGTGGATTGCAGAAGGAATCTGAAGGAGATCTGGTGACTGATCTCCTCAGTGAGGCTCGAGCTGGCACCTCGGTGGAAGAGGTGGCAATGTCCCAGCAGCTATCTCCTACCCAGGTTCAAGAAATTCAAGCAGTGTTGCTGGAATTTGGGGACATGTTCACTGGGAAACCAGGGTGTACCCACCTATTGCAGCACCAGCTGGATACAGGACCTGAAAGGCCTGTTAGGTAGGTCCCTTATAGGGTGCCTGAGAGAGTGAAACAGACTCTGAGGGAGTAGGTACAGGAGATGTTGGAACATGGGGTGATTCAAGAGTCCAACAGTCCCTGGGCCTCCCCAGTGGTGCTGGTGCCAAAGAAGGATGGCAGCACCAGGTTCTGTGTGGACTACAGGAAATTAGTCACACAGAGTCAGATGCTTACCCCATGCCTAGGACACATGAGACCCTAGAGCAGCTGGGTGGGGCTAAGTATCTTACAACTATCAATCTTAACAAGGGTTACTGGCAGGTGTCCCTGACCCCCAGTGCTAGAAAGAAGTCAGCCTTTGTGATTCCTTTTGGCTTGTATGAGTTCACAAAGATGTCCTTTGGGATGAAGAATGCCTCAGCGATTTCCAGAGGCTGGTAGATCATATCCTAGAAGGAGCAGGAGGGTTTGCCCCTGCTTACCTAGATGATACTGCCATCTACAGCCATTCCTGGCAAGAGCACCTTCCGCATGTCAGTCAGGTGCTGGGCAGACTACAGAGGGCAGGGGTGACCATTAAGCCTAGCAAATGTTAGGTGGGTATGGCAGAGGTCTCCGACCTTGGACATAGAGTGGAGAGTGGTAAGGTAAGGCCAGAACCTGTAAAAGTGGAAGCCATTCAGGCATGGCCTGCACCTGTTACCAAAAAGCAGGTGAGGGCATTTTAGGGACAGCAGGGTACTACAGAAAGTTCGTCCCCAGTTATAGTACCATAGCTGCTCCCCTCACAGACCTGACGAGGAAGAACAGGCCAGATAAGGTAGTGTGAACCTCAGCATGTGAGCAGCATTCCAGAAGCTTAAAGAAGCTTTGGGAGGAGCCCCTGTGTTAGACAGTCCAGATTACAGCAAATAATTTGTTGTGCAGGTGGATGCTTCGAACCATTGGGTAGGAGCTGTACTTAGCCATATTTCTTCAGAGGGAAAAGAGCACCAGTGGTTTATCTCAGTCATAGGCTCCAACCCTGGGAGGAAAGCTATGCAGAGGTAGAAAAGGAATGTCTAGCCATAGTGTGGGCACTACAGAAACTTCAGACTTATCTGTATGGAAGAAATGTCACTGTAATGACAGATCCTAACCCTCTAACATGGTTAAACAGAGCCAGTCATTAAAATGTCAAGTTGCTAAGATGGAGCCTGGGGTTGCAAGTATATGATATGTCAGTGCAACACCGCAGTGGGAGTAGCAATGCCAATGCAGATGGGATCTCAAGACAGGGAATGGGGTAAGGTATACTCAGATAGAAATGTCCCTCTCAAACAGTGTTTCACAAGGGTCACTTGAAAAACTAGCTTGAGTTCTCCGGGTGGGGGTGGGGGGGTGTGAAGGCTGCCAGCCTATCCAGAGAGAATTTTATAGATAATTCTATCATTTGTAAATATCAATGTAAGACACAGGCTTGTTGTCTTAAATGAAAAAAAATAATGTTACAAAAATGTGGCAACAGTGCTCTCTACTGATCCAGTAATAGTATGTTTTGACCCTTTGATCTAAAGTTGGCTCCAGTCCATCTAGATGAAGAAATTCTTTCCATTGTTTTAACCAAGAGTTAAATTGCTAGATTTAAACATGCAAATGTATTTTTATTGCTATGCTTCCTGACCAGCTGCAAGATAATACAAGGAGATGTTAAAAATGTAAATGTAGTTAATGTGTAGCCTGGGAACACCAGGAAGGTGTAAGAATGATGCAATGTTTATCAGAACTGCCATTTCAATTTAAACAGACAGAACCAGAAGGCATTAAGCATTGTTGTCTTGACCATCCAACTCACAGCACTCTGCCTTGCTCTATGTAGGTAGTATTTTAGCACTGTGTTTTCTCTTAGAAATAGCTAGGAACTAGAAAGATTAGACTAAGTGTTTTTCTGTGATGTCAGAACTACTGAATTATTTTAAGTTTCTCTGTGATCTCTGAACTATTGACTGGCACTGTGTAGTCAAAAGTATTGTCTTGTGTTTTTAGTATTAGTATTAAATATGTTAAACCCTTTCAACTGTGGCTGATTTGTGAAGAGATAAGTTAATCTCTAGAGTACATTGCATGTTCATAATGATTACTGTACAGAGCCACTCTAATAAGCCTTGACTGATTAGTCACACCAATTGGATAATAATATTTCACAGTAATAATTGGACACCCATTAAGGGCCTTTAAGTAGCTGGTAATTATTAGCTGGGTGGTGGCAGGAATTACTACCATATAGCCTGGGTAATAGGGGCACAGCTGGAGGACCTGTGCCAGCCTTTTCCCAGGAGAGTCTGTGTAGCTGTATAAATGCTTATCACAAAGTGTGTGTGTGTCAGCTACTTGGGCAGGGACACAAAACACTGGTTGGACAGAGAGGGTACTGGAGGTTTTAGCTTGCCCAGCTAGGCTGAGATCTGTACCCTATAGCTGTGCCAATGGAGCGACTAGCCCCAGACTGACTGTGATCTCTGTGTGCTCTTAAGGGAAATTGTACTTTACTGTGTGTATTTGTTATCCTCTCCTCATATATGAGACGCTCTCTCTGGTGTTAGTGGTGAGGATTGAGGCTCCTTGATTGCTGGGCCAGGGCACGGGTATCACACATGTCATTAATTGGGTAATGTGTGGTCTGTGTAACAGATTTGTACCACGTCACCTGTAAGTGTGTGTGTGTGTGTGTGTGTGTGTGTGTGTGTGTGTGTGTGTGTGTGTGTGTGTGCACATGTGTGTGTGCGTGTGCATGTCTATGTGTGTGTGTGTCTGTGCATTTGTGCGTGTGTGTACCAGCCAACCTCAAAGTGCAGCTATTAGTGTACATATGTTGTCTTCCCCTCACAGGTGGCAATGGGGTTTGAGGTTCCTTTCACTTGGAAACTGATATCATTGTCTCTGCAGATTATGACAATGATGATAAGAATAGTAAGGTACAGGTGGAGTTGTCAGGGGCTGAATCTGTGCCATTGATTAGCATCCCACTCTTATCCATATCATCCCCACACACAGTGACAATGCCCACACACACCCCACCACCAGTGGCCACTGATGATGGACAGTTGACAGGTGGTAGCATTGAACAGGCTAGTGTGGTGACTATGGCAGGTGTGAGTGTAGACACTGGCCATAGCCAGTGTGCATGCGAGGTCCCACACAGGTGGATGTACAGGGGTGCTCACAGGAGGATCGCTGCTCATCAAGCCTCTGTCACAAGTGCTACAGCAGGAGTCACCAGACGCATGTTTCCAGCTGTCATGGATAGACAGGCATGTAGTGAATGCCACACCAGACATATACTCAGGGTGGTGGATGCAACTCTTTCTGATTTACATGGTGACATACATGACCTTGCTGAGGCCACATGTCAAAATATGGAGGTCATGAACAGATGGTGGGGTGAGACTTTGGCAATCCTCGACCATGATATGTCTGTGCTAGATCATGTGGTGGGAGATAGGCATTAGCCACATGAGCATAGATCAGCACCAACAACAGTTGAGAGTCTGTGGGGCCATGCACATTCACACCCCAATAGTGGTGGTAACACCAGCACTACCAAAGGGGGGGTTGCTGTCCACATCACACTGGAGCAGGCCATGGGCACGTGGTCATGTCCGGTCCCATCAGGGGCATGGATCCAGCAGACAGCAATCACCATCAGGAAGCAGTACTGCATCTGGTCTTGGGTCTGGTGGTGCCAGTGATACCCCTGGCAGGACCAGCTCCAATGTCCATGGCCAGACACGGTGAACTGGACACCCTGCTATGTATGGCCCACAGCTGTCCAACAAATGTCTAGGGCAGCCACATGGTGTGACTGTGTGCATACACACACACACACACACACACACACACACACACACACACACACACACACACACACACGCACACACGCACACACACACACACACACACACACACACACACACACACACACACACATATCTGTGTCACAGGCAGGTCACCTCCAGACATACACAGCCCATCTATTAGATACCCCTCCAAACACACACACATAATGTCAACCATATGGCCCATCATAGGCCTCTGGCAAACCCACACCACACTCTCTGCATATTATGATACCTGTGCCACATCTCTGTAATCCATACTATTGATGCAGGGACATGCTAATATGGGTCTGATACACAGGGTGAATATAGTACAGTGTAACGATATAATACTATGTAATGTGCTGTCTGCTTGCATTTGTTATGGGTACACATACAGGTGTATGTACCTTATTAGCCAGGATGCATTATTGATGTTAGTACCACTGACTGAATGTAGTCTGTCATGCTGTATTCTGTTTGTGTCACAGGTGTCTGTGTGTGTGTCTGCAGGCTTTGGCTCTGCAGACATTCCCAAGAGGGAGTATGGCAGATTGGGAATACACTGACCATGTCATAGGTAAGGTACAGCTTTATATGTACATGTACCAGGTGTGTATGCATGCATCAGTGTGTGAGGGACACTGTTGTCAGACAATGTGACATGGCATACATACTCCTTGTCACAGACAGGTAGCCTTCAGACATGTCATTTCAGTGTTATGTAGTACCACAGGCTCATACATGAAGAACAGGTTACTGTAGTACTGTCAGCAGGTCCATCACAAGTGTAGCTATTACATTAACTGCAACAGATTCACCTGTCAACACCTGTTAGCCCTGCCATTTCTTTCCAATACACTCAAACCTGATGCAGTTGATGAGGGCATGCATGATACTGTGTGGTATGTATTTCTGAGTTCACCGGGTGGAACAGGGAGACAAAATGGTATATCCTTTGCATACACACAGTAAGGACTGATACAGAGGATATGCACACAGTAACAAAAGCACAGTTGGCAATAGACAGATTAGTAAACCTGCATTTCCACCTTGATGTACTGTACTACTACATACACATGACATGCCCCACATAGTTTATCTGCATAGAACATAACACACTACCTCTTACAACACGTAATGTTTTAAATGCCTTCATGGATGGTGAGATAACCCACCAGGAATAGGATGTGGAGTCATTTATTGCTCCTACAAGCCTGGACAAGTGATAGTGTAGCAGTCATTGTATTAGCATGATGTTTCAGTCAGGTATGATGCCTGATGCTAACATGTATGTCACTACACTCACTGTGGCAATTTGGCAACAATATCACATACATGGTCATTGTTAAGGGACACAGACCACATATAGGTTGCAAACATCTGGATATTCCATAGGCATCTGTACAGAGGAATGGTATGGCCTGCACAAAGGTTTAACATGTAGTATGTGAGGCAGATGCTGTTATCACGCTATATAAAGTAATGCCATCGGGAGGTGGTAAACAGACATGAATGGCACACACATCAAAATTGTATCAGCCAAACAGGATATGATCTTCACCCAAAGACACACAAACAGTTGCCAGTATTGAGATTAGAACCTTTACCCATCTAGTTATTTCTACTATAGTATTACACAGTTATCAGATGTGCCACGGAGCTTACGTGAGTTCACCTACTCCCAATGTACTTCTAAGGTGCATGACATCAACAGGCCTAGTAAAGTAGGGTGATGGGAAGTTTGCAGGGTGGTACACAACTCAAAATGGTATAACCCATGCAGTAAATGATTCTCACACAAACATCCACACACACACACATCTACACACACACACACACACACACACACACACACACACACACACACACACACACACACACACACACACACACACAAAATTGCCAGTATTGAAATTAGAACCCCTGCCTATCTAGTTATTTGTACTATAGTGTTATGCAGTTATCGCATGCACTACAGAGCTTACTGGGCTGACAATTGGCCAAAGGTGGTGAGAACTGCACAGCTGAGGTAAACTATTACAGGTGCCAGAAAGTCTGCCTTCAGTTTTTCTCTTAGATCTTGCTAGTTCTTTCTCTCCTGCACTTCAAATAGCCTAATAGGTTTGCACTTCAACTGTTTTTTTTATCAGTTGTTCTAGCACACCTGAGAAAAATCCGCAGTAGTCATTCCTCAGGGAATTAGCTCCAGTACATAGTAGTTATGACCACCCCTCCTGGCACGATTAAGGTGCAGTTCTCTCTGCTTTTGCCAATTAAACTGGTGCACTTGGGCATTCTGAGGCACTGTTGAATTGCCTCATGTACATAGACAACCCTCTCCTCTAAACTCCCAATATTCAGACTTGTGAGAGATACCCCTGTATCATTGAATTGGAAGACATGCACTCTCCTGCGAAGACTGGACTAGCTGCTCAAGAGAAGAAGGGTCAATATTTGCACCACACCACATAGAACCCATACCCCTCCAGAACGCCCACTATCACAGCTCTGACAGGACACACCCACCTTCACGGAGGCACTCAATAGACATTTACCCAAACAGCAAAGACCACCAAGACAGACACCCACTCAACCAGCACAGCACAAACCACAGGACACATATCTCACCAACACAGTGTGCTCTTCAGCCTAAGCCCCTAAGGCTATAACCACCTTGCCTAATACAGTAATCATAGGTGACTCAATAGTGAGGCACACAGATGTCCCATTCACTGTGTTGAACATGGTGGAGGTAACAGTCAGCTGTCTATTAGGTGCCAGAATCTAACGCATAACACACCCAGTCAGGTCAGTCCACAACAGCTACAAGTATCACTCTGTCATTGCCCATGTGTGTATGAATGACCTGAGATGCACCACACTGGACTACATGAAAAGAGACATGGTGGAGAGCTCAGATTATGTGGGCCAATCACATATGACGGTAGTCCTGAGCAGTATACTACTGTCACCCAGAATGATACTGCAGTACAAACAAAAAATGATTGACTTCAGCAATTGGGTTAAGTGGCTGGTGTCACTCTCATGAGATCCAGTATCTGTCTGCTTGGGATGACACGAATGACAGACTGTGATGGCTTTCCAGAGATGGCCTGCATCTGTCACCCCTGGAATTCCAGGTACTGGCAGTGGCGGCTGGTGACTTCAAATCACAGGGGGGCTGCAGGAGACAGCTGAATGGGTGGGGTCAAGGGGAAGGGGTGTGGTCAAGCATAAAGGGGAGGAGCTATGCACAAAACCACAAAAAACTAACTTTAATTAAATACGCTGCCCTGGGTGGCAAACCATCATTATGAAAGTCCAATCAAGACAAAAATAGGTGTAGAAGAATAAAAATATTTCAATGCATTGGCTGCATGACAGCTTACTTAATAGCTAGATGGAAACAAAAGGTTGTGAGGCATGAAAAAATAAATTACTTTTTAAATACATTACTGGAATGCCAGTCAAAATCAAGTATAAGAAAAACCAGAAGCACTCAACTCAAACCACTTCTCCTTGCACTGCAGTTCTAATTATAATATATTCAGCTTTATTAAAGTACCAAGTAACATGCTGAAAGTAGAAATCTATGTGATGCCCCCACTTGTAAAAATGTTTCTTATCCAAAAAAGACCTGCTGCCTGACAACTTGTTTCATGGAGAAAACATGATAAAAGTAAAAAATGAAAAGCAAACAAGAAACAAGCTCAAGATACATTTCTTAAAGGATTACTGTACAGGTTATGGACCACACATGATTGGCATTTTGTTTAGTTTACGGGTAGAGTCTGTAGAGATGACTGGAAGTCTCCAACAAGTGTAATGAGCTTTTTAAAATAATGGAATCCTGTCCTTTAATACCCAAGGCTTATACATTATCTAGTCAAGTATTCTCTGCATGGCAACAACAGAAAGGCTTTCAATGTTGGCAATTCTTTAACAGTATGCTTATTAAAGCTTACTTGCATCTTACGATGTCAGACAAGCTTACCTTATGGTCATTAAAGCATTGCTACTTAAACACAGAGCAACAGGCACTTTGAGTAATAAGCATAAATCTGAGTAATAAGCAGAAATCAACAGTACAAAAATATGACAGAAACCAGACCATTCTGCAAAATCAAGGACAGATGAAAAGCCACTGTAGTACTTATGCAGTGTGTCCTCCCCATCCAAGGTAGATACAACTACTCCTTGCCTTGCTTGGACACATCTAGAGTCACTACATGGGGGAGTGGGGTGCAACAAGCATGTCACAATTTGAAATCTCTCTGGCTGACTGTGATGGCCCTGACACATTTGTCATACCTCTCAACCTCAAGAGCAAGAAATCTGGACAAAGCCATACACAGAAGTGGGACAAAGGCCCAACAATAAGGACAATTTTTAAATATTGCTCTGATAAACTTAGAAAGATAATAGAATAGGTCTTGCATTAGTATGAATTTTCTGAAGGGTATAAAATCTGAAACTCAAATGTCTGTCATTTTCTAACTTCAGTCTTTAGTGATTTGTCACTAATTTGCCAAAAAACACAATTTTATGAAAAATGGACCAAAAATGTGATGCAAAAATATAAAATAGACACACAATACAGCTGCTGCCTGTCAAAGAAGGGACACTTTAATATTAGTACTGCTACGTTGAGCAGCTGACAAAATAAAAGAATCTACAAGCATTTCAAGTAATCTATAACTTTGATTATTACAGTTATTTCTTAATTGTAAACCCTCCATGTTTTCTTCCAAAATTGCTATTTTGTGGAGGGATTATTAGGGGGAAGAGCAACATTTTGAGCCAAAAATTGGGGACAGTTGAGAGGTTGGCTATGCCTAATTCTATAAAGCAATTTATTTGCATGTACCTCTCAACCTGTTAATGCAGTAAATCTGAACAAGGCCAAATATATTGGGGGCACATATAAACAGTACTAAAAATTGCTCTTGTATAAATTGAGACAGTTGATAGAACAGCTCTTACTTTAACATGCATTTTTCTGAAGGTTATGAAGTCTGAAACTTATTATTTAGTGACTTCTGGCAAATCATTTAGGAATTAAAACTACAAATTTTATGAACAACAAACCAAAAATAAGAAGCAAAAATCTATTCATTCTTTGAAAATCTGGACAGTTGGGAGGTATAGTTCAGCTGGTCCTGTCTGAGTTTGCTGCCCTTCCCCCCTGACAAAATAATGGTTGAATGGAGCCTCTGCAGCCATTCCAATGAACCATTACTTGGCTATTTCACTCCATTTACCATAAACACTATTGTGCATACTGCTTTACTTTTATGATGAGTTGGACTTCATTTGAAAGTTTTATTTTGTATTTTACAGCACAAACACTAAGTCATCTGTTAAACAAAGCAATGCAGTCTCACAATGAAAACTTAGCATTAAAACTTCTCTGCCCTTGAAACTCACATTCATTGAAACAGCATTGAAACCCACATTCAAAGAAAATACATTTTGCCAGTGGCAGATAAAGATTAATTTGGGTCTGTTTTCGAATCATAGGCCCCTTGCATATGAAACATACATGTGCTCTTTGATACACCTTCCTCATTGTACTAAAATTATATTCCTTGTACAATACAGTACACTTGTTAGAGGGTGTTTTAAATTTGTTTTGAACATTTTTCCAGTAAGCAATGAAACAAACCATATGCACCCATAATGGCAAAACTGCCCAGATGAGAACATTTATCATAAAAAAGTCTACTCAGACTTCCACAGTCCACCATTATTAGTAAATATACACAATTCTACAGTCCACCATTATTAGTAAATATGCACAATTCCACAGTCCACCATTATTAGTAAATATGCACAATTCTACAGTCCACCATTATCAGTAAATATGCACAATTCTACAGTCCATTATCAGTAAATATGCACAATCTCTGAAGTAAGTCATCTAAATAATTCCACATTAAAGAAATCTGTAACTAATGAAGCAGTTGCTGCTAGCAATCACCTTTATATTTCATGGTTTCATCGAAAAATAAAGTGTCTGTTGCCCTCAGGAATAAATTGCCTATATTACATTAAAAATGATAAGCTAGTAATAATATTGCAAGAGGAAATGGATGGCAAACTGATAACGAACTCATAGTTAGTATCTTCACCAAGGAGAACATTCTCAGTACGGCAGCATCCACCCCTTGTGGGAGTAGAACCCACAGCCTTCTGCATCAAAAGCAAGTACACAACCTGTTGTGCTATAGTATTAACTAGACAACGCACTAAACTTCTATTCCCCTGCAGCTCTCAGCTCCTTGTAAAATCTACTCAATACTCAACTGCATCTCAACTTCGCAGCTCAAGAAAACTGGAAAAAGCCAAAATGTATTGGGGGTCAAAGCCCAAAAACCAGGGACACATTAAACATTGCTTGTATAATCTTGGAAAGTTGCTAGAATAAAATGTTGTGTTGCCACCATATATTTTACTGCCAAGGTCCCTGAGCAAAAAACAGTCAGAGTAACATACCACTACGCCACATCAGCTGCTTTGTAAAAGAGAGGAAGACTGAAACTTAAATGGCTATCATTTAGTGAATTCAGTTCTCACCATAGCTGTCAACCTCTTAGTACAAAACACCTGGACAAACCCAGTAATGAGGGAATACAGCCCTCAAACATATTCAGTGAATTCAGTTCTTGCCATAGCTGTCAACCTTAGCACAAAAACCTGGACAAAGCCAATAATGGGGAATACAGTCCCAAAAATAGGGACAAATTTAAAATATTCATCTTATAAACTTAGAAAATTGCTAGAAAAAAGGTTGTGCTACTATGTATTCTGAAGAACATGAAGTTTGAAATTCAAATGCCGGTCAATTTTACTGCGGACAGAACAAAACAATTTTCAGCAGAGACGCAGGGATTAATACTGCAGACACGTCTTTGTAAAATGGCAGGGCACCAGAGCAAATCCACACAAACACAGGGAGGAGATGCAGACTCCACACAGAAGCCACCCCAACCAAGAATCAAACCAGAAAACCTATAGCTGTGAGACAACAATACTACCACTGCACCATCAATTATGCAAGGAATTAAACATTCAGAAACCTGAAGTCTGAAATTCAAATGCCTGTCAATTTTACTGCGGACAGAACAAAACCAATTTTCAGCAGAGACGCAGGGATTAATACTGCAGACACGTCTTTGTAAAATGGCAGAGCACCAGAGCAAATCCACACAAACACAGGGAGGAGATGCAGACTCCACACAGAAGCCACCCCAACCAAGAATCAAACCAGAAAACCTATAGCTGTGAGGCAACAATACTACCACTGCACCATCAAATATGCAAGGAATTAAACATTCAGAAACCTGAAGTCTGAAATTCAAATGCCTGTCAATTTTATTTAACATTTGTTAATCAGGACAGTCTGACTTGGAACAAAAAAACAATTTTCAGCAGAGGCCCAGGAAGAAATAATGCAGACGTGTCTTTGTAACATGGGAGGACACAAAAGCAAACCCACACAAACACAGGGAAAAGATACAGACCCCACAAAGAAGGAACCCCAGCCAAGAATCAAACCTGAGAACCTGCAGCTGTGAGGCAGCAATGCTACTACTACACCATCAAATATCAAGCATTAAAATATCTACAAACCACAGATATTATGAGGAACAGATTAGATCAAATATGAGGCAAAAATCTGCAATTTTTTTACAAATGGTGGTGGGTAGGGAACTCAAGTCTTTAACACCTGCATACAGGGTACAGGGTTCAAGCCTGAGGTATTCCCTACCACACCACCATGAGCACCTGGGGCATTTACACACACACACACACACACTTTCAAGTATGTAAGCACCAAGCACTTCAGGTAGTAAATACAAGCACACACCATATATTCCATCAAGTGCTATACACTTACCTGTCCTGTCCGTTCTCAATGATATCCATCCAGCTAATGTCCTGCCTGCGCAATACTCCCAAAACCCGTGAGATCCCTGCTGCATTCAAAAACTCCTTCCCGAGATCGGTGAGACTGTTCCTAAATCCTGACTGCTGCTGTTGCAGTCTGGCCCTGACATATTCTCCCAGCGAGTCTGTGCACGTTTAACATGCACAGACGTCTCCTTGTGTCCCCCTATGGGGACTGCCGGACTGCCAGGAGCATGCGTGAAATTTAAAAACATTTTTTTTTTATTTTTTATTTTCTTTTTGATTTGAGGGGGCTGCAGTCCGGCAGTCCAATAGCACGGGCCACCCCTGGATACTGGCTCAGTGTCTTGCCACCCCTATAGTCCCTTTTTAGGTGGTGTTCCAAATCAAATTACCACCGTAACAGATATACATATAATCAATCTGAGGGTCATGGTGTTCAACATTAGACATCTACATCTTGAAATTCAGCCACTAAAAGCACTCCTCAAAAAGGAGAACACTGACATTTGTGCTGTAATGGTGACCTGGTTTACAGCAGCAGACAGCACCCCTGCACTACCAGCCTATTACTCATTCCACACCTGTCAGCCCCAAAACATGAACCACAGATCCAAAAGTGCTGGTGTCTCCATATTAATAACAGGTATGAACATCTCCAGACTAGTATCCCAGCATAATGCATCTGAGATACTTCAGGTACAACTGACATTGGGTAATAGTGCAATCCAGGTCATAGCCTGCTATAGGTCCCCATCCATGTCCCTAGACTCTCAATTCACATTCCTCAACACCCTGGAATCTATCAAGGTCCAACCCAACACTCTCATATTAGAAGAGTTCAACTATCCCTCCATCAACTGGGAAAGATACTCAAGCACCAATACACTGACCCAATGTTTCCTGGAATTCATCAGTTCCAATGCCCTGGACCAGCTCATTTGGGTACTCAGTAGAGGAACCAACATCCTTGACCTGTGTTGATTACTAACATATGGGACCATTGCTTGACAGCAGTAGTCAATCCCTACCTTGTCAGATCCAACATTGAGTAATCACCATGGAAATCCACATCTCACCCCCCCCCCACAAAGGTGACCACCCTGAAAACCTTCTCCAAAGCTGATTTTGGACTCCTAAAAACAGAGGTGGCTAATTTCACAGCACCCATGTCAATGTTAAATACCTGCATAACTTTTGAATCATACACAAATGCACTGTACTAACATGTACATCAATGCATGGAACTAGCCATACCCAACAGAACCATGACACTCTCCTCCAAACAGTGGAGGCCAGTCTGGTGCCCCCCTGCCACTCATAACCTGTACAACAGAAGGAAGAAACTGTTGCAGAAATAGGTGGAGTCCCAAGAGTGGTAAAACCCCTTTATTAGCCTCAACAACAATTTCACATCCCTCATGAAATCATCTAACGCCAGCTATGATGGAAGAATTGCAGCAGACACTGACAACAATCACAAATCCTTTGATAGCTATATCAAGAACATCCACGCCAATACCCAGAGGTGCTCTGAGTTACTGCACAATGCTACCTCCTATACTGAGCCAACAGATATTGCAAACATTCTTGCCAACATATGCAGTGCCAGCTTTACCCCCCCCCCCCGGGGAACAATCAGAATGCCGGGCACCCAGGATTACTACTGCCCAGGTTATACCTGCATTGTCCATGGGCAAGAATACAGCTTCCATGGGACCCAAAATTATCCCTGGATCTGTTCTACATGAACTACAGAGATACCTGGCACCACATCTGTATGCCCTGTTCAATCACATCCTCACTTCAGGCTTTGTCCCTCCCAAATGGTGCACTGCTACAGTTATCCCTCTCCATAAAGGTGTGGCAACTACAGACCCTGGGAATTATCAGTCCATTAGCCTGACAAGTCTGATATGTACAGCTGTGAAGCACATCATCAGGGACCTGATTGACATACATATAGGTAATCTCCTAACTCTGGACCCCAAACAGTTTGGCTTTATGAAAGGGACATCATGCCTGCTCAACCTGGTTGACTTCTTTGAGTCAGTCACCAAGGCTGTGTATGACAGTAAGGCACTGCATACAGCCTACATCAATCTGGCCAAGGCTCTTGATACCATTCCTCAGTTAGGAATTATTGATGAACCCACCAAACTAGGTATCACCCCCTATATCACTAGGGGAGTTGCAAACTGGCTCACAGATAGAACACACAGTGTGAAAGTAGCAAGCTCCAAGTCAGACTGCCAGTCAGTCACAAGTGGAGTCCCACAGGGATAACTCCTGGGTACACTCTTGTTCAGCATGTACTTCTCAGGAGTCCAAGCCAACACAAAGGAACTCTGGCTGAGCAAGTTCACAGACAACTGCAAGCTGTGAACCATCATTAACTCCCCAAGTGATAAAGACATCCTACAGAAAGGCCTCACTGAGACCATTGACTTGTATGGAAACCATGGCCAGAAGCATAACACCACAAAATCCATCATCAGCCCCTTTGGTAAAATCTTAGTTCTCACTAAGTACCACATCGATGGTAGCCCACTAAACACTGTAGGCATTATAAGAGATCTGGGGACACAGGTTGACAGCAACCTCTCCTTCAACCATCATATTGCCACTGTGGTCAGGAAATCCTTCTATGTGGCACATCTCATTACCAAGGGTTTTGCATCCAGGATGAAAGAGGTCTTCATCTATGTGTACTCTTCACTCTTTAGTCCAATCTTCAAGTATAATGGCCCATTTGGCATGTACATCACTAGACACCTGCAATAGCTGGAGAAGTAACAGAAGTACCTCACAATGAGGATCCTAGACATTAAACACAAGTCCTACACAGACTCAAAAGACTCCAGCTATTCTCTGTCTCATATCACCTACTTAGAGGCAATCTCTGCTTGATTTGGAAAGCCATGTCTGACCTACAAGGAAAATTAATTTTGAAATATTCTTTGCATAAGACAGTGTTCATGCCCGAGGAGAGCTTAGGAAAAAAAACATGTATAATCCCCCCTTGCACCCACAAATTAAAAATTTTGAACATGTTGTTGAGAGTGAAATCAGAAAAAAATATTATAGGGTAAAATACAAGACAAATTTAAACCCAAAGGAGAATAGTATTCTGATAGAACTCAGGAATGATAGTAATTTAAGGGTAATGAAGCCAGACAAGGGAGGGGGGTTGTGTTGATGGACTGTTTCATGTATGAAGGGAAAATGAATTATATTTTAAGGGATTCAAGTAGGTACTCTAGTGTGCCGAAGAATGAAATCTATATAGCTTCTAGTAGGATTGATATGGTTTTGGAGGATTTATTTTTGGAAAGATTGATTGATCAGAAAACCTTGAACTATTTAAAGGTAGATAAACCGAGCATTCCTACAATATTTGGAATCCCCAAAATTTATAAAAATTGGACTGATCTACCATTAAGACCCATAATTTCAGCAGATGGATCAAAAAACTTCCCATTGCCCAAATATGTAGACACAAAATTGAAAGGTCTATGGTTAAAAAGAAAAAATATCTTACGGAACTCATGGGACTTTTTAAGCTGTTTAAAGCATGACCTATTTAAAGAGAATATGTCCTTTCTAACCATTGATGTGATTGATTTATTTTCTATGTTACCTCACTCGAAAGGTTTAAATCTGTTAGAAGAAATTATTTTTGAAGACAATACCTTAACACACAATGAATGTGTAGTTGTGATGCAGCTAACAGACTTAATATTGAGATACAATTTTATTTATTTTAAGGGTGAATTTTTTTACCAGATAAAAGCGGTGGCAATGGGCGTAGCCTGCTCACCCACATATGCGAATCTAGTCTTGGCAAGATGGGAGGAAAAGAAGGTTTTAAATTCAGTATATAGTCAAAGTTGGACAATGTATAAAAGGTTTTTGGATGACATCTGTATGTTGTAGATAGCCCCAAAAGAAGAGATACTTGATTTTATAGCCTTTTTAAATAAAAGTACTAATTTTTTGGATTTTACATACAAAGTCAGTTGTTCAAGACAAATTACAATATTTAGAAGTGGAAATCTACAAAGAAAATAACAAATTCAGTTCAAAAGTTTAGAGAAAGAATACATACTCCAATTCATATTTACACTTTGATAGTGCACATCCCATGCACTATAAGAACAATATAGTTAAGGGAAAATATATCAGGTCATGTAGAATGACATCTAGCAATGATGAATTTTTGAAGGAAATGGACTTTTTGAAAAAAATGTTTAAGGCTATAAATTACCCTGACTGGCTTATTGACCAAGTGGAAAATTAAGTCTGTGGAGGGAGAATGGACAGGTTTAAACTTATATTAGGAGTAAACATTCAGGAGGGTGACAGTCCTTCAAAGGAAAATGTAGAAAATTTTGGTAGGGCATTGGCTGTGGAATTCAATGCTAGTGCCAATATAACCAGAAAGGTATTTTACAAGTAATGGAATAATTTAGTTGCCTTCACAGACCTAGATAGATTATCTAAGGATAAAGTGAAAGTTGTATACAAAAATTCCTGTAGTTTGAAAAATTTGATGGAACAACAAGTAAGAGGAATGGTACATACAAGTGCGGGCACTGCACACAGTGTGGATATATAATAAATAAGGAAAGTGGACACTTGGAAAATAGGAACATATTTTTAGTAGGAAAAGAGTTTAGTAATTGTGACTCAAGTGGTCTAGTACATTTGACAGAGTGTCAGGAATGTAAGGCTTTCTATGTTGGAAAGACTGAGCATAAGCTCAGGAAAAAAATATATGAACACTGTTATGATTTACAGACCAAAAGAGAGACTAATGCTTTGGTCAAGCATAAACAAGAATGTAGCAAAGCCCTCTATTTGTTTTTTGCAATAGAAAGTGTGAAAATGGATGGACGGGGAGGATTATGGGAGGAGAAAATCGAGTATAGGGAACTATGGTGGCAAATCACTCTTCAAGTAAATAGACCACCAGGGTTAAATGAGAACATATCTATAGCTCCCTTTCCCAAATTAGGAGCTGCTGAGTTTTAGATTAAGTTGCTTACACTCCTTATAAAAATAATTTAATAATACTTATAATATTGAGAGTTTTTAGCCTTTTCAACATCTAGGTTTTGCATACTAAAAGTTTTTAAACACAATTTTTATGTACACATACCATGCATTTGAATGAACATTTTAAAAAAGGAATGATTTTATAAGACATAATGTCATATGTTTTAGCATTAGTTTTTACCTTTGCTGGATTGCATTCTGTTTAAAGGTCACTAGGTAGAGCTAAAGTACAATTTTTTACTATACATTCAAGCTGGAATATTTTATATTTGGTATAGTTATTTTTTAAATTTTAAGGTAATTTTTTAATGCTTAATTATTTTAAAGTTTACTTTGACTCAAAGGATATACCAAGTTCCCATTTTTTGATCTTTTTAAGTCTTATTGGTATTTGAATGATTGCTTATTATATGTTTATTGTCAAAGGGTTAAAGTTTCCTTAAAAGTCATTGGATAATTGATTAATTGTGCATTTTTACAGTCTGCATCTGATGAAGTACTTTAAATGAAAACATATTTAAGGAGTTTGTTAAGAAACGCTAATGTGGTTTGGTTCATTGGAATAAAGCTATTTTTTATTAATTTTGTGGCTGGATTTCTCTTCTTTGGGTACCTTGGACTTTTTAATGGTGATTTTCTGGTACCTTGGTGTGCTTTTTTACAATAGCTGAGCACTACTTAGCATTGCTCACATTTCATTTTATAATGTATCAGGATAATGAGCACTACTTAGCATTGCTCACATTTCATTTTATAATGTATCAGGATAATGGGCTTGATTCATCATTACTGATATATTATAATTTTATGTTTACCTTTTATGACACCTCCTATGTGATTTAATTAAATTATATTCTTATGTGACTATACTGTATGGGGCACTTGTGTTTATATGGGGGTTTCACATCTTTTCTAGACTGACATCTCACTTTTGGACCTGTTACACTACCCTGGTTGACAAAAAACAGTTGCTACATAATTTAAGTTTACAAAAATAATTTTAACACTATTTTCCCATAGAAAAACAAGTGATCTGTTCCGGTACTTGAACCGTGAATGCCTACATGTAAAGCTGGGATATAACCACTACACTATCTTAAATTTAATACTTTGCCTCTATATTTGCATTTGTCTCCTTGGGAATGTTTAAGCTATGCTAAGCAGATTGCCATAACAAGCACAACCACTTAGCTACAATTAAAAATTCCTTAGACTAGAAAAAAGTTTATATTATTATTATTATATTATTATGTTATATAAGTGAGTCTTGTGGTGTTCTGACAACTCATTGAGGACTGCAGTCATAAAATAGTGGCATTCATTTGACTTTCAGGCTTCTATCCTTCAAGGACTCCTGCTAATACATATCCTGTTTTCTATCAACTTTCTAAGTGTGTGAGGACAAGTTCTCTGGCATGTCCCTAATTTATTATTTATTTCCCCCATCAGTTGAGTTTTTGTCAACATGCACTGCTGTAAGGGAATACTGCCATATATTTGCTTTCATATCCTTCAGTAATTCCTGCTAATGCATGACCTGTTCTCTATCAACTTTCTATGTTAAGTGGGCAATATGTGTGATTTAACCTTTTGTGAGCTTTATCTCCCATTATTTGTGCATTTGCACACATTTCCTTCTTTAGCAGGTTGCAGAGGTGTTGTATGGCACTTTAGCAATGCAGGGGATGTGTCACACACCCTGCATTGCTTTATTCCTGATGATGTTTCTTTTAGTGTTCACAGACACTGAAATGATCATTATCTCATTTCAGTGTCCACGGATACTGAAATACTGGCATAATATTAGAGTAAATCTCTAATATTATGCCAGTTCAGCTTAGAAAGGGCCATACAGCACTTTCATAGTGCAAGGGGCATGTTCAGTGTCTGTGCACTACTTGGACACGCCCCCTGTACTCATTCATGGTTTGTGTCCGTACAGGAAGTATAGCAGCGCACCTCCATGAATATTCAAGGTGCGCTGTTGTGCTAAACAGACACAAACCATTCCGTGCAAGAACAGTCTTATTCTTGCATGGATTTTCTTGAATCCAGGGGAATGCATTTTTGTTCCACGACAACCCTGATATTTCACTTTTCATTACTGCCATCTCTGTGCAAACCCTTGCTAGTATCTTAAATCCTTTCTTATTATGAATATAGTATTCTCTTCTCCAAAAATTGACATTTCAACTGCATGATATGAAATTCCTACAACTATATTTTACAGCACCCCTCTTTTAATGTGTTAGAAATCATCACAAGACAAATTTTGTTTCACCCCCCCCCCATCTATATGAGCATGCATGTTCCTTACCTATTTTTAATTCATAACTGTTTCTTATCTATCTGCAGGTCCTTACATTTACTCATATCTTATTTTTCCATGCTCTTAGATCTCAATTTAAACCACATAAGTTCATAGGTTTATAGGATGTTACTAGGCTATTGACCTGAGGGTCTTCACAAGCCTAACTGTTAAACCCTAATATAGTACTAGAGGAGAGATATCACCTATAGCCAAGTTTTTTCTAGCAAGAACTACCCACGTTCAGGAGAGAATTGGAGCAACCCCCTGCAGAAATTTACAGTTTCTAATTCAGTCAGCCAGGTTGTCTTAAACATGGTCATGGATGTGCTCTTCTTGATATGGATTGGAAGCCTATTCCAGTGGAGTGGCAACCTCTGAAAAATGTATCTGTCTCTCCAGCAGGTTCTGTTTATATCACAGACTAGATTAAGTCCTGGGAACAGGTGAGTCTAGACCGATTTGGCTTATGAATGTGCAGCATTTCCTATAGATTTGAGTCAGAGATAGCCCTGTAAACCAGACATAGGTTGCCTCTAAGTAGTCTGTATGTTACTGAATACAGTGACAGTGACTTTAGTCTGTCTTTATAAGACGTGCTAGAGACCCTAACTTTTCTTAGCTAGCAATCTCTGAGGTCTCTCAAGTTGCTACACGTGTCTGGCATGGTACATAACAAAGGGAGCATTATATTCATAGTAGGCCTGATGAGCGATGAGTACAGGGGAGTTATAACCTCTTTTGCTCTTGAGGTGATGCTTTTGCTAATCAGGTGAGCAATGTAGAATGCCTTCCTCATCACAGTAGACACATGGTGATCAAAGTTGAGGTCACAGTCAACTTGCTTTCCCAGGCCTCTCACTACTGAATTGGTACTTAGGATATTATTCTTTATTTTATAATCAGCAGAGACATTGTTTTTACCAAAGGGAATGTTGATGCATTTTTTAGCATTTAGTTTGACTATGGCTTTGGCACCAAACACCCACAAACCTGGTTAACTACAGCCCTTCTGTTTTGGTCTGGATTTCTGAGAAGTATATGCCAAGCAGCAGGGAGCCTAGAAATGACCCTTGTGGGACCCCACTGGTGACAGGTATGCTGGTAGAGGTAAAGTCTACCACTTTCACTGAGTGTTGTTGATCTGTGAGTCAGTTTGCAACCTACCTGACAACATAGGAGTTGATATTCAACTGGGTTAGTTTGTCAGTGATGCCTGAATGGGGGACAGTGTCGAAGGCCTTGGCCAAGTCAAGATAGGCTGTGTGCACAGCTTTGCCCTCATGTTTGGCTCTGGTCCCATTTTCAAAGAAGTCCACCAGGTTTAGCAGGCATGACAAGACCTTGACAAAACCAAAGTGGGACAGATCCAAGGTTTGAAGGTCACCTATATCCTTATTTATGAGGTCTATGATGATTCATTCTATTGCCTTACAGATGAGTCTGGTTAAACTTACGGGTCTATAGTTACCCAGGTCTGTTGCTGAGCCACCCTTGTGGAGGTGGATAACAGTCACTGTTTTCCATTCAGTAGGGACAAAGCCAGTACTTAGGATGTGGTTGAATTGAGTGCCTAATGGAGTAGCTAGCACATGTTTTAGAACATTAAGAAAGCAGCCCAGAATGCCATCTGGTCCCATGCAGGCTGTGTTCTTAGCTTTGGAGAGAGCATTGATGACTTGCTCTTTGGAGATGCAGGGAGGAGGAGATGAAGACATGGTTTGTGGTATGGTTTGTGGGGGGGGGGGGGTGAAATTTTCACCAAACCTGTCTTCTAGCAGGTTTGCAATTTACATAGGGTCATTGTATGTGATGCAGTCCATAATTAGTTGAGTGCACATCTTAGTCCTACGTTTTGTGGACGTAGCTGAAGAAAGCCTTATGGTTACTCTCACTATGGTTGCGAAATGTTTCTCATAGTTGCTCTTAGAAGAGTTTACAAGTTGTCTTATTTGCTTGTTTAGGCTGAGAGTGTGCTCTTCCAGTTCTGGGATCTCACTTTTGTATTTTTAGACAGCAGCTTCTTTCACTTATTGTATAATTTATTAATGCTAGATGTCCACCTGGATGGCTTGTTTTTTTCTTGAGGATCTTACTTTAATCCTTTCCGACAAGGCTGTGTCTATACATTTGTGTAGATGTTTATGCAGGGCATTAGTGTAGACCTTAGTATAGCTGTCAATGCCATCTGTGGAAACTGCAGCTTGGAAGTTGATTATACCTTTCCTTAGAATGGCATAGTTAGCTTTGATGAAGCTTTTTAGCCTGACTTTCCTTTGGGGAGTTCTGGTGCTATTGCTACTTCAAAAATGATTTTAACCACTCTGGGCCCTACACCTGAGGCATTACATTGGTTACTCATATTGTTGAGGACCAGTTCTAGAATATTGGAGCCCCTTGTGGGGTCGTGCACTATTTGTTCCAGGGCATTTGAGTTAACAAAGTCCAGGCACTTTTGTGTGAGTGAGTTTGGGTTCATATAAGTTTTGGGAGTGGTTTCATATAAGTTTCACAATTAATGAAAGAAAAGTTGAAGTCACCCATGACTACGGTGTTAGATTGTACCTTAATAGTCCCAAGTAGCTCTAAATAAACCACCATGTTGCTACCATTGTATGTAAAGCTTTCTACATGGCCCTCCTCCTAACTAAGGGTATCTCATCCAGGGACAAAGAGGTCATAAGATCCCTGTATTCTTCCCTT
Source organism: Protopterus annectens (assembly GCF_019279795.1). Classification (NCBI taxonomy): domain Eukaryota; kingdom Metazoa; phylum Chordata; order Ceratodontiformes; family Protopteridae; genus Protopterus; species Protopterus annectens. The sequence goes on along the minus strand of NC_056731.1, from coordinate 1,560,818,567 downwards.
ACAAGGCCAATTATTGGGTGCAATGCCACCTTTGGCATGTACCTTGCAAAGCATATGCAGCAGCTAAAGAGACCACAGAGGTTCCTCAACAGGCAAATCCAGGGTCTCAAACACCTACCCTACACAGATAGGCTAAAGGCCATGTCCCTCTACCCAGTTTCATACAGACTCCTTAAAGGAGACCTCTGTCTGGCATACAAGACAATCTCAGACCCTGGCTTGATGGCACTGCTGCATATCCGCAAGTCAAGCTCCACTCGAGCAACCTGTATACGTGACTTCAAACTGGTCTGTGATATCAATAGGACTTGTTGGTGGGACAGATTTGTGTCCCAGAGACTCCCCCATCTGTGGAATAGACTCCATCTCCACATCCCTTTTTAAGTGCAATCTGGATGGCTGGATGTTAAACAGAAAATACACTCCTGGGATTCCACCTGCATGCCTGCTGGACAGGGGCTCTGGGTGCTGACTTATCTAGACAAGGTCTAAACTCTTGGCTAGGCTTATAAGGGCCTCGGGGCCAATAGCCTAGTAACCTCCTATGATATATAATCCTATGATCCTGTGTGGGTATCTTGGTTCATGGAAGGGGACCTTTCACTGATGATGACCTGAAGAGGGGTCTTACACATGGTAATTTGGACTTGGGGTAGCTCCATTGAGTTTTCTTGTCTAACCAGTCTAGAGGTGTAATTATCTTTAATGAAGACAGATACTCCACCTCCTTTGGTTCTCACACCTTCAATTTGCAGTATGAAAGTCTGGAAGGCATTGTAGAGCTACAAGGCCGGGGTACGTTCTGCAGCCTTGAGCCAGGTTTCTGTGAATGCGCAGACATCGACATCGTTCCAAGGAGAGGAATGCTTCCAGACAGTCCAGTGTTTGATATTTTCACATCAGTAATTTTGTTGCTGTGACCTTGTCTAAAAGAAGGCATTATGGGGGAGACATGTGCCTTAGCAAGCAACTGAAAGCCTAGAGGTGCCAGGTGAAGGCCATCTCTGGCAAAGCAGTGTGGTCTATCCACTATGTTGTCCCAGGCTGACAGGAACCAGAGCCCCTTAGAATGACACCAGAAACTAAGCCAATTATTGAAGTCAATCATTTTCAATTTTATATTATGGTATCATCCTAGGCAAAGGTAAAATGCTGCGGAAAGCTAGCGACATACCCTCCTGGGACACATATTCAGAGAGCTCAATCATGTCTCTGTTCATATAATCCAGAGAGGTACATCTGAAGGCGTTCACACCAACATGAACTATGATGGAGTCTTAATGGTACTTGTTGTTGTTGAGAGACTTGAGTGCATGTGTGATCTGGTGAATCCTTGCACCAGACAGGCAACTGACTGTAACCTTCTCCTTGTTTAACCATGTGAGAGGGGCATCTGTATGTCTCACTATAGAGTCACCTATAACTAAAACATTTGGAATACGTGTGCATTGCCTTGAGGGCTTATTTGGTGAGACACAAGCGCTAGTGTTTTATGTGTATTGAGTGCTTTGGGTGTTGTGTTAGGTGTAGCATGTTTGTGTTTTGCAGGTCTCTGGTGTTTAGTTAGGTTATTGGAGAGTACCTCTACATATGAAGGTTTATGTGTTGGGTGCATATCATGAATAGGAGTCATAGTGTGTGAGCTGATAACCTGTTTATTGTTGCTGTTCTGGATGTAAGAGAGCAGTGATTCCAGATTCTTAGTGTAGGAGCATCTCTCGCAAATTGTACTTGAGTGGTTTAGGAGTAAGGGGTTATCAGCTTACATGAGACAGTTGCTACACTGCCTCAAAAAACCCATGTCCACCAGTTTGGCAAGAGAAACAGAGGGAAACTGCCAGTCCATAATGCAAGATTTGAACCTGGTATCTCAGCAGATAAAGAGAACAAGATGGGGGTATCTGACAGGGAGCTATTCTATGGTGACTAACCTCTAGGGTGTACAGTAGAAAAATATGTTCTTATTTTTAGTGCTCAGACTACAAGCAGAACTGAATTCAGCCATTCTGAATCCAGTCTATTCTACAGCCAACAGAAGTGCAATAGAACAACAGAAAAAAGCAGGATAATTTTTTTTTTAATTAAATAAGCAACAGTGTAAAAAGCAGCACCGTTTATCATGAATTAATAATAGCAACAGAATAAAACAGCAGAAAGATCTTTTCTTTAATTTAAAATTAGCAGCATGTGTATTTTACTGCTGCACAATCAAGGTGCAGCAGTAAAATACAGTGCAAAACAGCAGCAAACAGTACAGTTTTATTTAAAACTGCTGAAGTACAGTCACAGTTTATAAGAGAAGTGCAAACAAAAAGTACTAAGAGCCCTTTTGTGGGTTACCCAGAGTAGAAAGACCAGGTAAACACCTACAGCCACTAAATGAATAATCCCAGTCCACCTAACATAAAAGCACAGTAAGAGAGTGTCTGGAGTGAAGTACTATGACAAACAAACATAAAAATACAGATACAGCAGTGTACCTTAAACAGCTCATAAAAGTATGATTATTCAATAAAAGTACTTCACTTTGTATAAATAAGACAACAGCCGCTCAATTGTGTATAACATATAGTGACTATGTCTGTATTAAGTAACAAAACAGTTTTACTTGTTCAAATAACTATTCTCTTTATTTACCTACAGTATACACGTATAACACAATTATAGTCTGGCAGGTAAGGCAGAGGAGTAATGCTCTAAGCTGTTAATGAGCTGTCTCCTGTGTGCATGGTTTGATTTCATCCACCTTTATTCGCTTATTATGTGACTCTAAGTAAATCACTCAACCAAACAGGTTGACCCTTCAAAGGAACAGATGTGTCTAGTGGGCTTACCTGGTTAACTAATACGGAAAAATACACTTATTACCCATTTTTGCTCTACACTCTAATATTAACAATTTCCGTAGCCCTCCTATAGTAATATTTAACACTTTAACTTCTAAATTAGTCATCATAACTGCTATCCTCTATGACACGTTTATCCCCAAAGTCCATATTATTTTCCTTCCTCACATTTGTTAGAATTCTTTCTTTACTATTCTTTCTTTTCTATTAGAAATCTATTCCAAACTGATAAGTACACTTTTTGCAACTTAATTTGCACTGTGCTGTATTTATGTATTTGCTTATTATTTATACATTTGCTATATTGTTTCCTCTTCCACCCTCCTGTCGGTATCTTGCTCTTATACTTCGCGACTTTGCAGCTGTAAATTTCATCTGGAACACTCTCCGCAGTCTAGTGTCATTAGCTCATTTTACCTGTTACAAAGAGAAAATTTGAGAAGAAGGCCAACACACTTAGTTTTTTAAGCTTGAATTATCTTCTGCTCCTCCTTTCTCCCTTTCCACTTTACTAAAAAAATAAAAAAATAAAAAAAACGTTGCTAGAACCTCCCTATGTTCTGACTGAGTGTGCTTCTCAGCTGATAAGTATATTTTTGTCACTTTTTAACTGTTCAGAGTTAAATAAAACAATAATTGAATTCAGCTCAGAATAGATTTTGAATAAATTGCATTTATTTAAACTGTATTTGCTTTAATACTACTACACACAGAAGTGTGCTAGCTTGCACTGCACTTGAATTGTTTTTAGTGCTGTTTTAGCTGTTTTTCTGTAAAAAAAATGTAGCTGCTTTTCTGTAAAAAAAAAATAAAAAATCTAAGCTTGTTCCTACCTTTCCTGTAACTAGTCTAGTCCAGATACAGATTTGATGTATCCAGGACTGTTTGTAAGCTTCTGAGCCGCCAAGCCTTTCTGTGTTGGAGGGAAGTTTTCTAGCTTATCAGTGGGAGTGGTAAGCACTAGGTAGCCTATCTACCATAGGAGGAGTGGTTTCTGGCCCAGAAATTGTAGTTTATTGGCTGTTTGGGCAATTTTCCATCTTTTCAACTTTTGGTTTAGAAGCCTGCGTTTGCACTTGTTTCCCACCTTTCCTGTAACTAGTCTAGTCCAGATACAGATTTGCTGTATCCAAGACTGTTTGTAACTTTCTGAGCCCCCTAAGCCTTTCTGTGTTGGAGGGAAGCCTTCTAGCTTATCAGTGGGAGTGGTAAGCACTAGGTAGCCTATCTACCAGAAGAGGAGTGGTTTCTGGCCCAGAAATTGTAGTTTATTAGTCATTTGGGCAGTTTTCCATCTTTTCAACTTCTGGTTTAAAAGCCTGCATTTGCACTTGTTTCCCACCTTTCCTGTAACTGGTCTATTCCAAATACAGATTTGCTGTATCCAGAACTGCTTGTAAGCTTCTGAGCCCCCCAAGCCCTTCTATGTTGGAGGGAAGCCTTCTAGCTTTATCAGTGAGAGTGGTAGGCATTAGGTAGCCTTTCTACCACAAGAGGAGTGGTTTCTGGCCCATATATTGTAATTTATTGGCCATTTGGCCAGTTTTTCTATCTCTTTCAACTTTCTGGTTTAAAAGCCCACATTTGTGCTTGCTTCTTGCCTTTCCTGTAACTAGTCTAGTCCAGATACAGATTTGCTGCATCCAGGACTGTTTGTAAGCTTCTGAGCGGTGCCAAAGTCTGTTCTTCAATTTTTCCCCTAGATCTGCTAGTTCTCTCCTTTCCTTCACTTTTACTAGCTTATTAGTCTAACACTTTACCAGACTTAAAAATATCAAACAAATGAAAGAAAAAGTGCCAATCAGTCACCAATAAATGAAACAAAGACGTCTTGTAGCAATTATTGTAGCACACAAAAGTGCTACCAGCACTAAACATTCTTCATGTAAACAGCTCCAGTACTTATTATTAATGCCCACCCCTCCAGGCATGTCTAAAAGTAATTCCCTGTGCTTTCTCCTATTAACCTGGTGGACTTGGGCATCCTGAGGCAATGTAGCAACTGCCTCATGTACACTGACAACCCTCTCCTCTTACCTCCCAACACTCAGACTTGTGAGAGATGCACTTATATATCCAAACTGGAAGTCACACACTCTCCAGACAAGACTGGAATAGCTGGTCAAGAGGAGAAGGTCAACACGTGCACCACACCACATGGAACACATAGCCTTCCAAAACACACACCAGCACTGCCGTCACATAAAAATGCAAACCATGCACCCACCTTTGTGGAGGCTCTCAATAAAAATCTACCCAAACAGCAGGGACCTCCAAGGGACAAACACACTCGACTACCACAACACAATAATCAAGAGACACATAACCCTCCTAAACAGTGTGCCACTCAACCAAAGCCCCTAAGGCAAAACAGCATGTCCAACATACTGGTCACTCTCCACAAAGGAGGAGCAGCTACAGACCCTGGGAACTATCACCCCATTAGCCTGACAAGTCTGATATGCAAAGCTATAGAATGCATCAACATGGACCTAATAAACAAGGATATAGGGAATCTCTAAACTCTGGATCTCACACAGTTTGGTTTTGTGAAGGGTAGATCATGCCTGCTCAACTTGGTCAACTTCTTTGAGTCAGTCACCAGAGCTGTGGATTAAGGTAAGGTGGTTCACCTACCTTGGTCTGGCCAAGGCCTTTGATACTATTCCCCACTCAGGAATCATAGAAAATCTCACTAAGCTAGGCATCAACCCCTATATCGCAAGGTAGGTTGCAAAATGGCTCACAGGTAGAACCCACAGTGTAAAAATAGCTGACTCAAGTCAGACTGCTGACCAGTCACAAGTGGAGTCCCACAGGGTTCGGTCCTTGGTCCTCTCCTGTTTGGTATCATCTTCTCTGAAGTCCAGGCCAACATAAAAGGAGTCTGGCTGACAAAGTTTGCAGGCAATTGCAAGTTGGGAGCTATTATTAAATCCCCAAGTGGTGTTGACATCCTACAGAAAAGCTTCACTGAGACCAATGACTGGTGTCAAATCCATGGCCTAAAGCTCAATGCCAAAAAATGTGTCATCATCTCCTTTGGGAAAAACCCAGTTCCCATGAATTACCACATCAATAGTAGTCTGCTGAACATAGAAGGTGTTGTAAGAGATCTGGGAACACAGGTTGACAGCAACCTCTCTTTTGACCAACACATTACCACTTTGGTCAGAAAGTCCTTCTATGTGGCACATCTCATTACTAATGGTTTTGCATCCAGGACATAAGAGGTCATTGTCTCACTCTACTCTTCCTTCGTTAGGCCAGTCATTTGCGTACAATGCCCCATTTGGCATGTACCTTACTAAACACCTGCAACAACTGGAGAGGCGACAAAAGTACCTCACAAAGAGGATCCTAGGCCTTAAACATTTGTCCTATATGGACAGACTCAAAAACTCCAACTATTCTCTGTCTCATATTGCCTACTTAGAAGTGATCTCTGGTTGAATTACAAAGCCATGTCTGACCCAGCTCTGTTAGAAATGCTACATCTAAAGAAATCCCAATCCCTCCACACCACATGCTCCAGAGCCCTCAATCTTATTACCACAATCAACAGAACATGCTGGATGGACAGGTTCATAACCCAGAGACTGCCCATGCTATGGAATAGACTTCCCATACATGTCAAACAGAGCACCTCACTAGCCCTCTTAAAGAGAAATCTTGATGAGTAGATGGGAAATAGAAAATTCACCCCAGGGATTACTCCAGTAGCTTTACTCAACAGAGGCACTGGGAACTAAGGTTGGGTGGCACGATGCCAGGTTAATCCTATGGGCTAGGCTTGTAAAGGCTCCAGGGCCATTAGCCTAGTACACATGTATGAACCTTTTTAACATGTTTAATATCTAACACATATATCTGCTCTTACCTTTCTACAGTATCATAAAACAGTAAATCTTCAGAGTTCATTTATTAAAATGATAAAATTAAGTGATCCAATAGAAAATTATCACTTTTCCTTTTTTTTTTTTTTTTTTTTTTTTGTATCTTATTGCCCAGAAATTTTTTTTTTTTCTCTATTGGAGCCCCTGGTCCCACCAGGGGCTCCAGTATCCTAGACCTGGTCATTACCAACATGGAAAATCAATGCTCCACACCTATGGTCACCCACTTGTCGGTCAGGTCAGACCATAAGCTAATCACCCTTAACATCCACATCCCACCCCCACCCCCAGTAAGGAAACCTCCATAAAAAACTTCTCCAAAGCCAACTTAATGCTACTCAAGTCAGAAGTTACAAACTTCATGACACCCATGCAGATGTGAACAGAAAGTTCAACTGCTGAGTCCTACACCAAGGCACTGTACGAGCACATCCACTCATGCATGAATCATGCCATCCCAAATAGAACCAAGATGCTCTCCTCCAAAAAAAGGAAGCCAATCTGGTGGTCCCCTGCCATAAACAAACTTTACAGCAAAAGGAAGAAACCGTTGCAGAAAAGAGGAAATCCCAGGATGGAAAAATCTCCCTTACCAGCCTTAGTAAGAAGCTGAGATCCCTCATAAAATCCTCCAAAGCTACTTACGAAAATAAAATTGCCAAAGATTCCAAAGACAACCACAAGGCATTCTATATATATGTCAAGAATCTAAAGGCCAATGCTCAGATCTGCTCTGAGCTACAACAGAATGGCAATAAATATACTGATCCCAAGGATATTGCCAATATCCTGGCAGATCAATTTAATGCCAACTTCACCCCCCTCTCACCCCTTAAATGGCCCATCTCAATTCCAGAACATTGCCAAATTCCGGTAATAACGGCCACACAGGTAAAAAAAACGCACTCTCCAAAGCTAAGATTACAGCATTCATGGGACCAGATGACATCCTGGGCTGCATACTACATGAACTACAAAATGAACTGGCACCTCACCTAAGTGTCATGTTTAATCACACCCTCACCTCAGGCTTCATGCCCACTGAGTGGTGCACAGCTACAGTTATCCCACGCCACAAGGGGGGATCCACCTTGGATCCTAGGAACTACCGCTGCATTAGTCTGACAAGTCTGATCATGGAACTTATAAACAAAGACATTGGCAACCTTGAAACACTGGACCCCACCCAGTTTGGGTTCGTGAAGGGCCGATCTTGTCTCCTGAACCTGATTCACTTCTTTGAATCAGTCTCCAGAGCTGTGGATGAGTGTAAGGCAGTCCGCACCATCTACCTGGACCTCACCAAGGCCTTTGACAACATCCCCTACTCTGGAATCATAGATAAACTTACTAAGCTGGGCATTAATCCCTATGTCACTCGATGGGTTGCCAACTGGCTTACTGACAGAAGCCACACTGTAAAAGTAGCTGACTCCAAATCCAGCTCCAAACAAGTGACAAGTGGAGTACCTCAGGGTTTAGTCCTGGGACCTCTCTTGTTTGGCATCTACTTCTCTGAAGTACAGGCCAACACTAAGGTACTCTGGCTAACAAAGTTCTCAGATGACTGCAAACTGGGAGCCATTATTAAATCCCCAAATGATGTTGATACTCTACAAAAGGGTCTTACAGACACAGATGCTTGGTGTCAGAGCCATGGGCTCAAGTTCAATGCCAAGAAATGTATATCTATCCCCTTTGGGAAAAAATATGTACCATGAATTACCACATAGGTGGCAGTACACTAAATACCAAAAGTGTGATAAGAGACTTAGGGACACAGGTGGACAGTGGTCTCACCTTCAATAATCACATCACCACTACAGTCAGGAAATCCTTCTATGTGGCACACCTAATCACTAAGGGCTTTTCATCCAGAAAAAAGGAGGTCATTGTCCCACTGTACTCATACCTCATTAGACCCATTATAGAATACAATGCCCCATTTGGTATGTACCTCAAAAGACATCTGCAACAAAAGGCCACAGAAATGCCTCACTAAAAGAATCACAGGCCTAAAGCAGATGTCCTATGCTAACCACCTTAAAAAACTCCAGCTATACTCTGTCGCATATCGTCCACTCCAAGGCGATCTCTGCTTAACATGCAAGGCCATGTCAAACCCAGAACTGTTGGACATGCTACACTTAAAGAAATCCCAATCCCTCAGAGCCACACACTCCAGAGATCTAAACCTTGTCATCACGATAAACAAAACATGCTGGAGGGATAGGTTCCTGACCCAGAGACTCCCCAGACTCTAGAATAGACTGCCCATACATGTCAAGCAGAGCACCTCTTTGGCCTTCTTCAAAAGGAACTTTGATGACTGGATGGGAGAAAGGAAATTCACCCCAGGGATCACATCAGTCACCCTGCTAGACAGGGGTCCAAGGAAGTAAATAGTGTGGGAAGAAATAGCCAGGGAATTGTTATGGCTTGGCTTGTATAGGCCCTAGAGCCAATAGCCTAGTACCAACCTATGAACCTATTGTAGTACCTAACAATGCCTAGTAAAATCTGTGCATCATTCATCCCCCACTTCTTTGGTTTTATTTCCCCCTCCTACTTCTGAATTACATTCCTTTCCTGACTTCTCATTCATTTTTTACTTCATTTCCTCTTCCCCTTTGTTTGCTCTTCTTCACTTCCACATTATTTTGATTGCTTTGTTCCATATTTTGTGTGACATCACTTTCAGCCTATGTTTCTTTAGTATTATCCTGATCTCCTTTACCACAATTCATCCATCGAAGTCCCCACTTTACCACATTTTATGCACATTAATTCATTTACAATTTCTTGTAACATGGTACCATTCTCCACAATGGCTACACCTTCTTTTATTGCATTCACTAATCAAATGATTTTCATCTCCATTGTAATAACACATTATAAGTTGACCAAAATAATAAACATTTCCCCTCATCCAGTCAATACTTATAATCCAAGTCATATAATTTATTTCCTCATTTGCTTCCATCAAAGCTAGTCACAGTTTTCATGTCATAGTTCACAGTTTTCTTTCATTTTTTATTGATTTATTTTTGTAATACTGTGTGGATTTAGGATCATAGTTTCAGTGGTTCACAGGTGTTTACTAGGTTAATGACAATAAGGGCCTTTTTAAGCCTAGCCATGCATCCCAAATCTCTGAGAATGTCTGATACCCTTGATAAATGTAAGCAGGGGTCTGGGAGATGAACCATTTACAGGTTATCCATGTCCATTAGACATAGGTGCCAAACCAGGGTTGAATTTCCATTTCTCATCCAATTGTCCAAGTTTCACTAGAATTGGGTTAGAGAGAAACTGTGCTTCCAATGGATGGGAAGCCTGTTCCATAGAAGTGGTAGTCTCTGTGATGCATACCTATCGATCTATTTATATCACTGGCAAGGTTTAAGTCTTTAGAATGGGTAATTCTGGTGCTGTTTGTTTTGTGGATATGCAGGAGATCTATCAGAGTGGGGTATGAGAATGCCCTGTATGCCAGTCCTAGATCTCCCATGAAAAGCATGTATGAGACAGAATACAGGGATAGGGCCTTGAGTGGTCTGTATAAGACATTTTACTTACGCCCTGAATTCTTTTAGTGAGTAATCTCTGTTGACATTCCAGGTGTTGGATATGCCTGCTTAGGTACATACCAAATGGGGTATTGTACTCAATGATAGGTCTGATGAATGCCGGATACAGTGAAACAATGACTTCCTTGGACTTAGATGCCACACATTTGTTTATAAGTTGTGCAACATAGAATGATTTCCTCACCACTGTAGACATGTGATGATCAAAGGCTAGATTACTACCTATGTGACTCCCTAAGTCCCAGACTACTGGGTCAACCCTAAGTGGTGTGTTGTCAATATGATAACTGCCAGGGATGGATGACTTCCCAAAGGATACTATTATGCATTTCTTGGCATTTAGTTTTAGTCCATGGCTCGGGCACCAATTGTTTGTCTGTGTCAGCCCCTCCTAGAGAAAATTTGCAGCAGCGTGAGATTCAATGACAGCTCCTAATATGCAGACATCTGCAAATTAAGTCAGAGACCACTGACATTGGCCTTGACTACTGAGAAGTAAATGCCAAAAAGAAACAGTCCAAGGACTGATCCATGAGGGATTCCACTTTTGACTGGCCTCCCCAATTCTAACTTCCTAGGTCTTGTCTGTGAGCCAGTTGACAATCCACTGGCTGACATATGGGTTTGTACCTTACCTCTTGAGTTTGTCAACAATGCCAGAGTGGGGTATTGTGTCAAATGCCTTCGCCAGGTTAAGATAGGCAGTATGAATAATTTTTCCTCATCCATTGCTTTGGTGGCCTTCTCAAAGAAGTCCACCAGGTTGAATAGGCATGATCTGCCCTTGAGAAACCCAAACTGGGTTGGGTCCAGTGTCTGGAGGTTTACTATATTTCAGTTGATAATCTCCATGATAACTCTTTCCATTGCTTTACATATAAGACTAGTGAGGCATATGGGTCTGTAGTTTCCAGGGTCTGTAGATAGCCCACCTTTTTGCAGAGGGATAACTGTTGTCTTTGTCCATTTAGGAGGCATGAAGCCTATTTGGAGGCTACAGTTAAAAAGTTAACTGGCCCTGATAGGTCATGTTTCATGCTATTTAGAAGGCATCCTGGGATATTGTCTGGGCCCATTGATGCAGTGTTCTTGGTCTTATAGAGAGCATTAATGACCTCTTCCCTAGAGGTAGTAGGGGGAGTTATATTTGATGATATTTCCTGAGAGAAGCTTGAGGGGGAGAGAGGGGTAAAGTTGGAGCTGAATTTATCAGCCAGGAGGTTTGCTATGTCTTCTGGCTCAGTATAGGTGGCTCCATTTGCAATGAGCTTTGCACACAATTGTATTCTGAGTCTGAAGTTGCGGACATAGCTAAAAAATGTTTTGTGGTTGTTCTTGGCCTAGGAGGTCAAACTTACCTCAAATTTGGCTTTGGTAAACTTTATTCGTCCTCTGAGTTGTTTGTTTAGTTTGATGAGATTGCTTTTATCCTGCTGTGTGCTGCACCTCCTACATTTTGCCATGACTTTCTTCCTTCTGTTATACAGCCTCTTGATTCTGTGATTTCACCAGGGTGGCTTGATTTTGAGTTAGTTCTGTGCTTCCGAAATCGCAAATCATAGTTTCCTCTATGCAGCTATTAACATGCTTGTACAAGGTTTCTGTGAATACTTATGCATAGGCCACAGTGTTCTCAGGGTTTATGGGGCTTGAAATATTGCCAGTTTATCAGTTAATAGCAGGAAGTCAGCCTTAGAGTACTTTCTGAATATTTCATGTTTAGCTAGGAGTGTAGGTTTTATTTTTACTTCAAAGGAGACCATTTTGTGGTATGACCTTACCAGGGAAGGCATTACAGCAGGGGGGTGTGCGGCACTCTCCCATATTAGTGAGGACCAGATCCAGTATGGTTTCACCCCTGGTGGGTTTATTGACTGTCTGGTCCAGTTCCCTATCAGAAGAGTGATTGCTGAAAATAGCAAATGCTCTTCTGTTGAACTGTAAAGTTCAAAAGCTGAGAATGTCAAAGCCATGGAACTGCAATTTTTTTTCCCAGGGAAAAAAATTGCTGGATCGTTCTCGGGACTTCGCTGTTTTCTCCACTGTGGTGTGATTTTGGAGTTAGCATATTTAAGTCGGGTGGGGGTGTGTGGTGGGCGAAGCCTCCCACTTTATTTTGTTTGTATATATATATATATTTTTTTTTTTTTTTGGATCAGCACATTTTTTCCCTGGGAAAAGATTCACTCATCCGTAACTTTGACATTTTTGGCTTTCAAACTTTAGAGTTCGGCAGAATAGTGTTCGCTATTTTTAGCGTTCGCTGCTCTAATATAGATACTCTGGTCCAGGGAGTTTGTGTTTACAAAATCCAGGAATCTCTGTGTATGTACGTTTGCTGTTGTATAGGATTCCTATTTAATAGTGGGGTAATTAAAGTCACCCATGAATATGGTATTGGATAAGATGGTTAGTGTTCCTAATAGGTTTAAATACATGATATGGGTTTCCTGGGTCATAGAGGGGGCCTATAGCTTGCAAGGAAGTGGCATTGGATTTTGCCTGTGGTGATTTGAACATGGAACAGCTCAAGTGCATTGTCCTGTTTGGCCAGTCTTGAAGTATATTTATCTTTGATGTAAATAGAGACACCTCCACTTTTAGTCCCTGCCTGTGAAGTAGCTGACTTAAATGTGTGGAAGGCATTATAGCCTAGCACTGTTGGTGTGCTCTCTGCAGCTTTAAACAATGTCTCAGTGACCACACAGATGTCAGCATTCTCTAGGGTAAAGAGAGCTTCTAGGGAGTGCAGTTTTTTGATTAGACTCATAGCATTGAGCAGTAATACCTTTAGATTTTCTTGGTTTGGATTTGCTGTCAGAAGTACTTTTAGTTTGGCGTTGCCTAAAAAAGGAACTATGGGGAAAGACAATGTTTTAGCTAATATTCAAAAGCCTAGAGGGGAGAGGTGCAGACCATCCCTGGTAAAGCAGCATGGCCTGTTGACCATCTCCTTCCATGCTGACAACAATTGCACCCCCTTAGAATGACACCAGAAACTAAGCCAATCATCTTTTGTTCATATTGTGGCATCATCCTTGGAGAAGTTTAAATACTGCTCAATGTTAGGCTCATACCAGCCTGATACACATATTCCGAGAGCTCCATGATGTGTCTCTTCATATAGTCTTGGGCGGTATGTGACAGACAAGTATCATTTACTCCCACATGGACTATGACTGAGTCATATTGGTAATTGTGGTCCAATGACATGAGTGCCTGGGTAATGTGGCAGATCCTAGCCCCTGATAAGCAGCTGACCGTGACTTTCTCCTTACTCAGTCTGGTGAGAGAGACATCAGTGTGCCTCACAATGGAGTCTCCAATGCCTAGAATGTTGGATTGCTTAGTGGCTTGCCTTATGGGCTTAGAGGTAAAGGCTCCATGAGATGTAGCTCGTGTGTTGATGTGGGTGTTGTTGTGAAAGAGTGCATTTGGGGCTGCTGAGGGTATTTGTTATGTATACTTCATCTAGGAGGTCTTTGTAATTTAGGAAGGTTACAATTAAGTGCCTCAGCATATATGGGTCGATATGTCTGATTTGAATTGTGTGTGATGGGTGCAGCATGTGTACTACTGACAACCTTATTGACATTAGGAGTAGTTTTATGTGAGAGCTTTGCCTTCAGTGACATTGTGTAAATACATTTCTACATAAATCATCAAAATAACTCTTAATGTTAGTTCAGAGGGTTAAGGTTATCAGCTATAGTTAAGTAAACAAAATAAGAGAGAAAGCACCACGACTGGAGCAGGTTTCACAGCAAATACAATGTTTTAATGTAAAAGTAAGCACTTTCACACCCCAAAGGACGCTTCTTCAGACTTCAATACATTCAAAAGAAAGACCCAACATATTTATAGTACTAAAATCAATTAAATCACAATCAGCTTAAAACAATCACTCAATTAAACAATGAAGCCATGTAAAAACTGATAGGTATATGCCTATAATATTAATGTTGTGTCTTTCAGCTTTTCCCGGTTAGGGGTCGCCATAGCAGAACTCCGGTCCACTAATGATTGGCAGTAGATTTTTACGTGCCAAGTTGCCAGCTCTGATGCACAACCTTCAACGAAGGTACACCCATTCACGCATGTCTCCACACAGAAGACGCTCTAGCTGAGAATCGAACAGGACAGCGTCTTACTGTGAGGTGACAACGCTACCGCAGCACCACCACCGCAGTAATATATGCCTATAATATTAATATATATCCCATTTTAAGATTAATGCTTTAGAACATGTACAGACATTTGTTAATATATGTATTTTTAATATATGTATTTTTAATATATGTATTTTTTAATATATGTATTTCTTTTTAATATATGTATTTTTTCTTTTATATATATATATATATATATATATATATATATATATATATATATAGATATATATATATATTGTATAGAATAGTTTGCATATGTATTAGTATAGGAATATACCTATTACTTTAAGAAGTTTTTGCATGGCTTCATTGTTTAATTGAGTGATTGTTTTAAGCTGATTGTGATTTAATTGGTTTTAGTACTATAAATATGTTGGGTCTTTCTTTTCAATGTACTGAAGTCTGAAGAAGCGTCCTTTGGGGCATGAAAGTGCTTACTTTTACATTAAAACGTATTTGCTGTGAAACCTGCTCCAGTCATGGTGCTTTCTCTCTTATTTTGTTTACTTAATTTGGGTTCTTTTTGGGAGAAGCTCTACACACTAGTCATTGTGTGTTTTTGGATATCAGCTGTAGTTCTTGTGGTACAGGGTTTGATTCCCTCAGTGCTCATTTGCCTACTGTTTAACCCTGATCAAGTCACTTAACCAGACATTTCTCTTAGGTCACTCCTAAAAAGGAACTGTATTCAGTGGACCCATCTGGTTAACAAATGGGTGTTTATTTATGTTCTCTTCTGAAAAAATGCTATTCCAAAACTACAAAAAAAAAGAAAAAAACATAGCATGCTTTCTCTCAATGTCCTTTGTCAGGGAAAACACATATAAATTACATTGATGTACATTTTTTCGCCCTTAAGCATAAACACATTCATTATTAAATTACAAGTCTTAAAAGTCAATTGACAAAAACTTTCATATCTAAATATATTAGGGAATGAAATGTTACTGGTGTAAAACCTAGTGGTTCTACCACCCTGTTTCATATTTCAAACAGGATATGTACGAGGGTAGTGTGACAGTGGTGAGGTCTGCGGTGGGAGTGACGGATCCATTTAAGGTGGAGGTGGGATTACATCAAGGATCAGCTCTGAGCCCTTTCTTATTTACAATGGTGATGGACAGGTTGACAGATGAGATCAGACAGGAGTCCCCGTGGACTATGATGTTTGCAGATGACATTGTGATCTGTAGTGAGAGTAGGGAACAGGAGGAGGAGACCCTGGAGAGGTGGAGATATGCTCTAGAGAGAAGAGGAATGAAGGCCAGCAGGACTAAGACAGAATATACGTGTGTGAATGAGAGGGAGGATAGAGGAATGGTGAGGATGCAGGGAGTAGAGGTGGCAAAGGTGGATGAGTTAAGTACTTGGGATCAACAGTTCAGAGAAATGGTGAGTGTGGAAGAGAGGTGAAGAAGAGAGTACAGGCAAGATGGAGTGGGTGGAGAAGAGTGTCAGGAGTGATTTGTGACAGACAAGTACCAGTAAGAGTGAAAGGGAAGGTCTACAAGAGGGTAGTGAGACCAGCTATGTTATATGGGTTGGAGACAGTGGCATTGACAAAAAGGCAGGAGTCAGAGCTTGACGTGGCAGAGTTGGAGATGTTAAGATTTGCACTGGGTGTGACAAGAATGGACAGGATTAGGAATAAGTATATTAGAGGGTCAGCCCAGGTTGGAAGGTTTGGAGACAAAGCCAGAGAGGCAAGATTACATTGTTTTGGACATGTGCTGAGGAGGGATGCAGAGTATATTGGGAAAAAATGCTAATGATGAAGCTGCCAGGTAACAGGAAAAGAAGGAGGCCTAAGATAAGGTTTATGGATGTGGTGAGAGAGGACATGCAGGTGGTTGGTGTGACAGAGCAAGATGCAGAGGACAGGAAGAAATGGAAACAGTTGATCTGCTGTGGTGACCCCTAATGGGAGCAGCCAAAAGAAGAAGAAGAATGGCGTGGTCCTTTCAAAAACAATATGTACTGTTTATCTCTGTTCTGTGAATGTTCATTCTATACACTGCTTTTGCTCCATTAGCACTGCTACAATAACTTGTCTATCTTACCAGAATAGCTTTCAGAAGACCTTAGTAAACCACTTATTTTCTACCATTTCCTCTTGTAATTTGCAATCTATTGCTGCTCATTCCTGGCCACTGGTAATAGGTTCATAGTTTCATAGGATGATGCTAGGCTATTGGCCCAGAGACCCTTATAAGCCTAGCCAAGAATTTCGCCTATGTTCCCACAAAGTCATCACCTGTTTCCCCTGTCCAGCAGGGACACAGGTGAGATCCCAGCAGTATATTTTCTGTTTCCCATACAGTCATCCAGGTTCATCTTAAAGAGGGCTATAGAGGTACTCTGCTTGACATGGAGAGGGAGTCTATTCCACAGACAGGCATCTTTGGGACACAAATCTATCCTGCCAACAAGTTCTATTAATGTCACAGACCAGGGTAAGGCCTTGCATGTGGGTTGTACAAGTGGAGTTTCTCTTACGGATATGCAGCAACTCCATCAAGGCTGGGTCTGAAATGGCCTTGTATGCCAGACACAGATCATCTCTGAGCAGTCTGTATGAGACTGAGTAGAGGGACAGGGCTTTTAGCCTATCTGTATAGGATACGTGTTTGAGACTCTGGATTTTCTTGGTCAGGAACCTCTGTGGTCTCTCCAGCTGCTGCATGTGCTTGGCAAGGTACATGCTGAAGAAGGCATTGTACTCAATAATGGGTCTGATAAGGGAGGAGTACAGGGCTGTTTTGACTTCCTTGTTCCTGGATGAAATACCCTTATTTATGAGGTGGGCCATGTAGAAAGCCTTCCATCCAATGGAAGCAACATGGTAGTCAAAAGTCAGGTTGCTTTCATCCTGGATGCCCAAGTCTCTCATGACTGTTTGCATGGTTAGTACATTGTTATTAATGTGATAATTAGTGGAGATGACATTTTCCCCAAAGGGGATAATGATGCATTTCTTGGCATTCAGTTTAAGGCCATATTTCTGGCACCAGTCATTAATTTTGGTAAGGCCCTCTTGGAGAATGTTCACATCACTAGGGGAATTTAAGACAGCACCCAGCCTGCAGTCATCTGCAAACTTGGCCAGCCACAGACCACTGGTTTTGGCTTGCACCTCAGAAAAGTATATCCCAAACAATAGAGGCCCCAAGACCGATCCTTGGGGTACACCGCTCGTTACAGGTCTACTACTAGAGGTGGCTTCCCCTACTTTGACTGAATGGATTCTATCAGTGAACCATTTAGCTACCCATCTGGTAGCATAAAGGTAGATGCCTAGCTGGAAGAGTTTGTCAGTTATGCCCCAGTGGGGAATAGTGTCAAAGGCTTTGACTAGGTCAAGGTAGGCATTGTGCACTGTCTTCCCCTTGTCTATGGCTTTGGTGACTGTTTCACAGAAGTCGACCAAGTTTAACAGGCATGATTTCCCTTTGACAAAACCAAACTGTGTGGGGTCAAGCGTTTGGAGGTTGCCAATGTTCTTGTTTATAAGGTCCATGATAATGTGTTCCATGGCCTTGCAGATCAGGTTAGTTAGGTTGATGGGCCCATAACTGCCTGGGTCAATGGATGCTCCACCTTTGTGTAGAGGGATGATAGTGGTTGTCCTCCATTCAGCTGGGATGAAGCCGGTGCTCAGGGTTTGGTTAAATAGGGTGTCTAATGGAGCTGAGAGCTCATGCCTGAGATCATGTAGGATACAGTCAGGGATATTATCGGGTTTCATGGACACTGTATTTTTTGCATTTGAGAGGGCATTAAGGACCTGCTCCCTGGTGATGATGGGAGGGGGGCCAGGTGCTGGGGATGTCCTGGTTTACTGATGGGGGTACAGGAGGGTGAAGGTTTTACTGAACCTGTCTGCCAGCAGGTTGGCTATATCTATGGCGTCTGTGTATGTGGTGTTACTGACCACCAGTTCAGAGCACATTTGGGTGTTGCCTTTGAGATTGCGGACATATATGAAGAAGGCCTAGTGATTGTCCTTGGTGGATGTGGCCAATTTGGACTTGAAGTTAGCCTTAGAGGATTTCACCATTGACCTTATTTGCTTGTTCAGACAAAAAAGAGATTGCTTCCAACTTGTCACCTACTCCTTCTTGACCCTGAACAGCAATTTTTTCTTCTATTATAGAGTTTGTTTATTGCTGCTCTCCACCAGACAGGTTTACTCTTCCTTGAGGAAGATGATTTGGTCCTGTCAGGTATTGCTGAATCCATACAACTATGTAGGTGCTCATATAGTTTTTTGGTGTAGGTTTGGACATTAGTGCTAGTTCAAACTGAAGGGATGGTAGCTGTGAAGCTGCTTATACCTGCTTTGAGGATTCTATAGTCAGCTTTGGAAAAGTTTTTTTTGTTTGACCCTGACAAGGTGGGGGGGGGGGGGCATCAGGGGAGATGGTAACTTCAAACGGGATCGCTTTATGGTCAGATCTTACCAAGGATGATGACACTGTTGGAGTGCTACCATGACTACTCATGTTGGATATTTTCATCTCTCGTAGGGGTGTCGACCAGCTGAGCCAATGTATCGGCATTGATGAAGTCGGGGAATTTCCACTATTCTCTTTTTTGTGCATTTTTGTACTGCTTCTACTTAAACAGGTGACTTGTTTCACTTGACTCTCACTTCTCTAGCATTTCCCTCAAGGTTGGAGTATCTAGCATTGCCTTCTTGTAATTTCACTTCCTGAGTCTAAAACATTTCTTCCACGTTATCAGAAGACTGCATAATATTGTACTATCCTGGTCTCTCAAGCATAGTGTCCTCCAACATTATTTGCTTCTGCCCCTCTATCTTCCCACAGGAATGAGTGCTGTACCTTCCTCTAATGAAAAGACAAGTGGAATTCCCTGATGCACTGAGAAAAATTTCCTCAATGAATAAGTACTTCCTTATCATGTCTCCCCGAAAAATAGGCTTCTGATGTAGTGAGACTAAGCCAGTCAACAAAGCATAAATAAATAATTACAAATAAATTAAATGTCCCTACTCCTTTTTCATCTGTTTTATTTATTGTTTGTACTATTTATACAGGGATGCATTATGTTATGCAACACTATTTTGTTAAAATACGTCATATTATTGAATGTATAACCTTCACTTCCTTCAAATTTTTCCTCCACACTTTTATGCACTATAGCTTTAGTTTGTGCAAGATTTCTGACAGCTTCACAGCATTTTGCAGAATGATATATTTGTAAATTAGTTTAAATAGTTAAACTTTTTAACATGGCAAAAATCATGAGTTATATTATCTGGGGACTTAAGGACTCCCAGACAATGCCTATATGCTAGCCATGGGTAGCAATATATAGTGGATTATCAGACTGTTGCATACTGAGGCACTCTAAAGTATCCCATAACACCCAACATTATGCGTATTCATTTGAGTTTTACTTCTGTCTAATCCTGCTTTTGTTAATGGAAAATCTACACAGCCTTCCATGGTGACCCTTGCCACAAAACATTCTTGACAAATGAACTTAAGATTTTTTACAACTTCTTTGTAGTAATATTTTAACTGATTCAAATGGATATTATTTCATGCCTCTTTGTCTTTATCAATGCAAGTATTTAAACTAATGAAAATTCTTAACAGATAAATCTCATTGAAGAAAATTAATCAATATACTTTTATCTGTCATAGATTGCAGCTTATGCAATATGCAAATATCCAAGGAATGTTGTTTGCCATACAGGAGATTAATAAAACTCCAAATCTTTTACCAAATATTACTTTGGGAGTGGATATATATGACTCCTGTGCCTCTGTAACAGGTGCAATACAAAGCACATTCAGTTTACTCTCTGGAAAAGAAGACGCTGTACCAAATTATCAGTGTCGATCATCTGCTCCACTTGCTGCCATCCTTGGGGATGCTACATCCAGAAATTCAGTCCCAATTGCCAGAATACTGGGACTTCAGCGATATCTTCAGGTAATGAAATTCAATTAACCATGGTATGCTGTTTTGTATGTAAATCCATAATAAACTCAATTTTCTGTTTGCTAAAGGTAAAACAAAGCTGTCTGATTCTTGAACATTCTTGAACTTTAACCTCACTCAAATAGACTGTTGCGTGGAAAAAAATTCTGACAATTCCACCCTATTTTTGTTCTATTTTAAAACCTAGTAGTTTGTAGCTGTCTACCCTTATGTCACTTTGAACAAATATTCCCCTTTCTCCCCTCATTTCTTGACTTTGTTTAGTAAGCACAAATATATAATTTTTTGAAGGCACTCTCCTTAAACTAATTAAATTAATTTACTTTTGATTGTGTTCTATGGATTCAGAATATTGAGTAGACATGGATAATTACAGTGTAATCAATTGTCCTCAGATAAAATATTTCAGTCAAAATTGAGTCTCCGTGCTGTTTTAATTAAGCTGATTATGCACTGTGTCCTCAACCATCAACCATCACTGTTTTGAACTGATTTTTAGATGTATTCTGTGTTGGCATTCTATTAGCTGTTGTATGTGCTATTAAATGACCTAAGAACACGTTACCTGTCCCCATGGAATCCCAGCATGCCTTAGCCATATCCTTATCCCTTGATTTTCTGAGGCAATACAGCAATGGTTTGATCTTTCATGACAACCTGCTTTTTCTTCTAGCACATACTGATTTCAGCTGTGAGAGATGCCTTATTTATCTAAACTGGAGGCTAGCCTCTCCATGTTACTCATAGTTAACAAGCAGCAGTGCATTACCACATCACCACAGTATCACTCCTACATTCTCTGAGGTAGTAAGGCAATCATTGACTAAGCCACCTCAACATCCTATTAGCTTACCTCTGTTGTGTAGACACAATACAAATACCACACCCATGCCTATATCTGCTGTCAGTGGGAGTCAGTGCTCTACAAACATTTGCCCTTAAGGTCCCATAAGTCTGTAGCACATTCTAGAAATATCTTATCATCAGTAACTCCATTATAAGACATACAAACACAACACTTTCCAAGCTGGCAAAGGAAAGGGTGACAACTGCCTGCCTGGTGCTAGGATTAGGGATGAAACTAGGAACCTTAGGTCAGTACACTGACCCAAATACAATTATGACATTGTAGTTGTCCATATGAGAATAAATGATTTTATGTGTTCCAACTTGGGGGAAATGCCACTGAGCTCTCCACTCATGTCTTCAAAAAAAAAACCACGACCCTGCATTTGAGCAGTATTATACCTTTTCCAAAGAATGATGCCTAATATCTAGGTAAAAAAAAGAAAGTTGGCTCCAGTAACTGGCTAGTAAATTAATATCATTATAGGGGATACCGTCTGTGGATCTGAATGGCAATAGACTACCCTGTACTTATTCAGGGATGACCTGCACTTTTCACAACTCTGTTTTCACATACTGACTAAAACTTTTGCTACCCCCATAGTGCATTCCTTAGGCAAAGTTTACCTGATGGATATTTCAACAATAACATAACAAATTCCAGTGCAGTTAATATCAAAGTAGCACTGTTGAATTACACAATACAAAAAAGCAATATATGAATTTCAGGCCTTTAGCATTTGTGTTATTACAAAAACATACTTCCAGTGGGGCATGCCCTAGAGTGTGCACAATGTAGATGTTTTAAAGAGAAGCTATCCCTTTCTCACCCATTCCAGTTTTAAGCCGTGGGCTATTTTTAGTACTGGGACATTACCTCTTTTGCTTCTGAAGTGTGGTATAACAGTTTTCTGGCATTTTTCTATTCATGATGGGTTACTTTTAAATACATTTTGAGTTGGAGTGGACAGCTACATGATGACAGCATGGAGGGACCTGGCAGTATGACAGTGAACAACCTGGAAGTGTCTGGAGGACATTAATGGACTTAATAAAGGGAACAGCAGCTGATGTGACCTTAATTAAAACTGCATTGGCCAGACATGATGTGTGGATGGATAAAACAGATGAAAACATAAAGGAATAGCAGCTAGAGATCCATAGCAGTCTGAGTAGTAATACTCAGGTGAAGGAGATTGCTGAGCTATGAAGTTGCACATTGTGATTGGAGGCAAAGATAAATTATATTAAAATATGGCTCAGTGTAACAATCTGAAGGTGATTGGTTTACCTGAGATGTTTG
Organism: Protopterus annectens; assembly: GCF_019279795.1. NCBI lineage: Eukaryota > Metazoa > Chordata > Ceratodontiformes > Protopteridae > Protopterus > Protopterus annectens. Next base: position 1,560,795,941 of record NC_056731.1, on the reverse strand, counting down.
AAGGTATGGATGCTTTAACTTTTATAAGGAAGGAGCTATGTACTTTGTTAAAACTTGAGATCCACCCAATTACTGAGCGGGCACATACGGTGGTATCCAGGCATACAGATTCCAGTCATCCTAGGCATTTAAATTTTTTGCTGTCTGAATTACAATGATAGGGAAACAGTTTTAAGGGGGCATCCAGTGCACATTGTACCAGACTATAGTGCTGGCCTGTTTGCAAAAAAGAAGGCCATGGCACCCTATCTCTGGTGGGGTAGAGGACTGAGTTTTGGAGTCTCATTAAGGTACCTGCCCACTTTGTTATTGGTTAAGAGAATGCAACAATTCTCCTTCCAGGTCCTGAGTGATGTGGAAACAATTCCATAGAATTGGTGTAGGTGCCAAGTAAGATATTTTGCTAGGTGGTGAAAGGGCTTGGGACAGGAAGAAGTGAAAAAGTATGCTTCTAGTACACAATAGAAGTTGATGCAAGGAAAGAAAAGGAAAGCTGTCTCCCTTGACACAGATTAGACTGGCCAATCATGTTGCAGGGGGGGGGGGTTGCCATAATTTGTTTGAAGCTGATAAAGTTTGTTGGGATTCTGCAGTGACCTTTAGCATGTCTACTTTTCCAATGAGAAAACATATAAGCCAGAAGGAATAATGCAAAGATGGTCATCACTGTGAAGATATTAGAGAGACTAACTTCTGGCTTCAGTCAAATGCCAATTCTGCCACCAAAGATTTAGATTGTTTAAATGGACATTACTTAGAACAATTTTATGTTTTGGACTGTTGTATGCTTTTAGACATTTCTTCCTTTTCTCAATAGTAGGTTATGAACACTATGGCTATATGGACATTCTACTGTTTTTAAGTACATATAGCCTGTGAATTATAACCTTGTTATGTTGTGTTTCAAGGCTATTGCAGTGTGGTGGTGGTGGGGGATGGGGGAGTGGTGTATGCTTGTTTTCCACAATGTTGGGTGATTGGTACTTAAATATATCTGGCTGTGATTGCAAATTCAACTGAGATTAAGGGGCTAGGGGTTAATGGCTTCTTTGTTTCATGGTTTGTTTTCAATTACATCTTGTCTTAGTCTACAGGGTGAGAAAAGAAGAGGAGTTCTAGGGTAGGTGTTCCTCATGAGGCAGTTAGCATTTGTGCATTAAATCTGAAAGGGAGGAATAGCTTAGTTAAATTTAGAGCACTGTTAATGTCACGTTTTATGAATTCTATTAAAATAGCATTTTTATTGGAGAGAAAGCTTAAATCTACAACTCCTAAATTGAAGAAATGGTGGTGTTGGTGGGGTTATTACAGTTGTGTGAGTTCTGTCAAGAAGGGAGTGGTTATTTTGCTTCATGTTTCTTTGAATTGTCCTATAGGAACATACAAGACAGACAATGAAGGGAGACCGATATTGTTAGATGTGTTGGTTAAAGATGAAAAGGTGATGTTGAAATGTTTATGTGGTTTTAATAAAGATATTGTAGATGCTTGAACAATTATGGTGTCTTATTTAAAACCTTATTATAACTGAGGTTTCAAGTTAATTCTTGGTGGAGATTCTAATAGCATGTTAGATCCATGGATAGGTAGACCTCTGGAATCTTTAGTGAGATAACCCCATAAGACCTGTGCTTTAAGTGTGGCTATGGAGAGTCTGAATTTGGGATACATGGAGAACCTTATACTCTGACACTTGGGATTATAGTTTTTCCTAGTGTCTAGGACATTAGTTGCAGGGTTGGAGGTAGGAAAATGAAAAACAGTGGTGCTGATAGACCATTCATCAGAATATATGCACTTAGGCATGGATGTTAAGGTGTCCACCACCTGGTTTTGGAAGTTTGACTTGCTATCTTGAGAGATACAGGTAAAAGGGGATTATTGATTCATGGGTAGGTTTTGGAGTGAGATTAGGAATGTGAGGACAGATATTGTGGAATAATGAACTACTTTTAGAGAAGCTCTGAGGAAGATGTGCAAAGATCTGTATGTACCCTAGGAGCAGATTAAACAGCAAATATTATGGAGTTATGAGAAATAAATTCAAAGACTTGTCCATCAGTATAAGGAATCAGGTTGTATGAACAGAACTATATTGGATAGATAAAAAGTGCTAAATTCCAAACTGGGGCTATGGAAATACAAAAAAACATGATATGTGGGAAACAAGTAAGACTTTTTTTGAGTGAAGGTTATCACATCACCTAAAGCTATGGCTAGAAAGTAACAGGAGAGGGCAGATAAGTTAACAGTGTCATCGTATATGACATAAGGTGATTATAGTTACTAATATGGAGAAGATTAATGAGAAGTTTTATAAGGAATATGGAATCACATATGGGTTCTAGGACAGCTATGTATTTGGATTCTGAACATTTTTTATCTGGAATTTATATGGAGCAAACAGACTTGGGGAAGATTTATCTAACAGGAGGTAAAGGAGGTGATTGGTGACTTGTCTATGAGGAAGGTTACAGGTTTAGATGGATTGACTCCTGATTTCTATAAAGCCTATAGAGAACTCTTGGTGCAACATTTGTTGGATCATTCCTGAGGAAATTAATATGATTAAGGGGACTTTTTGATCAAAGCCAGAGAAGGACAGACATTATCTAAGTATCTTTCAGCCAATATCCTTATTGTAGTTGGAGGTTAAGATTTTTTCAAAGATTTTGGTGTTATTCTGCAATATATATATTTAAGAATAATGAGGGGTTTGTGAAGGATAGGACAGGAGGGCCAGATTTAATAAGGCTATGGGTGAATAATCAGAGGGCAAAACACCAGTTAAATAAAGAGTCTGGTGCCCTATTCATTAACTTTCAAAAGCTTTTGACCAAATTGCATGGAATTTTATCTGGGTGATGCTAAGAGAACTGGTTGCCCAGAATCATTTGAGAGGAAGTGCAAATGGTTGTATACCTAAATTACAGCATTTGTTTTTATTAATTACATTTTGTCATCCAGTATTACATTGAAGAGGGGCACAAGGCAGGATTGCCCCTAGGCTCTGCTGCTGTTTGTTTTAGTTATGCAGGTGTTGGATCATTTTTGGGAGTCCGGGCACAGGGAGGATACAACCTTAATTCTGCTAGCTTCCTTCATTCTGACACCTGGTTTGCAGACACTTGTGCAGTATCGTTGTTTTCCACTAGGATGAGTTTAAATGGAAGGGTGGTCATGGCAGTGCAGTGGTTAGCATTGTTGCCTTACAGCAAGAGGTTCTCCATTTCAATTCATGGTTGGGGTGCCTTCTGTGCAGAGTCTGTATGTCCTCCCTGTGGTCATGTGGGTTCCCTCTGGGTGTTGGTTTCCTTTCACATTTTAAAGACATGTAGTAGTTTGATTGGACACTCTAAATTGGCTGTATGTGCAAGTGAGTGGTACAGATGAACTACCACAGCAGAGTTAGCCACCAAGTTGTGTAAACTTTGGCTTGCGATGATTGCCACTGTTGAAGTGATAACCTGTCCCCATGTGTGAAATGGGAAAAAGGGATGGAGGATGGGTGGAGTTTAGATGGAATTTTGCATATATCTGGGGACTTTGCCAGAGTTTCACACTTTAGACTAAATATATCCAAAATTAAGCTCTTTCTGTTAACTAGCTAGGCTTTAAAGTGTTTGCACATGTAGGCAAATTCATCTTATGAGGTGGTAACTAAAGTGGAATACTTGGGGATTTGGATCATGTGTGGTCCAACTGAATGTTATACCTCTTACTATATTTTAAAAGAAAAAATGTAGGCCATGGAAGGTATTATCCTTACCTTTTTTGAAATGGGTTCAGATAGTAAAACTTTTTTTCCTTCCTTTTTATTTCTTTTAAGACATTTGTCTCAGGTGGTGTTTTATTCTGGGCTAAAGGAATGACAGAGGATTTTTATGGATTTTATTTGAAGAGAGATAGGCCGCACACATCCAGGAAAATGCTTTTTGCCCTGTACACTCCAGGCAGTTGGGGATACTTAATTTGACAGACTATGCTAACACTGTGATAGGCTAATAATATATTACAGTGAGGAGGAAGCATGAACCATTGTGGTTTCCAGCAGCATTTTATAATATGTCAGTTTCTGAAAAGATTCAGAGGACTGGTGATTTTCACAGAGTCTGGGACTCAGGGGAACTGGAAACATGGTTTGAAGATCAATTTGGATATCACCATAGTTGTATTAGAAGGGGTGGAGGCGTTTTTCCTACATCAGGATTATAGTTAATCCTAAAGTTTGTCTGGAGGGTAAACTATTTGCTGGGAGGAATGGACGGAGATTGTGTTGTATGTTATGGATGCCTCAAAATCCTCATTTTCTCAATTGCAGAATTCAGAAGTGGTAAAGGGATCTAGGGGAATATCACAGTGGCAAACCTTGTCGACATGGACATGCATTTCCATGTTTTTTTTTTCTGTAAGCCCAGGAAGACGTTATTGTTAGAAGAGCTAAATAAGAATTAGCAAGGGACTTCAGGATAGCTTACACACAAGGCACAATTCAATCTTCTGTATAAATTCTTTAATAAACCTATTCAGGACATGATCAAGGAGGTATATGAAAAGTGGCAAGATTTACTTCATTGTGTTCTTAGTAAACAAGATCAAAGTGCAATGTTAAAAGTGTTGCATTGTGAACAATTACCTTCTATGGTCAGATTTACTTATTTCAAATGTATTCATTTATAGCAGTATTGACCTTAGTTCTTAAAAGATAAATTCATGAAAGGGGATGTGATTTGCTGGAAATGTCACTTTGCAGAAGCAGACTGTCTTCACACTATATGTTTTTTTGAGAAGGTTGCTCTAATTTGGTCTCAAGTTATAGATGCTATTAGATGGGTATTAAGGACCGCATTACTCAATTTTTAAGATGTGCATTTTTGGCTATTGTCTGTTCCTTTACCAGGATATAATGTACCTTCAGTGGCTTGGGGATGGTTAGGGACAGCTATAGCTTCACTATTACACAGAATATTTACATATTGGGAGGTGTGCCTGCAGGCATGTTGAATAACTTTTTGGCTGTTTTTAATCAGAATGGTTTTTGGATTTGTAAGAGGTTAAGGTGGGCAGAACAGTATGAATACTCTTCTATTTTTCTGTTTTCTTTAGCAGATTTGTAATATAGTTTTATAATGTTATGGAAATGTTAATGTGAACATCTGGGGCTGTAATGTTTCGGTGTTCATTTTGATTGTGTGATGTGGTCATAATTTTGCTATCTTGTTTTAATAAAGGTACTTTGGTGAATAAAAAATGTTTCCAGGTAAGTGGTAGCTTCTGTTCTGGGATATAATGCCTATCATAAGTTATAAATTCAAATCTGCTGGCAACTGTGGGAGAAGATTTTTTTGTATTTGCAACCTGATTGCCTTTTACCAGATTCATTGTGACACAAATATGGAACTGGTTACATACAATAAAATTATTACTTTACAGCCTATTACAGATTCCTGCCCTTGACCATTTCTGAGACTGCAGAATATCTTAACCAGTTGGAAATGTTACCCATCAGACTAAATACATTTGTTATGGGTGACTTAAAGTACCACACACAAACTGCCAAACATATACTATGAACAAGTATTGCATCTGTTAATCCAAGATGGCTACTCATGGATCAACAAACTGATTTGAACTCTTCCAGTGTACAAACAGAAACTGTAAAAAAAAGGGGGCCATTGAAGCTGTCAATTTTTGTAAAATTCAGTTGTTAGCCAGTAATGATACTACCCGGATGCCAGCAAAGAAGATGGAGAATACAAAAGAAAATCAACCATAAAAGAGAAAAAAATTCTTGCTAGATAGAATCTTGCAGCTGTTCAGCAAAAAACAGTTCAAGTTTCAGCTTTGATACTGAAGTAGTTTAGATGAAAAATAAATCAAATGCACTCAGACGTATTTTAAAATAAATCAAACCTCAAGAACTATATCAAATCAAAGCTGGAAAAAAGAAGACACTTTAACTAGCTATTCAAATGAACTGATAAAGCTGCAAAAATCAGAGGTTGAAAAAAAAAGGCTGGCTGAGCATAAGGCTTCTCAAGAACTGTTTCAAAATACTGCAGAGTTAGAAGACAGAGCAGACGGAGAAAACCTAAGATTTTCATTTGTACCTGAGAAATGGAAGGGACAAACTGTATTAATTTTATGAAAGTACAAATAAGCAACCAGACAGGTGGCCAGTAGGATTTGTTAATTATGATAGCACATTATAAATATATATGTCCTAAATCTGGTCATGAGAAAGCAGCCAATAACTATAATAGTAAAAATACAATCATTCCAGCAGAAGGGGTTGTCCCTGACAAAGTTGCAGGAGAAGTATTAAAAACTGGGTGTTTGTGAAAAATGATTATTCATAGTACACTAGGCAGAAGAGAAGCAGGTTTACACTAGTAATCAGGAAATATTGAGAAGCAGGTGTGAGATTCATGCTTCTTGATCCAGCTGTCTTCAGAATATTTTTTCTTGGAGTATCAAAGACATTTTTAATGTAGAGCAGGTTACGGGGGGGATAAAAAAGCTTAGCCAACAAAGATTAATGGATTCTGATTCTTGTTCTTCTGACAATAACAAATCCCACAGAGACACTTTATTTTATATTATTCAAAAGAAAAAGCTTGAGAGAGGAAAAAACACAGGGGCTGACTAGAAGAAGAATCAGGAGAACCTTGGATTTGAAACAGAGACTGGTGTTAGAACAGGGAGATAATCAGGAAGAAGACAGGCAACAATGAAATGAGTGAATACACGGAGGACTATAAATCATCAATCCTTCTGGATAGAGAAATAGATGTGTAAAATATGGCTTTATAAGAAAATGTGGCAAAAATTGGCATTTTGTTGACTGTGTTAAACTGATGGGTGAACTGTAAAGCATATACTGTCAATGTTTAGGACATTAATGGAAATTAAGAAGTAACTAAGCAAACAGCAAGAAAAAACAGGCAACACCAGATAAATGCACTGCCCTGAGTATAGAGAAATCCAAAAATCCAAAAAAGAGCAGTGCAACATGATGCCAGAGCCACATTAGGTTATTATTAAAAAACATAAGCACTTTCACAGTTTGAATACTGCTTCCTCAGACATTTGAATATTTCAAATGTTTGTTTATTAATAAACAACCTAATCTGGCTCTGGATTCGTGTTGCACTTAACTAAGCAAACAGTTTTTTGTTGTTAATATTTGCATAAGAGTTCATGATGTAAATTGCATATTATATTGTAAAGCAGTTCTGTATAGTCTGCTATCGAGGGTATTTTAAAAGCAAGCCAGTTAGAGTCTTATCAGTAGCTGCTGTATATGTTAAAGATATTAAAGCAAATAAGTACTTTCTCTTAGTGGTAAGATGTAGAAACTTTATACTCTAACAAGATAAGAAAAGCCAGACAGAAGCAAGTTAAACTTAATTGCCATTTTGGGCTGCTAGGGTGGGGGTTGGGATGTACAAGTATAGTGATCATATTATATGTAGAATTAAGAGAATGACTTCCCCTGTTTTACAAGGATGGATATCTAGATTAATGACATTTCAAATCGGCTTGAAAAAATAAGACAAACTAATGAAAGACATGGAAAACGGCAAGTTTTTTTTTTTTTTGCATTTGCATTTGCAAAGTTATTAGCCATTTTTCCTTAGCAAATGCTCTCATTGGGAGACAAGAAGTCTGAAGGTGCAGGCATTTGGCCATAAAAAGTCTGAACAGTGTCTTCTGAGTGAAATTTACAAATATCATTTAATGTATCTGCAACCTTACTAGTTTTTTTTTAATGCTGACTACTTTTATTTGGAGACAAACTGTCTGCAGGTGAAGCCGATTAATCTTGACAGACCAGCAAGACGTACAGTATAATTAATATTTAAAGGTACGGGGGCAAGCAATTCAGTGAAAAATAAAGTTTGAAACTGTAGGACATGAACAGGTTATACACATAGTTGCATCATCAGCAGTCTTAATACTTAATACTTTTGTGCATCGTTATATTAAATACATCATTTAGTTTACTTATTTAAAGGTAGCCAATGCACTTTTTCTTAGTGCTAAAATTTAAAGTTCAATGAAAGCATTTAAGCTTTTTTCATATCTGAGAGGGGAATAGAAATAAGAAAAGAATAGATAGCAATCAATGTAAGTGAGAACAGAGGCTGTAGCATGTGCTTTAGCATGCATGACCTTTATTTTACAACAGGTAGTGCATGTGGGTGCAGCTATCATTTGGGGCAACTGTTCCTATCTGGAGAGCTAAATGTCATTGTTTGAAAATATGTTTGCTCCATGTTAAAACGGGGTTGGAGTCCTGAATTTTTCAGTGTTTTTGTTGAAGAAAAAAGGTCTAGCAAATGTGACATAGGTTCAAATGGAAAATGAGAAGCAACAAGATTAGCCTACTAACCATTAATGTGTGCATGTAAGCCATTCAAAATAACTGCATGTATAATATGTACGAGTAACAGAGTTCTATTATAATTGCTACCCTGACCAAATTATTAGGGAATATTATGTTTTCGCCATTTCCAGAATATACTGCTTTATCTTTAAATCTTGTGAAATGCAACTATTCTACAGCCTTCATGCATGGTACACTAGCCTTCCCCTAAATCCCATGGAGGTTAGTCCGTGGCCTTATTTGACATGAGTCCAACATTGCACAGGAGTAGTTATATAGGGGACAAAATCCAGTCTCAGGGTGTAACAATGTTTCTGCATCTTAACATATAATTGTAAGATACACTATATTACAATTATTATCCACTGCTAATATTACACCCCATAGCCTCAAAAGCCTCTATATATACAAATATTAGGTGATATGAATTCAGTAGTAGAAACTTCGACAGACTTCATGTATTATTCCCCAAAGTACAATAACTGGGCCAGACTAGGTAGAAATTATTTTTCATATGAACATGTGTATTGAATTGTAAGCTGTGACACATATCAAATAACTATTGCAGTTCATGCACCAATAAAAAGTAATGTAGGGTAATGATATAAAAATTTAACACCAATGTTTTCCTATGTATCTGTTAAAAGAGAAGAATTTAAGGAATGAGTAGTGAAAATTATTCAAAAGTTAATAGGGAAGACAGAAGTGTCTTTAGAAAGTATAGCTAGGGAGTGGGATAAAATGAAAATGATTTTTTAAAGGTAGAAATAACAGAAAAAGATATGCAGGAAAGGAGTTATAGAAATTATTTAGAAGGGTCAGCGAAGCTAAATGTTTTGCAGAATAAGGTCAATTTCACAGAACTAGAACAAAAAAGGAATAACTGAAAAGTGCTAAAAGGAAAATAAGGGAGTATTGGATAATATGAATGGATTTAGAAATGTTGCTTTTAAACAACTACTTTCTTGATAGCAATTCCAGAGAACAAAAACTTTCAGCACATTTTCTTTGGCAACAGAAAGCAGAACGGCCTGTCACCAGACTTAAACAATCTTTAACAAAGAAAAATAACCCAATATCCTACAGAGATATTAAAGGTATTTTAGGAATGTTATGAATATTTCTATAAAGCAAATGAATATGGAAACCAAGAAAAGTTACAAATGAAAATATTTATGGAAGACGTAATTATACAAAGGTTATAGGAAGATGAGGCTAACTGATTAAAAGTTAAGACATGAAGTGATTAGATGAAAATTAATCAACAGGGAAGTCTCCTAGAACATGCAGAAAGATCTGGAATATTGGAATACCAGCATCTTGGAAGAAAACTGTGGTAGCTGTTGTACCCAAGGAGGGTGACAACTCTTCAGACCCAGTTTTTTATAGATCTGTTTCAATTTAAAACCATAATTACAAAGTGCTTATGTGCTTACTAGCTAAGAGAATCATAGAGATGTTGCCAAATTTTATAAATATGAATTAGTGTGGGTTTGTGGAGGGGAGGCAAACATTTGACAACATTGACAGAACAATGGTGATTTATGGGGAAACAGAATGTAAGGACATGCCACTGCTTTTAGTGGGTCTTGATGCAGAGAAAGCATTCAATAGGGATAGCTAGGATTTAATGGGTAGGTCAATGATAGCATTTACATTCATTGATAGAATAATATTGTTGCCTATGATTATATATGAAGGGTCGGAAAAAAAAATAAAATTGGAGGTTTCCCTCTGAAAAGCTGTGTTTGAAGAGAGGAATAAGGCAGGGGGTGTTCTCTTTTCCTTCTGTTATTTGCTCTATATTTAGAGACATTGGAAAAAAAAATAAAGAACTCACAAAATCAAGGGTGTAACTGGTAATGTAATCAAGAAACTTGTCTTATTTGCAGATACTACCTTTGTACTTGAAATCTCCACAGAGGAGCATTTCTGTGTTATAGAACATTTTGAGATAGTGTCATGTCTTTTCAGGATATAAAAGTAATGAAGATAAAACAAAAGCAATAGCAGTAAACTATGTTATCACACATGAATTGATTCAGAAATACCCATATTTATGGGGAGCTGATAAGATGAAATATTTAGGTGTATGGATTAAAAAGGATTCTGTTATGGTAGCTAAGAATATGAGGGAAGGCATTAAAATGAAAATACAAAAACAGAGAAACTGGAAGCTCATGATTATAGATATGGATAGTAAGATACAAGCAGTGAAAGTGTTTTAGCCCTTTTAGTTTTATACACAGGTCAGACGTATTTTTATCAACTGGAGGAGAAGTTGAGGATGATAATAAAGAGTTGCAGAAAATGTATTTTGAGAGGGGAAGTGGGCAAGGGTTAAGTAGGATGTGTTGATTCTACACACAGAATAACCTGGTTTAGGATTACCATATTTGAAGGGATACTTTAGAGTTACACAGTTAAGGCTCATAAACATAAACACAAGCAGAATGTTATAAATCAAAGTGGAACGTGATAAGGATAAAATGGAGAGAGTTCAACAAATAAGGAGAGGATTTTGGATGCTGGTCCTTAAGGAGAGTAACAACCAGACAAAATATTATATTTATCTTGCAGTAGAAACTATTGTAAGAACTAAAACAATATAAGAACAGATACAGATTTAGCATGTAAGACTATGCAAAATAGACCAAAGGTACTAGAATTTATCAAAGAAAATTAGCTAAGGAACCAAGGTATTCAGAATAGATAACTAGAGAGGGAAAGGTAATAGGGTGGGATGAGGCCAAACAGCAGTTTGGACAACAGGTTAGAGACTGCCATCCCTATTTCATCCTATCTCATTACAGGCAAAAATAAAGGGATAGGGGAGTTTTTTTAAGTGAAAGGCCAGCTCAGATAGACATTTAAGTAAAACCTAGAACAGAATCCCTAGTTAAAAAATAGATAATTATTAGGGCATATAGAATACTGCATGATACCTAAAAGAAGCTATCAGAAGAGGTTAGAAAAGATTGAAAAATGAGACTGGGAAGGAATTTAAAGGCAATTTACAAAGGGACAATGAGAGGAAATTTGTATGGCTACAGCATCTGCAACAAAGTTCATAATGTTCAGAATTTTTGCTTATAAGTGTTATAGCAGACATTTTTCCTTAGGTACACTGCAAATGCTGGATGTATGATGGGAAAAAGACAGGTTATTGAGAACATGATTTTGTTAGTGTAACAAAATGGAATATTTTGAAATCTCACTAAAGAGTACTTTGTTGGAAATGTTGGGAGAACAAATGTTTCTATCTGTAGAAATTATTTTTGAGCTGGAGCACAAGATCTGAATTATTTAGCCATAGCAAGGCCCTGCTAAGTTTAATGCTAATAGCTACATAAAAATGCAGTTACAAGAAAATGAAAACAAAATCTTAACAAACTATAGGTAAAGTACTAAATATGTAAAGAAGATAAAAAATGGAGACAGGGTCGTTAGAGAAGGAAAAGAGAAAATTTTACAGAAATAAAAGGGGTTTATGAGAACAAACATGCAGAACAATGTTCTGGAGGAGGAGTAAGGTTTAAGGGATGATAGGAATATGGCAATTTATGTACTGCTGGAATGAATATTTGTTATAGAAAACATACATGTATACTGCATGAAAACAATAAGAACTATCACTATATTTTGTTTTCTTTTCTATTAATGTATTTGCACCTATTTTGTTTAAATTGTGATTTAATAAAGATGTTAAAAAAGTCTGCAGTCCAAAAGAGGTGTTAATCTTACTGATCTTGTCCTCAAAACAGTTTCCTCTTATTATACCACCTCAATTATTTAACCTCCATAGTTAAATATGTCCATTTTGCTGTGACCTTCTCCTAGAAAACCTGTTGTGTAACCCCTAATAATGCCTTAGGATTTAAGGATTACTTCAAATTCAATTCCTTACTCCCCGGGATTCAGGAAAGCTAAAACTCTATGCATGAACAGTGTAGCAGCTCTTGCAAGGAGTTTGGCTGCAGAGCGATTCAGCAAACAACTAATCCAACGTGCACAAGCCTGTTTACACTGTTCCTGCACAGAAGACCATGTGGCATGCTAATCAACTCATTTGCTCAAGAAAACCATGCAAATGAGGTAAATTAGTGATTCAGGAAGCTGACAGGTCACCGTGCAGTTGCAGAAATGCATTCAGTTACTAACTGAATGCATTTCTGAAAAAAAGAAAACGGAGGCATGACAGCACAAATAAAAGCATGTATTCACATCTGTAGACATGCCAATGGCCAAATATATAGCTATTGGCATGAATAAATGTTTAATTTTTTTGTGGCCAATCTCAGCCATTTAAGCATAGCACAGTGGTGTGCAAACATGATAGTGCTGAAAATAAAAAAAAAATGTGAAAACCCAAGGTTAAAGAAAATCTGCATTTTGCCATTATAGTCTATGGCATGCAAAATCAAAACAATACCAGGGGACAGTGGGTGTCAAGGGGAAAGACTCCGTGTCAGTGCAGTATCTATGGGCTAAGGCAGTGGGGTATGTAAATGAGGGTAAATTTACTGAATAATAAAATATTCTAAGTCCAAAACTTACACCTTACCGTGTAGGTGCTAGAACAGGATTGTGTAGGCAAGAGGAGCAACTAACATGAAAGGGGGTGTGTTATGCTTGCTGTAAGCCCATTAGAGCTCTGTTGGCTGGGTTTGCACTAAACTAAGCACAGCTAAGCAAGGGGGTGTGTCTGAGGCTGTAATGTCTTACACCATGAAATGAAGAGCTTATTCGTATCCAGGGAGGGACATTTCTGCTAAAACGTATTTAACTTAGCTAAACGGGTTTGCGGGGTGTGCACTGGGACTTACACAAACAAAAAAACCCACAGGAAATGGCAGCACTGTGTATATGTAAGCAAGGGGGTGTGTCCGAGGCTGTATAGCCTTGTTTACCTTGCCTAAATGGGTGAGCATGGTGCGCACCAGGATTTAAACCACAAAAAGTAAAAAAAATACAGGAAATAGCAAGTTAAACAAGAAAAAAAAGGCAAATATCAGAATAGAGGCAGTCAAATAAAAGTAATGTATCATACTCAGCCAATCACAGGCAGCATATGCAGCACACCAATATAAACTATGCAAACACCCTTCAGTCTGATTTTTGCACAAACTCTACACCACTGGTGTACATAGACGGGGAAATTTTACCTGACAAAACTAACAAAATGTTAGAGGTTGCTGTCACCCTCATACATCATTATGTGCAAGAGGCTGAGGGTGGTGAAGAGGACAATGCTGACAACCACCCCAGACTTATAAGGAGGAGGAGAAGAGTGTTCAGGCCCAGGGTAACCTACCAGGAGCTACATGATCTGGAGATAGTAGAGCACTACAGGGTGGACAGGGACATACTGCAGCAAATTGTGAAGCTCTACCAGCCTCACCTCATATCTAGAACAGAGGAGAACCCATCCCAGTGGATACCAAGGTATGTGTAGCTCTAAGAATACTAGCTACAGGTACTTTCCAAAGACCAACTGGGAATATCATGGGGGTCTCACAGGCATTTGCATCTAGAGTACTCCACCAGTTCCTGGATGCCATGCGAACACATGCCGAGGAGTACATTACATTCCCCACCACCCGTGAGGAAAGGACCCGCAATATGCATCTTTTCCACCATGTAGCAGACTACCCGGAGGTACTGGGTACCATACACTACATGCACATCCACATCAAAGCACCACCTGGTGACCACGGTAGGGTCTACATAAACTGCAAGGGGTTCCACTCCATCAACTGCCAGGTCATGTGCGATGCCCAGGGCATTATCATGAATGAGTGTGCTGGCTGTGCTTGGAAGCTATCATGACTCTCACATCTGGCATTCATCACAGCTGTATCAGTGGTTTGCCAGGGGGACATCCTGTATGGCCATTTAGTGGGGGATGCTGGCTATGCACTAGAGCCATGGATGATGACACCCATCAGAATTGCACAAACACCCACACAAGAACACCATAATGAGGCACACACACAAACTAGGATCATTATAGAGCATGTGTTTAGGATGCTCATGTCACAGTTCCTCTGCCTTGACATATCCGGTAGAGCCTTGCAGTACTCTGCAGCCACATGTGCACACATGGTCATAGTATGTGCCATGCTACACAATATGATCCTGCGGAAACAGCTGCAGCAGGAACACAATGGGGATGGACCACACAGCCACCCACCATTGCCAAGGCCTCCACAGGCACAGAGGGACTCAGAGGAGTAACATCCTGAGCCTGCCCCTGTAGGCAGATGGAGGCATGCCCAGTATGCCCTGGCCTTGGTAAAGAGGCAACGCATAGCACATACATTGACACTGTAGGGCTCCAGGGACTGATCTCTCTCTGTCTGACTCACACACACAGTAAAATGGATGCCAAACATCACACCACCTATACCTGACCATGTATACGAAGTGTATTGTGTGCATCCGACATAGTCAGCCCTTAAGCACCACCCTCACAACAGCTGCAGGCACAAAGCAAGCCAGTTTCTGTAATAAATTAAACTAATGGAGTGGAATTTTCTGATAGCATATCTATGGTATTGATCAAGCATGTAAGGGAATGGGGTGGCTAACTAGGACAGCAGCAGACAACTGACAGCACTGTGGGACAGCAGGATGTGTATCCCTAGTACTGCCCTACTCACACCATGCAGTACCTCCCTAGTCAACAAATACTACTGCAGTATATGTAGTGAGCCAAATAACTCTGGGGGGGGGGGTCATAGGGCACATTCATGGATGTCAGAGTGGTGGTCTCATACCCACCACCAATCCCACACAGCATATCAGCTGTAGACAACCATACAGAAATGCCTGTCAAAGCCCCCCACATGGTGACATCCATAAAATCCCCACCCACAGACCTTTACACAGTGATATCATAGCAGGTCTGGCAGTGGCAGTATGGCTCTGAAAGGTAAGAAGTCTGAAACTACAAATGTATATGCCAGAACAATCTGACCTGTGGTTGATACTGTTATGCCTGTAGTCTGAAAGATAGGGCACACCACTATGCTACATGGGACCAAAATATTAAGCAAATATCAGCATAGTCTGTGCAGATTTGCATTGTGTACAGTTGTGTCAACCCCCCCCCCCATAGTCCCATAGAAATGCAGTAACATGGTCCTAGATTTAAGCAGCATCCAGATGTCACCCAGAGTGATGGCACAATAGTAACAGAAAGCAATTGTCAGTGACAACCACAGTCAACTTACTACTGCCATCCCAGGGGTGTCTCCTGCCGGCAGCCTGGGAACATATGATCATCAGAATGCATTGCCCTGCTACAGATGGCCTGCATCTGTCAAACCTGGCCTACAGGCCTCTGGCAAATGCCTATGCCTCACCCACAGTGCCCTTTAGGGAGTGTCATGGGGTCCATAACACCAATGTAACACAATCCACAAAATGCAAAGAAAGGCCATGCTGACAACTGCTAGGAGCAAACCTGCCAGCCTCAGAGAGCCAGAAATCAGGACAAAGCCATGAATAATGGGGTGATGAAGGTCCAATGAGAAGGACATCTGTGAAATACTGCTCTAATAATGTTATAAAGTTGATGGAATGATTTGTAGTATCATGGAATGTCTGATGGTATGAAGTCTGAAACTGCAATGTCAACTGTCAGTAATTTCAACTTCAACCCTGAGTGACTTGCAAAACACTTTTGCTGGAAAACCACACTTGTTTGTGTAACCAACAAGATATATGAGTCATGGATATGGACATTCTGTGATACTCTGTGCAGTCAACAGGCAGGGCTAGGAGTTTAAACATGGGAATGCACTCACTGCAGGCAGGCCTAACCCTGGAAGATGGTGGCATATCTGCACCCACAGAACCCTGGGTCACAGCCATGGAGAGTAACGCACCTCTCCCTGATCACTCATCTTATGCAACATCCTGACTCCAACATGTGGCCATCCAAGCAAAATGAGGTGGGCCATACATATATGTGTGACAAACTCACACCTTCAGACTAGTCAGTCTGACACACAAAAGACCCTCTAAGTGCAGTCAGCCATTGAGGAGAACCCAATTCAAAGTACCAGTAGCTATAGGCAAACATATCTGCCCAGGACACCCCCCCCCCCACATATCCTATCCCCTACAAATCTATCTGGAGACTGCCTGTCACCCTGATCCTGGCTGACTTATATTACCCAACTGTGGACTGGAAATCAGACCAGGCCAGAACATAAATGCACAGAGATTCCACCATTGTAATATATCACCAAGGTGCTGGACCATTTCCACAGCACCAACAGTCAATTGCTTGTAGACACACCCCTCAACAGGCTGGATTGTGCAAGAATGTGTAGCATTTGGCCCATAAACCTTGTGTGTGCATCCTCCAGGAAAGTAAATAATGTGGGAAGAAATAGCAAGGGAATTGTTATGGCTAGGCTTGTATCGGCCCTAGGGCTGATAGCCTAGTACCAACCTATGAACCTATGAACCTATGAACCTCCATCCTGTATTCCTCTGATAAATCACTGTGATGATCTGTGGAGGTATGTTACCAGGTACTGAAACAATACATGACAGTCTCAAATGGCATATATGACAGATGTCTGCTAAAACAAGCCCTGTAACCCTAGCAAACCATACTTTACTGAGAGAAATTGTCACAATCATTGTATGGCCCATTGTCCCCACAATTGGGTAGGCTATCTCCAGATATGCTGCACCAACAGGTTGAGAGGTATGGCTGTAGCACAAAACAAACTGGACTGGAGTACAGCAATCCCTGGAATGGAGTCCCACATGTACTATAGAAGGACACACTGGGCATGCTCATACACTCAGAGAAATTTCAGTAGGCTCTAGGAATGAACAGGTCTTCCCAACCCACTTTCCATTGCCCCACCTTAGCAGTCCTGAAGATATCTGTCACCATAGAAGTCACTTTTGTTATGCCTAGCCCCATAAGCTCTCTGGCGTATGCAATATCTGTATAACACGATAGTGCAAATAAATAGCTAGGTAGGAGTTCTAATCTCAGTCCTGGCAAATGTAAAACTGTGTGTGTGTGTGTGTGTGTGTGTGTGTGTGTGTGTGTGTGTGTGTGTGTGTGTGTGTGTGTGGTTATAACTAAAAGCTTTTGGGTCCATTCCAACCCAGTACACTTCCCCTTCCCCTTTCCCTACTTTAGCAGTTCTGAAGATATCCGTCATCTTAGAATGCCTTCCGTCAGACCACAGCCCCATAATCTCTGTGGCCCGTATGATAACTGCATGACACGATAGTATAAATAACTAGTTAGGCAGGAGTTCTCATCTCAGTCCTGAAAATGTAGAAGTGTATGTGTGTGTGTGTGTGTGTGTGTGTGTGTGTGTGTGTGTGTGTGTGTGTGTGTGTGTGTGTGTGTAAGACTTGAGGGAGTTTTGATTTTGTTTTTAGGTGGAACAGTTTTATGCCATTCCCACCCACAACACTTCACAGTGCCCCACCTTATCAGTCCAGATAATATCAATCCCTTATCAGCAACCTTGGCCATCTCTCAGCCCTGTAGGCTCAGTAGTGCATGTGACAAATGCTTAACACTATAGAACAAATGACTTATTTGTCAGGGATTCTACTCTAGTATCCAGCAAATGTGTGTCTGGGTATGTATGTTTGTAAGTAGAAGTATTTTGATATGTTTTCCACCCACTGTCTTACTTTATCAGTCCTGCTGATGTCATTCCCTATATCAGCACCTTTGACCAACTATCAGCCCAATAAGCTCTGTAGTGAGTGCGGTAACTGCGTAACACTGTGGTATAAATCACTAGTTAGGTAGGGGTTCTACTCTCACATCTGGCAAATGTGTGTGTGTGTGTGTGTGTGTGTGTGTGTGTGTGTGTGTGTGTGTGTGTGTGTGTGTGTATGTATATGTGTCTGTTTGTAGGACAAAGTGTTTTGATAGGTTTAACACCCACTGCACTACTTTATCAGTCCTGCTGATGTCATTCCCTTTATAGGTTCATGAGTGTGTAGTAGGTAATGGCCCAGGAGCCTTAACAAGCCTAGCACATAGAAGGGCCCTGCCATTGTGCCACCCGATGTTACTTCCCAGTGTCTGTATCAAGAATAGCCACTGCAGTGATCCTTGGATTGAATTGACTATTATCCATCCACTCATCAAGATTTCTCTGGAACAGGGTCAGCTAGGCTCTGCATGAAATGTATAGGAAGTGTATTCCAGGACATGGGCAGTATCTTGGTGAGGGACCTGTCCCATCAGCATGATGTGGTGATTGTGGAACTGAGGTAGAGGTCTCTACAGTGTGTGGTGTGGATGGATTTATATGTAGCATTTCTAAACCAGCTGAGTCAGACATGGCTTTATAACTCAAGTAAAGATAGCTGCTAATTAGGTTATATGACACAGAGAATAGCTTGGGTCTTCTGAGCCTAACTGTGTAGAATGTGTTTAATGCCTAGGAACCCCTTTTTGAGGTGCTTCTGTGGCTTCTCCAGGTGTAGCAGTTGTCTAGTGAGATACATGGCAAATGGGCCATAATACTTGGGGAGTGGTCTAATGAGGGAATAGTAGATGGATATCATTACCTCTGTCTTCCTGGATGCGAAACCCTTGGTAATGCAATGTGCCATATAGAAGGACTTCCTGACCACAGTGGCAATGTGGTGCTTGAAAGAGGAGTTACTGTCAACCAGTGTCCCCAGATTTCTTATAATGCCTACAGTGTTCATTGGGCTCCCGTTGATGTGGAACTTACTGGGAACTGAGTGTTTAACCAAAGGGATTGACAATGCATTTTGTGGTGTTAAGCTTCGGGCCATGGTTTCCACACCACTCAATGGTCTCACTCAGGTCTTTCTTTAGGATGTCTGCATCACTTGTGGAGTTCATGATAGCTCACAGCTTGCAGTCCTCTGTGAACTTGATCAGTCAGAGTTCCTCTGTGTTGGGCTGGACTCCTGAGAGGTTGATGCTGTACAGGACATTATCCAATACTGATCACTGTGGGACTCCACTCATGACTGCTTGCCAGTCTGACTTGGAGTTTGCCACTGTCACACTGTGTGTTCTGTGAACCAATTTGAAAACCACCCACTAATATAGGGGTTGATGCCTAGTTTGTTGTGCTTACCAATAATCTCTGACTGAAGCCTTGGCCAGATTGAGGTAGGCTGTATGCAATGCCTTACTGTCATACACAGTCCTGTGACTCACTGAATGACATTAACCAGGTTGAGCAGGCATAATCTGCCATTCTCAAATCCAAACTGTGTGGTGTCCAGAGTTAGGAGATCACCCATATCTTGGTCAGTCAGGTCTCTGATGATGCACCCATACCCGTGCATAGTAGACATGTTAGGCTAAAGGCCCAGTAATCCCCAGGGTCTGTAGATGCTACCCCTTCATGGAGAGGGATGACTGTAGCAGAGTGCCATTTTGGAAGGACAAAGCATGAGGTAAGGCTGTGACTGACCAGGGCACACAGATGTTGGTGCCAGGTCTCTTTGTATGTCATGTAGAATACAGACACAGATTTGTTGGGGTCCCATGGAAGCTGTATCTTTGCCTGTGGACAATGCAGGTTAACCTGGCCTGCAGTAATGCTGTGTCCAGCATTCATCTGCCATTGTGATCATCCCATCGGGGGGAATAAGGGGTGAGGCTGACACTGAATATGTTGACAAGACTGTGGCCAATATCTGTTGTTTCAGGATAGGAATCAGCATTGTGCAGTAACTCACAGAACTTGTGGTTATTGCTGTGGAGGTTGTTTATATAACTATCAAAGACTTTTGTAATTGTCATCAGTGTCTGCAGCAAATCTGCCGTCATATCTGCCTGTAGGTGATTCCATGAGGAATCCAACATTGTGTTTGAGGTTAATAAGGGTGTTCACCAGTCTTGGATCACCACCATTTTCTGCAACGATGTCCTCCTTCTGTTGTACACATTAGTAATGGCAGGGGCCATCACAATGGCTCCCAGTGTTTGGAGGACAGTGTCTGTGTTCTGTTGGCTATGGCTAGTACCATGTATCCATGTACATGTTTGTGCAGTGTATATGTGTAGGATGCGACAGTCATGCAGCTATTTCCCATTGGCCTGGGTGCAGTGAAGTCATCCACCCATTTTTATGACTGCAGTGTCAGCATTGGAGAGGATTTGCAAGGTGGTTACCTTTGTGGGGGATGTGGGTGGGATGCTAAGCTCTATGTTGATTACATCATGTTTGGATCTGTCCAGGTAGGGATTGACAAGTGTAGTCGAGCAATAGTCCCATATGTAAGTAATCAACACAGGTCAAGGTTGTTGCATCCTCTACTTGGTGTCAGTATGAGCTGGTCCAGGTCATTGGAACTGATGAATTCCATGAAGCATTGGACCAGTGTACTGGTGATTGACTACTTTCTCAGGTGATGGAGGGATAGTTGAAGTCTCCTACTATGTCAGTGTTGGGTTGAACCTTCATAGATGCCAGGGTGTTGAGGAATGTGCATTGACAGTCTAGGGACATAGCTGGGGACTGATAGGCTATAGTGTGGATTGCAGTATTCCCCAAAGTCAATTTTACCAGAAGTACCTCAGATGCATTATGCTGGGATACTAGTATGGGGGTGTGCATATCCATTATGGATATGGAGGCAACACCACCTGTGGAGGGGTGGTCCATGTTTTGGCACTGACAGCTGTGGAATACATCATAGCCTGTTAGTTCAGGGCTGCTGTCTGCTACTGTGAACCACCTCTCTGTTACAGCACAAATGTCAATGTCCTCTACTCTGAGGAGTGCTTTGAGTGACTGCATCTTGACAGTTGTGCAGCATGACCCTCAGATTGCATACATGTCTAGCTGTTACATTGATAACTTGCTTTGGAACACTGCCTAATAAGACACTATAGGGGTGGCAAGACACTTACCCTGTACCTGGAAACACAGGGCTGACAGATGTAGGACATTTCTGGCAAAGCATTGAGGTCTGTAAATCATTTTGTCCCAAGCATAGAGATACTGGATCCCCTGAGAATGGCACACAACACATAAGCCAATGTTGCAGTCAATTATCTGTTGATAGTATTATAGCATCATTCTGGGTGATGGCATTATACTGCTTATGGCTACTGTCACACCTGCCTGGACCACATATTCTGAGTGTTCAACCATGTTTCTTGTCATGTAGCCCAGGGAGGTGTGTCTCAGGTCATTCACACCCACATGGATGATGACAGAGTAATTCTTGTAGTTGTTGTGGAGTGGCCTGAATGGGTGTGTCATGTGCTGGATGCTGGCATGTGATAGACAGTTGGCTATTACCTCCTCCATAATCAACATAGTGAGTGGGACATCTGTGTGCCACAATACTGAGTCACCCATGATCACTGTATTGTGCAAGGTTGTCAGCCTTAGGAGCTTAGGTTGAGGGGCACACTGTGTAGGTGACATATGTGTACTTTGGCATGTGCTATGTCATGATGTCTGAGTGGGTGTCTGTCTTGCTGGTCTGTGCAGTTTGTGTAAATGTCCATTGAGTGCCTCTGTGAAGGTTGGTGTGTGCCTTTTCAGTGTATGTCAGGGCAGTCATAGTGGGTGTTGTGGTGAGCTACGTGGTCCACATGGTGTGGTGCAGATGTTGATCTCTTCCTCTTGATCATCTAGTCCAGTCTTTACAGCAGAGTGCATAAATCCACATTTGATGATATAGGCGTAAATCTCACTGGTCTGAGTGTTTGGAGTTTAGAGGAGAAGGTTGTCTGTGTACATGAGGCAGTTGCAACAGTGCCTCAGAATGGACTAGTGCACCAGGTTAATGGGTGAAAGCACAGAAAAACACACTTCAATCATGCCAGGAGGGGTGGTCATAAGTAGCAAGTACTGGGGCTAATTCCATGATGAACAAGTACTGCTGATGGCTCCCAGGTGTGATACACTTATTGATACAATAATCTGTTAAAGTGCAAAGCTATAATGCTATTTGAAGTGCAAGACAGAAAGAACTAGCAAGATGTATGGGAGAAACTATAGGCATATTTCCTGCCACATGTAATACTTTACCTCAGTTGTGCAGTTATCAGCACCTTTGGCCAGTTCTAAGTCCAGTAAGCTCTGTAGCATGTGCAGTAACTGTGTAGCACTATATTACAAATAACTGGATAAGCAGAGGTTCTAATCTCAATACTGGTAAGTTTGAGTGTGTGAGAATGATGTATTGTGTGTTATACCATTTTTACTTATGTACCACCCTTTACACTTCCCCTCACTCCAATTTAGTAGTCCTGTTGATGCCATTCACCTTAGAAGTACCTTTGGAGTAATGGAAATTGTATAAGCTTTGTGGCTCATCTGACAACTGCATAACACTATAGCAGACATAACTAGATAGGCAGGAGTTTTCATCCCGATACTAACAACTGTGTACGTGCCAGTGCACATGTGTGAGTACGTGTATGTGTGTGTGTGTGTGTGTGTGTGTGTGTGTGTGTGTGTGTGTGTGTGTATGTGCGTGTGTGTGTGTGTGTGTGTGTGTGTGTGTGTGTGTGTGTGTGTGTGTGTGTGTGTGTGTCAGATACTGTGTGGCTTATACCATTTTGATTAGTGTACTACCCATTACTCTTCCCCCACCCTACTTTATTACTGCTGTTGTTGTCATTCACCTTAGAAGTACCTTTGGACAAGGTGAAATTGCGTGGGATGTTGGCTAACTTTAAACACAAAAAAAGTAGCTGTAATCTTCTCAAGACTTTAATGTTAGCACTTTCATCTAAAATAATACAATCAAGTATGTAAATGTTTTAAGCTGGATGAGTCCAACCAAGAAGGGACTCATAAAACAAACAATGAAATTGTCATACACATAAAACCTTGCTTAAAAAACCTTTTCCTTTTTAAACCTGGAACACATTATACCTATATTTCATGAACATTAAAATGTTAAGACATTAACAAACTATATTGCATTTAAAATAATTAAAGCTTATAAAGAATACAAATCAATATTCAATAAACATATAACTTTCACCTATCTAATGCTTTCAGCTTCAAAATACATTTAATTGAGGCATATTCATTAAGACCTGGGGAAATATGAGCATATGTACGAATCTGCCACAAAAGTTCATTCTCTTCTAGTTTCAGCACCCAAGGACCCCCCCCCCCCCAAATCATTATGTTTTTCCTGATGGAGAATAGTAAATGGAAACTTGTGAGTGGGATTTTCTAAGGTGTGCCTAGCTAAAGCATTTGTGATTGTTTTGTTACTTATGTTATATATATGCTCATATAGTCTCTGTTTCAATGATCTTTCCATTTTTCCTATGTAGAAAGATTGGCACTGCTGACATAGTGCAACGTAGACAATCTCTTTAGATTCACAATTATACTTTCCTCTCGCTAAGTATTCTATATCTCTAATAGTAAATTTATTCCCAACTTTAATGTGTTGGCATTGGTGGCATCTACCACATTTATACATGCCAGCACATCTATTAGTTATTTCACATTGAAATTCTAAGATATTCTTTAAATTCTGCCCTCGTCGGTATGTTATATGCAAAGGGCCATCCAGTTTTTTTTACAAATATGGGTATCTTCTGAAATTTGGGTCCAATTCATATATAAAATGTTAGAAATAATTTTTGCATTCCGTGAATATGTTGTCAACAACATGGGCCCTGAATCAGGAATCATGTTATGTGTAGTAACATCATTATCAATAAAATTTTGGGGTACCATGTATCCTCTGTGTAAAATAGGGTTAAAATGCTAGACACACCTTAGAAAATCCCACTCACAAGTTTCTATTTACTTTTTTCCATCAGGAAAAACATAATGCTCGGGGTCCTTGGGAGCTGAAACTAGAAGAGAATGAACTTTTGTGGCAGATTCGTACATATGCTCATATTTCCCAAGGTCTTAATGAATATGCCTCAATTAAATGCATTTTTAAGCTGAAAGTATTAGATAGATGAAAGTTATATGTTTATTGAATACTGATTTGTATTTTTATAAGCTTTAGATTATCTTAAATGCAATATAGTTTGTTAATGTCTTAACATTTTAATGTTCATGAAATCTAGGTATAATGTGTTCCAGGTTTAAAAAAGCAAAGGTTTTTAAGCAAGGTTTTATGTGTATGACAACTTCAGTGTTTATTTTATGAGTTCCTTCTTGGTTGGACTCATCCAGCTTAAAACATTTACATACTTGATTGTTTAATTAAATCAGTAATTAATTAATGAATGTATAAAAACTATAGCATTCTGGGAGAGGGATGTCTGAAGAAGTCTAAGCATTATTTTACATGAAAGCGCTAACATTAAAGTCTTGAGAAGATTACAGCTACTTCATTTTTTGTGTTTACAAGTGTTTTAGTTTTTTCGTATTTTCTGTGTTGGATAACTGTGTAATACCATTACACAAATAACTAGATATGCAGGAGTTCTAATCTCAATACTGGCAACTGTTTGTGTGTGTGTGTGTTTGTGTGAGAATCATTTACTGTGTCAATTATACCATTTTGAGTTGTTTACCACCATACTCATTCTAATTTAGAAGTCCTGTTGATGTTATTCACCTTACAAGTACCTTTGGAGGAGGTGAAATTGTGTAAGCTCCGTAGTGCATCTGATAACTGCGTAATACCATAATACAGATAACTAGAAAGGCAGAAGTTCTAATCTCAATATTGGCAAGTGTTTGTGTGAGAATCCTGTATTGTGAAGATTATACCATTTTGAGTTGTTTCCCACCATACTCATCCTAATTTAGTAGCCCTGTTTATATCATTCACCTTACAAGTACCTTTGGACAAGGTTTGTGTGTGTCTGTGTGTGTGTGTGTGTGTGTGTGTGTGTGTGTGTGTGTGTGTGTGTGTGTGTGTGTGTGTGTGTGTCTGTGTCATACATGGCAGTGACCACCTCCTGATGCCATTACTTTATATAGTGTGGTAATGGCATCTGCCTCATATGCAGCATGTGACACCATTGTACAGGGCATACCAGTCCTCTCACATGCAGCATGTGAAACCACTGTGCAGGCCATACCAGTCCTCTCACCATTCAGCATGTGAAACCATTGTACAGGCCATACCAGTCATCTGTACAGATGTGTCTGGAAGATTTATTTATTTATTTATTTGTTTATTTGGAGTTTGTTTACCAGGATGGTCCATTGGTCCACAAGGACCGTTTTCAATGGAGTACTGGGGAAAAAATCTCCAGAAATACAAATGTTAACAAATTACAGGAATACAAAAACATATGAGTTACAAAACATGAGATAATTAAAAGAAAAAAGAAAATACAGAGTTATAAAGTAGAAAGAGCTAGCATTTGGAGAAAGTAAATGAATACATATCTAATTAAAAACTATTTACATCAGCAATTCAGCAGATTGTACAGTATTCAGTTTTTGCAAGGTTTTTACTATGAGTTATGTCAGGTGCATAAGATAAAAAATGGACTGAGAGTAGTTGAGGAGGCTATGTGGGGTGGAAACAGGAGCATTCCCATTTTGAAGTTAGGTGTGTATGAAGGGGGTTTTAAAGGCAGAGAGACTTTTGGTTGTACGGAGGAGGGGTGGGAGAGAGTTCCAGTGGCAAGCAAGAGAGAAGGATAGAAGATATTTGCCTGAAAACCAGGTGGGTCTGTGTAGTTCAATTAGATTTTGGAAGGTATATCTTAGTTCTCTGTTAGGAAGATGCATTTGGAAGGTAGAGGCAAGGGAGGGACAGAAAGAGGGGGTGAAGATGAGTTTGTGTGCCTGGGTGAGTTGGAGACAGGTAAGATAATTAGGTAGCTCAAGCCAACTAAGTGGATGTAATGATATGCAGTGGTGGGTAGTTGACTTGCTGCCTGTGACAAATGTTAAGATTTTGTAGTAGCAGGAGGATAGTTTTGACTTGAGGGAGGATTGCAGGTTAGTAAAGATAGAGGCGCCATATAAGAGGGAAGGGATAAGATAAGTGGTAGCAAGAACAAGCCAAG
The DNA here is from genome assembly GCF_019279795.1 of Protopterus annectens. Classification (NCBI taxonomy): domain Eukaryota; kingdom Metazoa; phylum Chordata; order Ceratodontiformes; family Protopteridae; genus Protopterus; species Protopterus annectens. The sequence continues at coordinate 1,560,769,584 of NC_056731.1, read as the reverse complement.
TAGAGGAAGAGATGAAACAGTTTTGACGGTAGAGTATATCAAGTTGTGTGTGGGGGTTTTTTATATTTGCTTGTATGTGGCTTTTGAACTTTAACTGGTCATCCAGGATAACTCCTAATAGCTTGGCAGTGGAGATGATTTCAAGGGGAGTATTGTTTTGGCTGGTGATTAGGAATGAATCTTTATCTGGGATAATGGTTTTACTAGGGGAAAATATCATAAGCTTAGTCTTGGTTGCATTCAGTGCAAGATGGTTACGTAGCATCTATTGTTCAGTTGAGGAGAAGGCATCCTGGGTTAGTTTTATTAATAAGGAAGTAGATGTGGTAGATCAGATTATGGTACAATTGTCTGTATATTGGATAAGATTGGCATTAGGGATGGCTTGATGGAAATCGTTGATGAAAATATTAAATAGTAGGGGACCTAGAAGTGAGCCTTGGAATACACCAGTAGGAGTATGTAGGAAAGGTGAAGTTGCTTTTTTCCATTTGACTGCCTGTTGTCTATTTTCTAGGTAACTGGTGAACCATTTGATGGAGGAGTGGGATAGATTTATTTTGGAGAGTTTATTGAGGAGAAGATTGTAAGAAATGGTGTCAAAGGCTTTAGAGAGGTCTATGAGGAGGGTGGATGCAAGATGGCCAGAGTCCCGAGACTTGTTAACAGTTTCTAAGAAGGAAAGGAGAGCAGTAGTGGTGCTATGGCTGGGCCGGAATCTGTGTTGAGTGGGAGAGAGAAGGTGTTTTTTTAAGAGATAGGGTAGCAGTTGTTAGTGAATACATTTTTCAAGGAGTTTTGACAGTGGGGATAGAATAGCGATTGGCCAAAAGTTTGTGATATTATTGTTGTCGCCTCCTGTATGGAGTGGATTGATGAAGGCTTTTTTCCAGAGCTGGGGAACATAACATTCAGAGATTGATCAATTGATTAAGATACAAATAGAGAAGGCAACGGCTATTTTTAGGAAGTAGGAGGGTATCTCATCGGGGGCATTGGAGCATGGCTTCAATTTTTGAAGAAGTTGAGTAGAATTGGGAATGGGGATCATAGAGAAGGGAGGGGCTTGGATGCTAGACTCATTTGAGGTGGAGATGGGAATATGGTTCATGGAAATGAAGGGTTGAGGGCTAGACTTTGTAGTGGAGGGAGGGGAGAGTGGGGATGGCTGTGAGGTTGCAGTGTTTTTGGTGAAGGATGTTGTTAGTTTAGCTATGGAATCAATAAAGAATGATTTGAACTGGGAAGCTAGGTCTGAGTCAGAGGCATTTGGGTCAGGACAGGGGTTTTCTTTCTTCACTGGGTTGAGTAGAGATGAAATCCCATTCCAAATTTTTTTTGGATTGGTGTTATGATTGGGTTGGAGTGTGGAGTAATAGGATCTTCGGTTTGTTATAGTAAGTTTTTTTACTTTGTTGCAAAGGGATCTGTATTCATTAAGAGTGGCTGTGGTTTTAATATTGTGATAGCGTTTCCAGGCTTTATCATGGAGCCACATAATGAGTAAGGTAGTCTTGGTTAACCAAGGGACAGAATTGCTTTTTATGCATTTTATTTTCTTGGGGGCAAAGGAATCAAGCACATTTAAGAAAATTGTGTTGAAATAGGTAATAGCACTATCTAAGGATAGAGTGCTTAATGGATTCCAGTTAGTTGTTTTTAGTGCATATGAAAATGCATTAGGGTTAAAGGTTTTTAGGATCCAGGAAGAGGAATATGTGTGGGATAGTTGTATGGAGGAGGGAAGGTGATGAGTGAAAATGGGAAGATGGTCACCTAATGGGTCAGGAAGGATTCCACTGCTAGTGATATAATGGGGTTGGGAAACTAGAATCCAATCTAGGGTACTTCCAGAGAGGAAGTCTTTGGATGGTCTAGTGATTTAGTTGATAAGTTGAGTGAAGTTATAAAGATCAATGTTTTGGGAGTTGGTTGGAGATTGGATTTTTGCCCAATTGATATTAACATCACCCAGAATTATAATTTAATTTATGATATTGGTAGAGAGCCAGCAGGGAATGTCTTCGAGGATTGGGATGTTGTCTCCAGGAGGGATGTAAAGGGTGACAATGCAAATGAGCTTCTGTTTGTTTAAGTGTAGGAGGACTGGGAGTACTTTTGCATACTAAATTTTGGAATGGGCTTGGAGTAGGGGGTAACTTCAAGGGATGAGGAGTAGAGGAGGGTGACCCCACCCCCTTTTTTTATGAGTTCTGTCCTTTCTGAAAATACAGTAATTGGATGGAACCACTTCAGAGTCTTTTATATGTGGCTTAAGCCAAGTTTCAGATAGACACAGAATATCAGGTTGATTATGGAGAAGCCAATCTTGGAGGTTGGGGATTTTATTATAGATGCTCTGAGCATTTACAGCTGTTAGATGGAGGATTCTGCCAGCTGAGTGAGAAGGATAAGGGGAGGAGGTTGGCTTGGGAGAGGGGGATGTGCCAGGATTTGGGTGTATGTCACAGAAATAGTGGGGGCAGGTGGAAATAGGAAGCAGGGTAGGGGAACGGAGCGGGGTAGACACAGGAAGAGGTAAAATGCCGAAAAACAATCAGTCAAGTACGGCGCTAGTTTGCAGGTAACTGCAGTTTGACTATAGCAGAGAAATCTTCTTTTACCAATTACTATATGGTTGGAACAGGGAACAAGAACTACACTCTTGACATGGAGTGGAAGTTCGTAAAAGAGTTCTTGTAGGTGGTATAAAATAATGATGCCTAGGGAACTGTACAATTACCAGTACAAGTGTGCTAATTCACAAGGGTTATAGCTTGTAGTTTTCTGCCATCTAGTGGACTGAATGGAAAACAGCAAGTTAAAACTAAGAACCTAAGCTATGGAACATCCAGATGTTTGGACCTATTAGTGCTCTGTGCAATGCCCATGTATGTGATATAATTGCCAAATAGGCCACAGTGAGTATACTGACACATATGGCAGCATCAGGTATCATACGTGACTGAAACAGCATACTAATACAACATCTGCTATCCTCATACTTGTCCAGGCTTGTAGGTGTAATACATGAGTCTAGATGCTTGATTTTACAAGTGAATTATTCATGTCATGGGTCACATTAAAGGTTGGGAAAGGTATGGACTGACATATTGTGGTCTCAATCAGTATATATCAGAAACAAATGGCATCTTAACAGGTGTGTGTATACATTTTATATCCACTGTATAACAGTAATGTTTCACACATGTCCCTACCTTAGTCAGTTTGTCCAGTACATTTTGCTGGTGTCTGTCCAGATGTCCTGCACTGACAGGTTGTGAGGTATACTACAAGAATGTTACATTCTCTTCAGATAGAACCCTGTGGTGACCACTCTGATGCAATACAATTAACCACACCACAAGTGAACATACACATAAAGCAACATGGCTATTAGTCATAGTTGTGTGCATGGTAACTTGCATGCCCTCCACATGCCTGGGGTATTGCCAAAGCGCAAGTGAACAATTCCATACTCACCAGCTTCAGGCTGCTGTCCCATATGCAGATCAGAGTGACCTATGTAGTTGTGGAAAAGAGGTATTGTCAGCAGACTCACATGTGCCCTTGGAAAAGGACGGATGCAGTATGTCTGCACATTTACAGTACAACACCCAATACTACACAATTTGCTGTCCTTACCATAGATTTGCACTTCTGTGCATTAGAAATCTCTATCCACAACTGCAATCGTACCTGGCATATGCATGTAGATACTGCATAGATACAAGTATGTCTCATACAGTAGTCTACTAATCCGCACTGGGACCTTACCTGCATGATCCTTGTCCATTGTGTGGGTGCCATCCACCTCCAGCAAGTGGGGCTTTGTAACCTGGTGTTGTATTGTGATGGGTGGCCCAAGCTTGGCAAGGAGCTCCTCATTTGGTGTCTGTGGGGGCTGCATGGCTGGTCACCCACCTGTGGCTGTGGAGTCCCTGGCCATGGCAGCAGTCCTTTGCCAGGCATGGTGTATGAGGTTGGTGGCATGATGCCGCACCTGATCATATGTATGTGTGTGTGTGTGAAGGCCCACCTAATTTACCCTGTAGACAGGGTCATCCCACAGGGTGGTCCTCTCCCACAGATGTTGCTGATTTTGGCCCAACAGTACTTTGTGGCTCTATATTATGGCTTCCATTATCAGGTTGCATTCTGCTGGTGAAAAGGTCTCCCACCGGTTATGTGGCATAGCACCTGGTAGACACTAACAGGGAAACACATCTCAAGACCCCATACATTTGGCAACAGTATGTCCAGTACCTGCACATGTACCTTAAATACCAGTATCCAACACTCACAACCATACTCCACCATACCACCAGCCAATCTGGTGGTCTCCTGCCATAAACAAACTATACAACAGAAGAAATAAACTGTTGCAGAAAAGAGGAAAATCCCAGGATGCAAAAAACTTCCTTACCAGCCTCAGTAAGAAGCTGAGATCCCTCATAAAATCCTCCAAAGCTAGTTACAAAAATAAAATTGTCAAAGATTCCAAAGACAACCACAAGGCATTTGATTGTTATGTCAAGAATCTAAATGGCAATGCTCAGATCTGCTCTGAGCTACAACAGAATGGCATTAAATATACTGATCCCAAGAATATTGCCAATATACTGGCAGATCGATTTAGTGCCAACTTCACCCACCTCTCACCCCCTAAAGGGCCCATCTCAATACCAAAAGATTGCCAAATTTCAGTAATCACAGCCACATAGGTAGAAACCACACTCTACAAAGCTAAGAATACAGCATCCATGGGACCAGATGGCATCACGGGCTGTGTACTATATGAACTACAAAATGAACTGGCACCTCACCTAAGTGTCATGTTTAATCATAGCCTCACCTCAGGCTTCATGCCCATTGAGTGGCGCACAGCTACAGTTATCCCACTCCACAAGGGGGGATCCAACTTGGATCCTGGGAACTACTGTCCCATCAGTATGACAAGCTTGATCTGCAAGGGCATGGAACGTATTATCATGGAACTTATAAACAAAGACATTGGCAACCTTGAAACACTGTACCCCACCCAGTTTGGGTTTGTGAAGGGCTGATATTGTCTCCTGAACCTGATTGACTTCTTCGAATCAGTCTCCAGAGCTGTGTATGAGGGTAAGGCGGTCCACACAGCCTATCTGGACCTTTCCAACACCTTCAACACCATCCCTCACTCTGGAATCATAGATAAACTTACTAAGCTGGGCATAAATCCCTGAGTTACTCAATGGGTTGCCAACTGGCTTACTGACAGAACCCAGACTGTAAAAGTAGTTGACTCCAAATCCAGCTCTAGACAAATGACAAGTGGAGTACCTCAGGGTTCAGTCCTGGGACCGCTCTTGTTTGGCATCTACTTCTCTGAAGTACAGGCCAACACTAAGGGACTCTGGCTAACAAAGTTCGCAGATGACTACAAACTGGGAGCCATTATTGAATCCCCAAATTATGTGGATATTCTACAAAAGGGCCTTACAGAAACAGATTCTTCATGCCAGAGCCATGGGCTCAAGCTTAATGCCAAGAAATGTATAGTTATCCCCTTTGGGAAAAAACATGAACCCATGAATTACCACATAGGTGGCAGTACACTAAACACTGAAAGTGTGATGAGAGACTTAGGGACACAGGTGGACAGTGGTCTCACCTTCGATAACCACATTGCCACAACAGTCAGGAAATCCTTCTATGTGGCACACCTCATCACTAAGGGCTTTTCATCCAGAAAAAAAGAAAGTCATTGTCCCACTGTACTCATCCCTCATTAGACCCATTATAGACTACAATGCCCCATTTGGTATGTACCTTACAAGACATCTGCAACAGCTGGAAAGGCCACAGAAATACCTCACTAAAAGAATCACAGGCCTAAAGCAGATGCCCTATGCTGACTGTCTAAAAAAACTCCAGCTATATTCTATGGCATATCGTCTACTCAGATGCAATCTCTGCTTAACATACAGGGCCATGTCAATCCCTGAGCTGTTGGACATGCTCCACTTAAAGAAATCCCAATCCCTCAGCTCCACATGCTCCAGGGATCTAAACCTTGTCATCACAATGAACAAAACATGCTGGAGGGATAGGTTCCTGACCCAGAGACTCCCCATACTCTGGAATAGACTGCCCATACATATCAAGTAGAGCACCTCATTGGCCCTCTTCAAAAGGAACCTTGACGATTGGATGGGAGATAGGAAATTCACCCCAGGGATCATGTCAGTCACCCTGCTAGACAGGGATCCAGGGAAATAAATATTGTGGGAAGGAATATCTAGGGAATTGTTATGGCTAGGCTTGTACAGGCCCTAGGACCAATAGCCTAGTACCAGCCTATGAACCTATGAGCATATACCAGTAGCCACCACTCACAACCACAGTATACCCCTGTAATCCATCAGCACAGTATCACTTGCATTGTGCTCCTGGTCCTGATGAGTCATATTGCCCACAGTGAAGGCAAGTTGTTTGCATAATCCATCATTCCTCATTCAGGTCTGTGTAAATGGATGACATTAGCCATCTTCCATGTGGATGGTGTCTGGATGGTGCTGCGGCTTGGTGTGACTGCAGTGTGCAATGCAGCTGGGAGCACATGCCTGAGTTCATGTAGATGCTGACAAGTTCCCTGGTTTAAGTGATATGGTAACCATAAAGCCACATTTAATTGAGAAACAAATGCAATATAAAAGACATGATAGTATGTCTTTTTAACAATGTTTATATATGTATTTATTGAAAGTTGGCTGACTGTGTTATATGATACTATGCAATAGAGGATATAAAATGCATTTTATTTTTAAATGATTTGTAATGATAGCTGAGGAAGGGTGCATTCCAAAAGCTTTTATCTTGTTTAATAAATTAAGTGTTTCTACTACTGTGGACTTATTTTTCATGTAGACAAGGGTGATATGACGTCCCATGGATACTTACATTTGTTGCCTTTCAGTAGGCAATATGTACCTGCTCACTGGTGATGAGTGGAGGGGTGTGGGTGCAGTACATATCCATCTATAGTGATGCTGAGCCAGCGGGGATGTTTGCCCTAATCCTATCTGCATTGGGTTGCTTGTAGCTATGTTGTGTGTGTGTATGTGATCTGATTGGCCACCATTACAGGTTGGGCTGGTATGTTGTCTCCGAGATTGCAGACATATGGGAAGATGGCCTTGTGATTGTCCCTGGAGAATATCTCCAATTTGTAGTCATAGTTGGCCTAACAGTAATCCACCTGTGACTTTATATGCTTGTTCAGACAATGACTGACTTAATACCAGGTTGGTGCCTGCCCATACTTTGCCCTGTACAGCCACTATAGGGACGAAGTCTGTGTAATGCTGCTGTCCAGCAAAGGGGATTACTGTACATTGGTGGAGGCAGGTATGACAAGTAAGGTATTCCTGAGTCCATACAGCCATGTATGTGTTCAATCTGTTGTTTGTAGTGGGCATGGCCACAAAGTCATAACGCAGTTGGACACCTCTCCAATTTAGTAATGATAATCATGCTTATTGTACTAAACATGACTGTGTCAGGGCAATACAACAACCAGTAGCTGTAGACATTTCACTCTTTTGGGTGCACAGTAACTAAGATTACACATGTGTACAACATGTACAGCTGTTTTAACTGACATTTTGCATCCCATGTCTGTTTTCATGAGGTGGACACATACACCTACTCATACTGATATGTGCATAGCTAATACCTCACATACATGTCTTTTCTATGACAGTATGTCACACTAAATTCACACTCCTGCTGCTCAGTCATCTCTCTCAACCTGTTACAGCAGGACATCTGTAGGATGCCATGCATACATGGGTGCAATGGAACAAAATCAGTGACAGTGTCTCAATACTTGAGTCATTTAATAGCACAGTAGCCTTGGCACTGACAGACACCCCTTGGAGGATGTCCAGCAGTCATATGGCACGAAGAGAAGGGAAAGGTTAGGAGGGTGGAATTGTGGGCAAAAATTGTTAATGTTGGGAGTATGATTGGTATAGGGACCAAACTAGCTGATATGATGGCCAGGGGATGGTTGACATACTGTGTGTGTGCAAGGGACCACATGGAAGGGGATTATGGCTGGGTGTACAGTAGGCAGGTCACAATTGTGCTATCAAGGTGTGGACTGGAGGTGGAAGTGGTAAGGCTTCTGCTGAAGGAACAGTATGCCAGGAGTGTTTTTGGAGGATGACATAAGTGTCTGATAGAATGATGTTTCTAAAGCTGTAAGCTGATGGTGTAATGATGACTGTTGTTAGTGCATATGCTATGCAAGTTGGTTGAGCAATGGATAAGAAAGAGAAATGTGACATCAGTTGGATGACATGGTGATGACTGTACCCAAGGGGGACAGACTGGTCATTGCAGCAGATGTCAATGGGCATGTTGGTGAAAGAAACAGAGGGGATGGGGAATTGATGGCATTAAAAGGAGTGGAGACGGTAAGATGGCAGTGGATTTTGTAAAAAGGATGGACATGGCTGTGGTGAATATGCACTATGACACGAGGGAGGATCTTAGGGTGACATACAAGAGTGGAGTAAGATGCACACGGGTGGAATATATACAATGTAGGAGGGCCAGTTTGAAAGAGATTGGAGACTGTAAAGTGGTGATGGGAAATTGTATTTAGGCTTTAGGAAATGTTGGTATGTGAGAAGATGGTGATCGAGATGAGGAGGAGTGTGGGGGCAGCACCAGGGATCAAATGTTGTGAATTGGAAAAATGTGCATGTGAAGTGGAGTTCATGGAAGAGTTGAGACAGGCACTAGGTGGCAGTGACAATCTAACAAATATCTTGTTAAGTACAGCAGACCTGGTAAGGGAGACAGCTAGATGGGTGCTTGGGGGTGACATGTGGATGGAGGAAGCAGTACAAGGACACCTATTAGTGGACTGAGGAAGTACTAGGCAGTATGCAGAGACAATAGTTGGGGAAGAAGGAGTGGGATTGTCAGAGAGATGAGGAAAGTAGGAAGGAGTATGAGGAGATGATGTGCATGGCAAAGAGAGAGGTGGCGAAGGCTGATGATGGGCATATGAAGAATTCAATGACAAGTTGGACACTAAGGAGGGATGAAATGAATTGTACAGATTGGCTGGACAGATGCACAGAGCTAGGAAAGATGTTCAGCAGATAAGGGTGATAAAGGATGATGAGGTATATGTACTCAAGTGAGGAGAGTGTATTGAGCACATGGACAGTGTACTTTGAGAGGCTGATGAATGAAGAGAATGAGACAGAGAAGGTTGGATGATGTGGGTATGGTAAATCAGGAAGTGCAATGGCTTAACAAGGAGGATGTACGGATAGCTATGAAGAGGATGAATACTGGCAAGCCTGTTGATCCACTTTACACACCCGTGGAAGCATGGGGTTGTTTAGGGAAATGGCAGTGGCGTTTTAGCCAGACTGTTTACTGATATTTTGGGAAGTTTGAAGTTGAATCAGGAGTGGAGAGAAACTGCTTGGGTACAGTGTTAAGAATGAGGTTGATGTGCAGAGCTGTGATAACTACAGAGAGATAACATTGACCAGTGACAGCATGAAGTTATGGGTAAGAGTAATGGGAGCTAGGTTACACAGGGAGGTGAGGAATACTAGTCAGCAGTATGGAGTCATGCATGGAAAGGGCACTACAAATGTGATGTTTGCTCTGAGACTGTTACTGGTGGAATACAGAGAAGGTCAGAAGTTGTTCTGTGTCTCTCTGGATGTACAGAAAGCATATGACAGGGTGCCTAGACAGGAGTTGTGGTATTGTATGATGAAGTTATTAGTGGAAGAGATATATGTAAGAGTGGTACAGAATATGTACAAGGGTGGTGTGACAGCATTGAGGTCTGCATTGGGATTCACCAATGTATTTAAGGTGGAGGTGGGATGACACCAGGGATCAGCTGTGAGCCCTTTCTGATTTGCAATGATGATGGACATGTTGACAGACAAGATCATACGGGAGTCCCTGTTGACTATGTTGTTTGCAGATGACATTGTGATCTGTATTGAGAGTAGGGAATAGCTTTTGGAAACCCTGGAGAGGTGGACATATGTTCTAGGGAGGAGAAGAATGAATGTCAGCAGCACTATGACAGAATATCTGTGTATGAATGAGGGGGAGGATAGTGAAATGTTGAGGATGCATGGAGTACAGCTGGCAAAGGTGGATGTGTTCAAATGACTGGGATCAACATTTCAGAGTAATGAGGACTATGGAGGACAGGCACAGAAGAGAGTACAGGCAGGTTGGAGAGGGTGGAGAAGAGTGCCAGTAAACGTGCTATGTAAGGTCTACAAGAGAGTAGTGAGACCACCTATGTTATATGGGTTGGAGACAGTGGCATTGACAAAAAGGCAGGGGTCAGAGCTGCACATGGCAGAGTTACAGATGTTATGTTTTGTACTGGGTGTGACATGGGTGCACAGGTTTAGCAATGTGTATATGACAGGCTCAGGCCATTTTGGACTGATATGAGACAGTGTTGGAGAGGCAGCATTACATCAGTTTGGACATGTGCTGACGAGGGGTGCTAAGTATATTGTGAAAAGGATGGTAAGTATGTAGCTGCCAGGTAAGAGGAAGAGAGGAAGGCCTCAGATAAGGTTTCTGGATGTTGTGAGAGAGGACATGCAGGTGATTGGTGTGAGAGTGCAAGATTCAGTGGACAGGCAGAAATGGCAACAGATGATCCACTGTGGCAATCCCAAATGGGAAAAGCCAGTGGACAATTCAGATGGATGTTGTAATGTTAGTCTTAGATTTGACAAGGATTTGACTGACATGACACAATTCTATGGGTAAATGACTACAAATATGAGGCACACATATGATCAGGGTGCAGAACACTGGACAGTTGAATGGCATGAGCTCAGTATATAACATGCAGTTCAACATACACATCTGCAGCAGTACTTTATTCTGCACATACTCTGTATAGTTGTGTTATATTTACAAGACAAAATGTGTAACGTAGTTATATGCAGAGGTAACATATGGATATGTTCAACATCCCAGTAGCTGGCCTAGTCACTACAGACAGAGCCACATGCTATGGCCATCAGTGCTGTTCAGCAGTACATCAGTAAAACATTATTACAGACCACCTATGGCATTCGGGTCTATATTACCATCTCGAATGGCAAAAATGTCGAATGCTGACATGAGCGAAAACGGACTTAAATGAACTTGTTTTTTGAGGTCGTGGTACAGTGAAGATTGGGATATTTGCCCTTTCTTCACTGTAGTGCGACCTCGGAGTTGGAATACATATTTAGCAGGGGGTGTGGGGGGGGTGCAACTCCGCATGATAGCAAGTTTGTTTAAGTCCATTTTCGCTCATGTGAGCGTTCGACATGTTTACCATTCGAGATGGTAATATAGACTCCTGCATTCATTTACATGCTTACTTGTTTCACATACCTTTTTTTCTGGGTATGTCACAGATATATCCTTTCTTATTCTTTTTTCTTACACTACTTCAGCTTTGCACTGATGGACTGTCTATGACAGAGGTGGTTTGAATACATGGCAGCTTGTCTTTTGTAGGTAATGCTCATGACCATGTTATGGCCTGAGCACCAACTGGTGTTCCCCAGCTGCTGATTGCATATGGAGCAGCTGTGTAGTTATTTGAGTAGCCAATGTCATGACAACACACTCCTATAACTGAGCACTCCATGTGGGCATTGGCCCTTTCACTTACCTGTGAGGAAGAGATCCTGGAGGTGTGTGAGTTAATACCTCTTAGAACAAGACCTGTTGAGACAAGCTAACTAAATGGTGGAGAAGACTCAAGACCTATGGGAAGAATGTGAGTATTGCTGTTATATGTTTTGAATACTGATTGTTTAACAGGGTTTGTCTGAACATGCTACTTCTGCATGGGTTTCAGTCTGACAAAGTTCTGCGACTGCATAGCTCTCAAATATAGGGCTATCCACATAATGGCCAGAGGTTTGCCTGTTATGTTTGGTCTGTTCCCCAGACAGGTGTTGTCCTTGGCAAATCAGTAGTCTACTCTGGTGATTGCAATCAGTACATGCCAACATCCATTTGTGTTTCAGACTTTATATCCCTCAGAAAAGTTATGTTACAATAAACCCTGTAACATCAGCAATTTTCTCAATGAATAACAGCAATATTTCAAGTTTGGCCATGTTTTTGGGTCTCAGTCCCACATTATGTCAAGCTTGCTACAGATGCCATACAAAAAGAGGATGATAGGTAGGGTCTACCATTATTATGTTCTGTCATTCCTGCTGACGGGAAAGGGTAAATAACATGTGGGACTCTGTACATTCAAGAGGTTAGTGTATGGAGAATGTTCTTAGGTGCCCTTGTAACATATTTTATGTGGGGGAGAATTGCAAGTGTTTTAAAACTAGGCTGTTAGAACATGTGACAGATATTACTGATGAGGAAGAAGACAGTTCTATAGCTGTACATTTCAATAATTCCCACCATGGGGTGGTAGTCTTGAAAGAAGAAAAGAATTGTTATGTACTGAATCGGTTTAAATTCTTTGATACTTTATCCCCTAGGGGGTTGAACGTGTAGTGTAATTGGAGGCTGTGTATATATACATGTAATTAAGTGCAGTGGGTTGCAAGGTACTGCTTTGGAAAAGGTCTGTT